>NC_047107.1:21863886-22203886 GCF_902500255.1 Thalassophryne amazonica
GCAGCACACATCGCAAAGGTCGAGTGGCACTGAAGGATCCTTTGCATGCACAAGGATTTGCACGCAAATGCTGTGCAGCATTCTCACAGATATTCAGTACCAGTGGCATGGCTGACACAAGGTTACATTTGCACACACAGTACTCTGGATGGATGTGGACAGTTACGGTGTGATTATGTAAAAGAGACTATGAAAATTCCCCCGACTTTAGGCAGAAAAAGGATTGAAAATAATAATAAACTAAAGTAAAATACATAATAAATAATAATTAAAAACACAATAAATGTGTGGAAAGCCACTCACAGACTTACAGAATGGTGTCCAGGAGGTGCTGCACATCAATATTATTGTCCCAGGTGACTGTCCTCTCCTCCCGCAAATGACCACACAATCCTTCACTGGCACCATGATGCGCTCAAAGCTCTGCTCCATGCATGCACAGTTGGGTGGTCCTCAACAGTATATCAAAAATAAAAATGTGACTTTCTTAAGGTGCTTCCTGGCAAAATTGTTCATCTTGATGAGAACATGTTTTGTGCAAAATTTTATCTCGATACGACTATGCTAACCACTGGACATTCCAATGGTTGAGCATATTAGCACAAACCAGCTATAGTAATGTACCTGTTCACAAATGAA
The DNA here is from genome assembly GCF_902500255.1 of Thalassophryne amazonica. Lineage (NCBI taxonomy): Eukaryota > Metazoa > Chordata > Actinopteri > Batrachoidiformes > Batrachoididae > Thalassophryne > Thalassophryne amazonica. The sequence goes on from NC_047107.1 coordinate 21,864,526, forward strand.
ATACAAATTGAAACATATTAGAGAAGCTTGAATCTTCGACTGGACTGGGTTGCTTGACGCGAGGACGTTTTGCTTCAAATCGCAGAAGCTTCCTCAGCTAAAATTCTTGCTCTGGTAGTCTGACTTCTGTCTTGACTCTTGCAGAGAAGAATAAACAGAAGCCACAAAAGCTGGAGTTTTAAACCTAACCTCCAGCTAAAACTCCAGCTTCTGCAATTTGAAGCGAAACGTCCTCGCGTCAAGCGGCCCAGTCCAGTCGAAGATTCAAGCTTCTCTACTATGGAAACCACCTGGACAACTGAGAGCCTACACAGAAAAAAATTGAAACAACAATCCTTTCTCCTTTAATTGACCATAATGGAGAGATAAAAAAAGTATTACATGTCACTGTCCGCCTATTTGGTGAAAACAGTCATTAGGAGTGGCGTTTGGTTCCAATTTTTTTCGCCTCCAGAAACTGGCGTTGATGCCACTCAGCAGTGTTGTATAGTAACGAAGTAAAAATACTTCATTACTGTACTTAAGTATGTTTTGGGAGACTTTGTACTTTACTTGAGTTTTTTTAATTCAGCTTACTTTCACTTTTACTTCACTACATTTCCGACCTTAATTGCATACTTCTACCCCGATACATTTTCTATGCGCCATGCTGTTACTCATTACAAAAAAAAAAAATGAAAACACACACACACGAAAAAAGTCATGTTTTCACCCAGAGACACCACTGATTACTAGTGATTGCTTGAAGTCAGGCCCATTTGTCATGAGGCATGTCCAGTAGGCTTTTTTGCATTTGTGCACTTGGGGGGTGTTTGTCAGGAAAATGATAATTTCTCTGCATTGATTACAGACCTGCAGCGGGTCTGTAATCAACTTTTCTGCACCGCAGCTTTGCTTTGAACCTTGAACCAACTGAAGCAGTGATTCGCAGGTTGAAGCCATGCTTCGATCTACGATTCGTGGATTGATATTTCGCTTTATCCTATTTTTTCCCCGCTAAAACCCTGAAGAGCATATGTCTGTGAGTAATATTTAATATTTTTTTATGTTAAACCGACCTGTTATGGTCTTCTGAAACAGTTGATATATATTTTATAACTTAAAAATGGGACCGATGCTAACGCGTTAGCATGTCTATGGCATTTTCAATGTTAAATTTAGCATTAAGCTGTTCGCAACAGCACGTTTGTGTTGATTTGTTTTCTGTATAATTAATGGCTCAGCGGTCATTGTTGTAAAAGAGTCAAATTGTAATTTTTTAATTTATTTTTATTCATATATTATAGCAACAACAATAATAATCTACATAATAGACAATAATATTCAATAATAATAGACTAATAATGTTACAATGCAATTTTACAGAAAGAGACAAAAAGAACCTAATTAAACAAAACACAACAGAAAAGATAAAACCATGTAACAATGAAAATAAATAAATACATATAGAAATAAATAACTGTTTCCTGTGAACACCTAGTGAGTAGCCTACTCTTGTTAAGGTTTTGAAACCTTGTTTCTGATGTGTTTTTGTGTGATGTGCACAATTTTCAGTATTTTGACTAATACTACCAGTCATTTACAAGCCTAGATAAACTTTATATAAAAAAATCAGTCCATTTTTGATTATTTTCATTTACTTGTTCTTTTACTTTCAATACTTGAGTGCATTTAGTTGTACATTACTTGTCATACTTAAGTACAATAAATACTAGATGCTTTAAGACTTTTACTTGAGTAGCATTTCAATCAGTGACTTGAACTTCTACCAAAGTCATTGTTTTAATGGGTATCTGTACTTTTACATAAGTGTGATTTTCTGGTACTTTATACAACACTGCCACTCAGCAACTTGCAGCAGGTATTGGTGCTGCTGTTCATCCTTCGTTAGGATCTGATTGTAATCCTGGATAAGTGCAACTCCTCGCTCAGCAAAATCATGAGAGCAGCAACGTTTTCCAGGACCTGCTGTAACCAGTGGAATGATGGGTCATCCTCCCACTCTGAGGGGTCCTTGAAGAGGAAGTCCATGTTGACATTGAATGCCTCAAAAATGCTACCTGAGGCAGATGTAACAAAATATGCCACTAATGAACTAATGTATCCAGTCCATAATTTAAAATGTCACTCGCATGTCACAAAAAAACAGTGGCCGGGTGGCAGTGGTTAATATTTTTCAAATCTCATGAAATTTCACCCAATTTTTAACCCAAAAGGAACCAGAAAATGAAGACGCACCTTGCAAAAGTAGCAGTTTGTTTTTCGGGACCACCCTACCGCACAGTCTATGTGATCCAATGGAATTGCTCCAATTAAAAAATAAAGCAAAAAAAAAAAAGGCGGAGTGCCGGCGTTGTTCTCATTCAATGCACAGATGATGTCCAGCATGATATCCACACATGCACGGCAGGTGTGCGCTGACCAGGTACATTAAAGTTAAATCCGCTTCTGTCCATAGTATAATAAATAAATAAAACAAAACAATAAATTTGGTTTGTGCAGGTCTTCGATGGCCGGACAGGATCTGTCCAGCGGGATCTGTCCAGCGCACGTGTGCATTAACCAGGAGCATTAAACTTAAATCCATCTCTGTCCCCAGAATACTAAATAAATAAATGCAATGAATCTGGTTTGTGCAGCTCATTCATCCAGCCCGCTCACACTTTTGGTCAGTTATGCTCTGACCAGGAGCATTAAATTTAAATCCACTTCTGTCTTCAGAGAAACATAAATAAATAGAGGTAAACACAATGAATCCAGCCCGTGCAGCTCGGCTGTGGCCAGACAGAACACATTCAGTCCGCTAGCACACGTACACGGCAGATGGCTGTCGGCCAGCTGTAGAACTGAGTAGCTAGAGGCTGCTGAACAGGTTTGGCTGCTTCCAGACGCACTGTTCTTCTCTGATCATATAAAAGGAAAAGTGTGTGTCATCACCTCACTCATCTTACATGTTGTGCATGTTCTGAATAGCAGAGACTATATGGTGAGGGGTAGAGGTGGGCGATACCAGGAATTTTGGTATTGATCCGATACCAAGTAAATACAGGCCCAGTATCACTGATATCAATACCAATAACGATACTTTTTTCATATTTAAGCTTCATAGATCCACGAGAGAAAAAAAGAGAGAAGGGAGAGGAAAAAAGCTTGAGTATCGATCTTTTTACACGAGGATCATTCAATATCAATACCAGTGTTGGTATCAATATTATCGATGTTAGGATTGATCCGCCCACCTCTAGTGAGGGGTACAAGGTGCACACCTGACAATTGAAGGAGTTCATCGCAGGGATTTTTTTGGCCTATTAAAAAAATCAAGCGGTGTGTGGGCATGACCCCACGACTGAGGCGAGGAAACAGTGAACCTCACGCTGAATTGTGTGAATTTCCTCACGGATGTGGTTCACAGGCTGTCACAGCCCAGTGAGATACTACCCTCAGGCAATACTAAAATGACTGTGTCAGTAGAATGGTTACTTAGGGCCCCTTAACACATAACATGGTTGAAGCCGACTGGTGCACGAATGAGGAATTGCATGCCACTTATGAAAAATTGGAGCAGCCTCAAACGACTTGTACAGCTGTCGCCACAACCATTCATCGACACAAGCGGCCGAAAGACAGCGAATGCCCTGCGAGTGCCCATTCAACCCCTCTCTCGGCAAGTGTTGGCCAAATTCCAGGTGCTAAACACAAACATCCAACACCACTCGCCGGACACTTAGAATAGACGGGGTATTTGCGCTGTCAGCATGAAAGTAGACAGCAGACAACCACATTCAAGCTGTCTGTGAAAAGTATCTAACTGCCACACAAGTGTGGCGTAATCTAGCAACACACATCGGTGTAACTGTGCTGAACCCCCCCCCCCCCCACACACACACACACACACACACACAATGAATCCAACACTGAGTATCCCGGAGTCCCGTCGCTGTCCAGCACAGTGTGCTGCTGGACAGCTGACCACTGCACTGCAACTCAGTTGGTGAACACGCAATGCACATGTGCGGGCGAACGCTTATGCCCTCATGACATGCTGATAATTACACACAGAAATGATCAAATAAGGACCAGCCAGCGTCTGAGTGCGTGGCACAGCTGGCAGGGCAGGCTGATGTCACTTCCACCATGTAAATTACAGTGTACACAAGAGAGGCAGAAAGAGTGGAAATTAAATTAAACAAATAAGTGTAAAGGTGTGAACTCATTCTTGTGTGATCGCTTTGCTCATACGCTTTGCTGTGGACATACAGCATCTGTCAGCTGACCGCCAACTGTCAGCTGGACGTGACCGTGCATGCAACGTGTTACATTACAAACACAGACATCGGACAGATGCTGAACAAAAAAATAATACACATACATTAAATTACAATGACAGAACACAGCAACAGAGAGTGAGCGTTTTTTTTTTTTTCTGTGACCTGATGAGGTCTGCTGAAAGAGGTGGGTGTGTCCCTGCGATGTGCAACTGTTCAGATACTTGTGTTCGCATTTCATAGCTAAGGAACACCTGTAGTCGCTTGTAGGATTATGACCTTGAATAACTACACAGAGAAGCGCGGACGTCAGCATGCTGTCCTCATGTGTAAATAAATTAAAAGACATATCGCTTCAGCTGACTGCCGTGTCAGCGCGTCACGTCAGCGTACCGCAATGCTGTTGAATATCGTGCCATGCAAGGAATCACCTCATAGGACACCCCCAATAGGCATGTGTATCTGTAGGATTTCCCCACATTTTAATTATTGAAACACATATCACATTTGAAGCGGATCACTGTGAGCTGATGTGTTCATGATGCGAGAGCCCGGCTCTTCATGACACGGGAGCCCGGCTATTCATGAGACGAGTGCATCAGGTAATGTATGTACAGTAGTGTTCAGAATAATAGTAGTGCTATGTGACTAAAAAGATGAATCCAGGTTTTGAGTATATTTCTTATTGTTACATGGGAAACAAGGTACAAGTAGATTCAGTAGATTCTCACAAATCCAACAAGACCAAGCATTCATGATATGCACACTCTTAAGGCTATGAAACTGGGCTATTATTTAAAAAAAGTAGAAAAGGGGGTGTTCACAATAAGAGCAGTGTAGCATTCAGTCAGTGAGTTTGTCAATTTTGTGGAACAAACAGGTGTGAATAAAGTGTCCCCTATTTAAGGATGAAGCTAGCACCTGTTGAACATGCTTTTCTCTTTGAAAGCCTGAGGAAAATGCGCAGAGGATGGGTGGCTCCGGTGCAGAAAAACAAGAAGGGCGGGGGGGCTTGCCAACAATGCTGTGCGCCACACTTAAAATAAACTGCACACCCACACAAACACGCACACACACCTTCACAAATGACACTAACACCCTGCCTTTTCCTCAAAAATTACTACATTTATGTTTGCTGTCTGTCTCTGTACTTTTCTGTCACTTTTGCGCTCTTTTTCATACTTTTCCCTCGTTTCAAAAGTCACCGAACGCATTTTACCGTAATATATGCAACATATAGCATACTGTTGGAAAGCACGGGTTCTTGGCTTGCTGTCAGTGTTGAAATTTTTCAGAATGAGGGCTTACATGAGAACTTACGGTAATGAGAATCAGCGGCGCACTAGTGTGAAACTTCCGTGTTTTTCCTCTGCGTTATGACATCAAAGGCTTACGTTTACCGTAATACACCATATATATCATTGGAAATCCCTTTTTTTTTGGCAAATTAGGTTGCCAGATATCTACAACTGCATTATTGATGAAGAGAATAGATTATACATCTTGGTTGCAAAAACTTTTTTTTTTTTTTTTGTTAGCTCCACAAGTATTTTTTTTTGTTGTCTTGTTCTCTCAGGTGTAGGCCTATAGAATAGATTTGTGATTTTGGGTGCAATTTTGTTATTTAAGCTATTTATTTGTTTGCCTACACACTTAATATTGTAAATAAAGTGTTAAATTATTCAGCATTATGTCGTCATGTGTTATGTATTATGCTGTACTTGTGCATCTAATGGTATGAGTGGGTTAGGGGGTGGTGGTGGTGGGCAGGGGGACCGGGGGAGGGGGTGGTATTGTCCCTACCAAAGCTGAGACCAAACCTACGCCCTTGGCTGTGTGCGTGAATTTCCAAGAGCATGCAAGAAAGCGGTATCATGGTATAATGCACGCCTGTCCGACTGTGTGTCCCTCCCGACAGCAGATGTAATGTTTCGCAGATCCCCATTTCATTTTTTGCTTGCGGATTTTCTTCCGATTTCTGCTTCTTTCGCCCAACATCATGTTATGTGTGAAGGTACCCATATGGAGGGTGTTGAGGACTCCAGCGGCTTGAGAAGACCAAGTAGAATATCTTGCTTCACCTGGCTGCAACAGGTAGATGTCTACTTTCAGCGTGGGTGGTTGCTATCCAGGATCCAAATTGTGGGCATGATATGCACTGCAGTGCATGCTCTGAGACCTGACCTCAATCATGCTAACAAGTTACAGTTTTCGCACTGGTTGTGTGAGATACAGATCAGATGCAGCTTGAGCCTCCCTGCCACATACCACAGGACACCTTTACTAGCAGGATTTTTTAAAATACTACTTCAGAGCACTGACTCTTCAAGCAAATAGTAACTACTGGTAATCTTTGGTGTACAATGAATGGTTGAAAACAAAGCTGGTGCAGTGTCACAACCACTTTTTTTTAAAGATTATATTCAGTGACCATCATTTATCCAAATGAAAACAGAGTATGCAGCCACCTAATGAGGACACGTTGCACCCAGAGGCTTTGTTCAAAGCACAACAGCTTTTTTTGTGCTTCAGTTTGAAAAGATTTCAAAAAGGAACAGGTGTCATCACTGGAGTGCTGCTTCAAGACACATCTCTTCACTTTAACAAGCAAGAAAATTGAGGAGAACCTTGTTTTTGAATACCCTTAGCTGTACAACATGTCACACAAGAATTATCATAATGGTGACAGCTGATCTGTGGGAGCAGATTGGACAAACTCTAAAGTTTGCTGGTGAGAGCGGTTGTCTTATCACCTTACACGCTGTATGCATGTTGTTAGCTGTGTAATGTCATGCATGTGCACTTAAACCAGGGTCTCTGACACAACAGTTCAGTGGTGGCTTTTGACCATTTCCGGAGTGGGGGGGTTGGATGTTGCAGTTACTTTATGTGCAGCCATGGCATGTCAAGAGTTGAAGCATCACTTCTCAGCTCCAATCTGGACCATTCTGGATCCATCTCAAAAGCTTGTTGTTGAGGATGACACATCTGACAAGGGAGCAGGGGTGGTTCTCTTACAGCACTTCACTGAGGATGAGAAGGTACCTCCTTCTGCCATCTTTTCTAAGAACCTGCCGTGAGTTGCAAGAAGCCATATGAGCTCTGGAGGACTGGAGGTACTGGATCGAGTCAAATGATTGCACTCTGGACTCATCAAAGCTGGAAAACCTTCAAATGACACATGGACTCAAATCCCCTTCACCCAGATTTAACTGTATTTCATTCCATCCTGGTTCCCAAAATGACAAACCTGATGGGTTGGTCAGTTTTCTGCCTCAGAGTCATCTGTGGGCATTTCCACTATTCCACCCTTACCTGAATTTACTGTGATTGCAGACAGTATCTATCATTCATTCATTCATTTTCTACACCCACTTACTCCAATCAAAGATCATGGAGTGGGGTGGGGGTTGGTGCTGAAGCCAGTCCTAACAGTCAAAGGGCGTGAGGTGGGGTACACCCTGGACAGAACGCAGTCTATCACAGGGCCACACACAGACAGACAAATTATTTTACACACTCACACCTATGCTCAATTTACAGTCACCAATTCACCTAACCTGCATATCTTTCTAAGTGGGAGGAAACTGGAGCACTGGGATGAAACCCACAAGAACTTGGGGGAGAACATAAAAACTGTGGAGTTGTCAATTAGAGAATAACCCTGTTGTGTCTGATGGTTTGCGGATATTCATGCTGGTTATATGGTCGCAAATTGAGCTTTACTGGCGATGCGTAAAATAGCTATTTGCGACTGTAAAACAGCATGAACGTCTGCAAATCATCAGACACAACAGGGTTATTCTCATTCTAATTCAGTTCCATCATGTGCATGGTTTATTTTTCTGTAGGTATTTCGGTTGGCAAGGCTTAGGGCCCTGTCCCACTGGGGAGAGGATTAATTGTGCATGAACTGGGTACACAAATTACGGGCATTCGTTGTCGTCCCCAACAAAAATGGCTAAAAATGACAAATGTCCCAGCATGAATTATAGATATATTAATAATATATAGCGAATATATGCTGAACAATCACGGTGGTATAACACATGTAGTGAGGAAATGGATCAGACGCATTGTGATTATCACGGCAATATTACGGGTGTATTATGAATGCATTGTGCACGTGTTTGCGCGTCACTATTCACACCAACAATACCGCCTCTGGAGCATTTGCTGGACTTGGACAAGTTGATTGGAGTAAACAAGCAGTGAACAGGGCGAGTGGTGACATCACAGTGGATCGCATCAGAGCTCAGCTCGTCTGAATGATTATAACAAGAAGTTAAATCTGTTATAAACATAGGAATAAATACTGTAACAGCTGCAGACAAGAAGGAAAAAACATGCAACTGTTTTATCAAGCCTTGACAATGTAAACAAGTCAAATAATTACCTTTTTAGATGGCTCAAAATGATTTCTGCAGCTTGTTATGCAGCTTATTTTAGTCGGTGATGTGGACATGATGGGCACGCAAAATATCCGTTTTACATACTGTTCCAGTCCGCTGCCAAGCTGCAAATCCCTGTCAGTTGCGGATATCAGCAGACGACGTTGAATATACAGTGCATAGATTGAGTATTTGTGTATGTATTGTGTATGTATTGAGTATGTAAGGCGGATGTCATCTGCAGCCAAAATTTTGTGCAGCTCAAAAATCCTGGAAACGGAAAAACGTGCCTCTCTGGATAATTGCGGATGTGTGCGGGTGTCGGCCGACTCTTACAAGCATGTTTCATGCATATTGCGGATGTTAAGTGACTATGAACAAATTTTGTGCGCAATCCATACGCAAATCCTCCTAAACTCCAGTGGGACTGTGCCCTTAGCATCACTTCAACAGTGGTCAGGGCACAGAGCAATCCATCAAACGTGAACATCCATCAAATGTGAAACGGTAATTCTGATCAGAATCCACATCAGTGCTTTAATATGGTAGCTTAAATTCACCCATTTCAGCGGTGGCATCAGTACGCGCCTTTCTCTCGCTCTCAGCTAAGAGTGCTAACAGCTAGCAGTGCACGGCGGTGTTCTGTCGAATTGTGCATCTCGTTGCATAAATCGCAGTTCCGTGTCCTGACAATATTGCGCATGCGCGGGTGCATGCGCAGCTGCGCGGTTGACAGGAATGACATCTCATCAGAACACCGGTCAGGGCGCAGAGTAATACATCCAAATGTGAAATCTCAAATGCTTAACTAATCAGATTCATGGAAGAAAAGTATTTGGATTAGAATGCTGCATTAACTTTTTCAAAATTCTCCAGACAATCATTTTCTATACCTGTTCATTCCAGTTTAGGGTCACTGAGGCATGGAGTCAGTCCCAGCAGTCATTGGGCAAGAGGCAGAGTACACCGTGGACAGGTTGCTGATCTATCACAGGACCGCATATCGACACACAAACACATTCACACACCTATGGCCATTTTAGAGTCACCAATTCACCGAACCTGCATGTCATTGGATGTGGGAAGAAGCCAAAGCACCCTGAGGGAAGCCATGCAACATTTCTGCACCAATACAGGTATGCAGCGCCGTGCTTGCCCTGGCCGTAGTCGAGTGCACTCACGGGAGTAAAACAAAAACTCGACTTTAAGGGTGGAATGAACTCGCAAGTAGTAGAGTGCCTAGTGTGACTACACCGTCACTGCCATGGAAGTGTGACACTTTACACCCAATAAATCAAACTTAAATAAAGTGATATCAGTAAATGATTATATTATCACCTCCAGTATTTACATTTTTTATGTATTCTTTTTTACCCAGCCAATAATGTATTAACTTATTGCATTATTGTGTGTGTATATATATATATATATATATATATATATATATATATATATATATATATATATATATATATATATATATATATATATATACGAGGTCTGTTAGAAAACTATCCAACCTTTTTAATTTTTTTTTTTAAACTATATGCATTTGAATCATGTGCGCTTGCATCAGCCAAGCTTGAACCTTTGTGCGCATGCGTGAGTTTTTTCACGTCTGTCGGTTATGTCATTTGCCTGTGGGCAGGCTTTGAGTGAGCACTGGTCCACCCCCCTCGATGGATTTTCATTGTCAGGGAAATGGCTGAGCGATTGGAGCAGCGCTGAATCAAATTTTTCCAGAAACTGTGAGAGACAGCCAGGTGGAAATCATTCGGAAGATTCAGACGGCTTTCGGTGAGGATACTCTCAGCGTCACACAGATTAAGGAGCATTACAACCGGATTAAAGACGGCCCACAGCGGCAGAGGGTGCGCCGCGCTCTGAGCGGCCATCGACAGGCTGAAATGACCAGATCATTTGCTAAGTGAAGGGTGTGTTGATCCGGCACATCATCTGACTACCAGAGAAATTGCAGAAGAGGTGGACATCAGCACTTTTGTGGCACATTCCACTCTTACAGGAGATTTTGTAATGAAAGACATACGGAGGAATTCGCGCGTTGGCACGGAGCTGCAATGGCGCACAACAAAAGCACGTCCGTGTTGGAAACCATTCGGAAGATTCAGATGGCTTTCGGTGGCTTTTCAGTTGAGTGAGTATTCGAGAAATTATGTAACAGCTGGCATGTGAGAACTTGTCCTGTGAGACTTCCAATATATATATATATATATATATATATATATATATATATATATATATATATATATCCTTTATTTAGCGAGGTAAAAGCCTCATTATAAAAATAAAAATCTCTTCTCCGACAGTGACCTGGCCAAGAAAAATATTTAAAAGCAGTCACATTGACCAAGGGAGTTTTCCTCTCAATCACTCATCTATATTATATTATATAACACCTAAATAGATCCTTGTCATTTGATTGGTGATTTGGATGTCACGTGACATGGATTATTTGTACCATCTGCCATTGTGTTTTATATAACGACTGAGTGGATCCTTGTCATTTGATTGGTGCTTTGTATGTCACATGACATGGATTAATTCATCCCATTTGTGTTGCATTGCATTTAGAGTACGGCTTGGGTCCATTTAGAATGCAACTTTGGTTCCATACGTTTGGTACCATTGCACTCTGCATGCACACACATGCACATGCGCACGTCCTCGTGCATGCGCGCACATGTGCACGCACATGTATGCGTACACGTGATTGTGCGTGCGCATGTACACACGCCCACATGTGCTCTTGCATGCACATGCATGTGTGCCCGCACATGCGCGTGCGTGCTCACGCACACACAAAACAAATCTACTGTGCTGTCTGGAGGATGTTGGCAGGAAGTTGGAATGAAAAGCTGGACTAATTTCTGGTGTGATTTTTTTTTTTTTTTTTTTGCTGCACCGTATGGAAGGCATTTGTAGTACCTTTGTGGGATGTTTCCAGTTGAAGTAGGACCGCTGTCAGATGAAGAGCTCAAAAAATATCTGTTGTGATTTTTCATTGGACTGAGGAAAGCAGACAGCGGTCTGTACATGAAGAAGTCAGTGCACAGCGTCAGATACAGACTAAATTGTCAGGATTGTTTTTGAACTATATAGACTGTTTTTGCAAGTTGACTGTGAACAGTTTTGGATTAGATTGCTATTTAAAGTTCGTGTTGGACTATTTGGAACCTCTTGACCTCAAAAGACCATGGACACATAAGTCTTTTTTTTTTCTTGTTTATAAATTAATTAAATATCAAATGACAAGGATCTATTTTAGGCATAATATCAAACAAGTAATGATTTTTTTTTTTTAATTTGGGTAATAGAAAGAATAGTGCTCAGTCAAAATGGAATGTTCCATTCAACTCAGCTCTGCCATGTTGAATGGAACATTCCACATTTCACCTCATAAAATATTCTTACCATTGCACTCACAAGCATTCATTATTTGTATAACAGCCAAGTGGCCTCTGTGTGTGTGTGTGTGTGTGTGTGTGTGTGTGTGTGTGTGTGTGTGTGTGTGTGTGTGTGTGTGTGTGTGTGTGTGTGTGTGTGTGTGTGTGTGTGTGTGTGTGTGTGTGTGTGTGTGTGTGTGTGTGTATGGCTTTAATCACGGAGAAACTGGGAAGAACTGACATTTGCCATTTGGTATGCTTATGTACATATATCCGGACAAGGATGAATGCTGCGAAAACAGGAAGTTGATAGGACTAATAATTTTGAAGAAATTAGCAATATTAGTTAACAACAGTGAACAATGAACATTGTGCTGCAATGCACCATGGGATAGGGCATCCACCTTGGATTTGTTGTTGCAACCCCAGATGCCAAACAAGGGAGCATTTGAAGGGACTTACTTACTTACTTTTATTGTGGTTCATGTTAGACATGCTTAGTGTTTTAGTCTTATTGATTTAATGTGTTTTTGTAGTTCAATTGGTTTAGCTAATATAGTGAAGTGTCATGTTGCCATTACCATCAGTGAGTTAAGTGTCATGTTGCTGTTACCATGAGTGAGTGCAATTTCGACTACCAACAAACTGGGGAAAGATGACATTTACTGTTTGGTATACTTAAGTATTTTCGGTTAAGGATGAACGTCACCAAAACATGATAGAGTAACTACAGATATTAGCTGACAACACTGAACAATGGATGTTAAGATTTACATTCTGGACTCACATGCCATTTCAGCAGGGTGCTGTAAATCATCTATATATTAAAAGTGTGCATTTGTAAGTGTTTTTATTTCATAAGTTCAATGTAAGTACATAATATAATTGTAAATACATTAAAAATACATGGACGACACAAGAAACTGAAAACCCTTATCTCCATCGGGGTCCATTTAAAAATCAAATGACAAAAATACAAGTAATAACAACATAAAAATTAATTAATGAATTAATTGATAATAATAATAATAATAATAATAATAATAATAATAAGAAGAAGAAGAAGAAGAAGAAGAAGAAGAATGCGTATATGATAACAACAACCTATACAATTTATAAATACATTAAGACAGTAAATTAACATTAAAAATATATGTAAATAACAGCAAATAAATAGGTTGAGTTCTTCTAAAAACTGTTGAGGACTAAGGCCTAAGGTTCTAAAAAAATTCTGGAATCACACGCCATTCCAGCTCATAATAGAAACTTTATTACCAGCCTGAAAAATGTCAGCTACCTATTTATAAACACTACCCAATCTAGAGCCTGTGGATCCCCACGGGCAATGTTCTAGTAACTGACTTAAACTCCCTAGAGAGATCAGTTCTGACCATTTCAGTTCACTCTGTAAGTTATTCCATGTGGAAAGGGCAGCATATTTAAAATAATTTTAGTGAAACTTAGTTAAAATATATTCTAATTAAAGTTAAAGTTAGTTAAAATAAAGTAATTACATTAGTGGTTCAGAAATTGTATTGTGTTTTTGGCAAGCCATTGCATTACAGGTTTTATTACATTAAAAATGTACAAAATTAATACATGTTTGGCAGTTTTTACATTATGGGCTACTACAGGAATAAATCCTGTTACTGAAGGCAGATAAATTCCTCTCTTGCTAGTCTTCTCTGCAGAAAGGTACTGTACAAGAAATTCAATTTTTCTATGACATTTACTCAGTAAACAATGCTATTTTATATATTCATCCAAATACAAAGTTTGATTTTAAATGTGTTCACACTCACTATTTTATTCTGCTTCATACGCACAGCACAAATAATTTAGACACCAACGTGATGAAATTACAATAGATATCAGTACCATGAATTTCACGAGGAGTCTCTTCACAGTTCAGACAGTCACTAAAATTTACATTATTAATATCATTCACTGATATACGGCACAGGCACGGTAGTACATCTTTAAAAGAAGAAGCTTTTAGTGATTGAGCACATGGAGGTGTGTTGGTTTTGCTCCATAAACAACAGGCTGTCTTGGCTGTAACGGCTCTTAGGTGTCCCACTTGTGTCTCTAATTACTTTGCTTCCATCAGGTCCTGCACAACTCTGGCCGAGAAGAAAATCTATACTCGATAACGATGAAAAATTCATATTGTTGTTTTTTTTTCTCATCCTTCTCTGTCTCTCTTCCTCTCACCTCTCACTCACTGTTCGCTCTCTTATTCTGTGATATATTTAAATGTTAATAACCATTCATTTCTGACACCCCATCTACAGAGCTCCAAGTTTAACAGGAAATCTATTTAATCCGAGGAATCTCATTACATGATCATGGCAGCGGCTAAAGCCCTGACTATTGTCGATAGATGGGAGGTAGCAAGGGGAGACAGAAAGAAAAAGAAAGAAAGGAAGCACTTGCTTAGAAAGAAAATGATGTAAAGAAAAAAAATGAATCCAGGCATGGATATTTAATTTAATTATTGTGCATGAAGCTACATAAAGGAGGCATAAAGAGCAGAGAATGATTAAATGTTTTCTATTGTGCCGTACAGCCGAGAGCTTTAATCACTCCGAAGAATTCACACACTTTCGTGCATTTGACAGTATTCTAAATATGAACTTCTTTTAAAGCCATTAAAAGATTATCACTGATTTAACAAAATGCTTTTTCAGGGCATCAGCCACAGACGCTTCCCCAAACAGCTCACAACGCCATTCTCCGAGCTTCTATTATCGCATCCAACCAGCACTATTTAATTTCATTTCCATGAATATGCAATGAATTTAATTTTGAACACTATTTTCATCTGCTCCTGTAATCACAAAAAATGCCAGTGTAATTAGTTTCTAATTACTTGGTGTAATTGTTGTAGTAATCATTTTAATTACCCAAATGCAGAGACGTTAGGCGCTAAAAGGAAAATAATCTTCTTGTACCTCCTACTGTGTCTCCCATTCTCCCCGTTTTGATATCTAGATTTTGACGCAGGCCGTTTCACAGTCAAACACAAGCAGGAGAAAGCTGCTAGATGTTTTGTAGTGCATGAAAGTGGAGGCGTGTACTGTATAGCGGGAAGTGACAGAAGCAGACAGACGGGATCCAGACTTACGCCGTAGCATCGTTGCAATCTGCTCGCTGGAAATTTGCATGCCCCGAAAAGCCATTAAGTTAAAATATACAGTTATTGTACCTTTCTGGGACCGGCGCCATACAAATGCTTATTGCATGTGCTTATAGCTCAGTCTACCAGATGGTAAATCATGAAATTTTATGAAATTATTGCACCAGTGAGGTGTTTTGAAAAGGAGCAGCTGTGAGGGAGATGGGACATTATAAACACTCACAGGTGTTCTGTCTTTCCCCACCGCCAGCCACAGCATAAAAAATTAAATTATAAACAAACCAGCAAATGTTGTAATCTCCTTCACAGATACACTACTTACAGGAGAAATTGCTTAAGCTGAGCAAAGAATTTAATTTTAATTTACATAAAATATTTATTGTGGCGGAGAAATTTCATAGTGGGGCCCAACGTTTCTGCCAAGATTGGAAATTGCCAAAATGTACATTCTGCGAGCATCTCAGAGCCACAGATGAAGATCCATTAGGGAAGGCTCTAATGTGCACTTCACCCAAGCACATATGGGCAAGTACACCTAATAAGAGGAAGCTGGTCAGTGCCAAACACCACAACAAGCTTGTGTTTCTCATTAAGATTTTATTCCTTCCTTAGTATTTAATTAGCTAGTCTAGCACAGGGACGAAGGAGATAGCCTCACATTCACTATGTTGCCACCTTCCAAGTCTCCGAGATGTGAACTGGAGGTTTCCTGCTCCCCCGCTATTGTAGGAATTCTTGTTGCTTGGAATTTCTGCCGAATGTGGCTCTGCGGTGCAATACTTGTGCTACTGTGAAATTACTTTCTCTGTGCCTCCCAGAGACATTTATTGCTTGTGTTATTTTTTATTTTTTTTAGTTATGACGGTGTATACACAGTTCTGGAATCAACAACTGAACAGATCCAAAGACAAATCATCATTAAAAAAAAAAATAAAAAATACTCACTCCAGCAAACAGGTGCTGAGTTATACCCCAGTATGTTTTAAACATAAGAAATGTAGCACAAGTTTTACCAGGAAGACTCAGATGTAAAGATTTCATTCACATTTGTCTAATCTTTAACAAGTTTATCCACATCCTTTTCATCAATTCACAATTAATAGGAAACATCCACATTATTTAAAAATGTCAGGTCTAACTTTCCTCTCAGCTGCTTGCAGTTGCTGGCCAGGGCTCTACCTCTTCCACCATAATACCACCAGTTGGTCTATGTGTAATGCCAGGGGTAGGCTCCACTCCTGCCTTCTTACAACAGCAGGATTCGAGATTGGCATACCCCTTTGCAGTCAAGACTGGAACAGCACCAGAGATTGTCCTAATATTTTGTTCAATATTTCTATAGATTAATTGTATAACAGTTGTGAGTCGACTAAGTCTTAATGGCAGAACAGGCTGATGAATACATTCTCAAAAACTGCACACAGTACGGTCCTTAAAGGCCACATCTATCTCTGTAATTGTAGAAGTAAATTTGATTAACTTTAAAAAAAAAACACATTCTCAGTCCCAGCTTGTTACATTTTGACTTTAGATCAGTGTTCCTTTGCGTCACTACCCCTTTGTTTCACAATGTGAAAACTAAGGCAGCCCCTTTGTATCACAATGTGACGTCTGTGTTTTTTTCCTCTCTGATAACAGATAAAATTATTTACTTCACTTCCGCATCATCAAGGAAAATTCATGACTATGGTTAGGGTTAGGGTCAACTTGCCACATATTACTGTTCAGTCAAAATGAGGCTTTTGCATCAAAATGTGATGAGTTAATCCAACTGGACCAATATAAGTGAAATTAAGGATCACTATATCATGACAGTTACAGAAAATTTCAGTTGATTAAGTATAACAGTTCAATAAATATACCCCTGGGACTTGTTTGGACCCCAGGTGTACTGATTAGGTTTAATACCAGAGTTGTCAGCCAGTGAACCCAGCAGAATGTAAGTCATATTTGCAACATTTTACAATTAGCATTTCTCTCCAACATAGCAATGAATTCAAATAATGAATTAGAGAATAAAACAAAGTAAGCCCAAGCATGTTTTTTTTTTTTTTTTTTTTCTGGTGCCTCAATTAAAATTAAATCCAACTATAGTGAATGATAGGCTCTGGGCTACAATGTTTCTTTTGGGAGGGCAATAAAACCTCTAATTTGACAGCAGAGGATCTGATTGATGAGTTGGTCAGCTTTTGTTTAGACACAGCAAAAGGTGTAATTTCCTGTGTCTAAAATATGTCAGTTGAATCTGTGAAGTACAGTGTGTGTAAAATTTTAATGTTTATCTATCTATAAAGCAAGAAACTTGTGAGTATGTGACTCGCATATCTCTCACTATTTGTCAGATCGGCCTCAGCTTTCAGATATGGCTTGTGCATGACACAATGATGTGCATCCTTTATTATGAATTTTTTAGATACATTTTCAAAACCCTTATTTTGATGAACATTGTAACATTCATACTTACAAGATGGCGTTGATGTTACTAGTAGCAAAGTTTAGGGCCCCTTCACACATAACATGATTGATGAAGAATGGCACACAAAGGAGGAATCAAAAGGCACTCAAAGGAAATTGGAGCTGCACTTGAATGCCTCGTACAGCAGTCGTCACATTCATTCGGGCATGGTACCCATTTGAAACCCATTCGAATTGCAGGCATAATGACGTCTCACTTCCATCTGATCGTGTTCAGAACATTTGAGCAGCATGGCGTACACAGGTCGGACATATCGTGCCACGGCCGAACAGCCGCACAAAATCATTGTCCATGTTGAACCATTGCTGAATGATGCGATTGAGGGAGCCTTCACACCAGTGGCCGAAAGTCATACTGCTGGACGAATGACCATTCAGCCCACTCTCGGCCGGAGTCAGCTGGAGTCCAGGTGCCACCAATGAATATCCAATACCACTCCTGGGGCACTTAGTAAAGGCAGGGCCATTTGCACGGCCAGCACGAGAGTAGAGAGCAGCTGACCACTTTTGAGCTGGCGGTATAACCGCAGCACATTTTCTAAGTGCCCCATGAGTGTGCCATTCCCAAGCAACACACATGCCATGCAAGCAACCCCCCTCCGCAACACAGATGTCGTGAACAACTCTATACATTGTCAGGTGCAGCTGAGGTGGCCGCCGTGCGATCACTGTCCAGGGCAGTGTGCATCTGGACAGCAGATGTGTACACGATAAGAGCACACTGCTTCATTCATGTCATTTCATGACTGTATGTCTATGACCATGGGTCATACAGAGAGGAAGAACAGGATCATACTTGTATTGTCAGCTCGAAAAGAGGGATTAAATATTAGAAATTGTGTTTTGTTTTGTTTTTTTTGTTTTTTTTTTTTGGTGTGTGGTGTGTCCCCCACCGCAGCGGCGCAATGTGGTGTCCCACCTTCCAGGTGTTCACACTGTGTTCGTGCGCGCGCATGAGCATGCATAAAACCATTGCCGTGGTATCGTTCAAGCCTGTCCAAATGTGTGTCCTTCCCGAGAGCAGGTGGAATGTTTCGCGGTTCCCCATTTGGTTTGTTTGTGCCGGTTTCTGCTTCTGTCGCCCAACTTTATGTTATGTGTGAACAGGCCATAAACAACATCAAATAGTTCATGTTTCTCACACCACATTCTCACAATAAAATGTTTAATGCCAGCATCTCAGCAAATACTTTTCCTGTGAAAGGCATGCTGTCAGTTTTCCTTGCAACTGAGTTTAACTTGACAACACTGAGAGACATGAGCTAAAATACCAACAAAATTTGTACAACATTTCCGTAAGTACATAAGCTGAATAAAATCTTATATTTTCCCACAATTTATACAATGCTTCATTAACTACGTAAGATGGATAATATCATATTTGCTGTGAGTTCAACTTCGAATAAACTGTGTTCAGGAGGTGGGACACTGAGTTGCTGTTTCAAATATTCTAAATGTTCTGTTTAATTTGTCTGAGTCTCTTCCAATAAGCTGTTCAATAGGAGTCCTTTTATTTTCATATAATTAATAATAAAAGTGATTAATTAAAACAATATGAAATACTATATTCAAATAATAATAATATGAGGTCTGTTAGAAAACTATCTGACCTTTTTATTTTTTGCAAAAACTATATGCATTTGAATCACGTTTGATTGCATCAGCCAAGCTTGAACCTTCGTGCGCATGCGTGAGTTTTTTCACGCCTGTCGGTTGCGTCATTCGCCTGTGAGCAGGCTTTGTGTGAGCAGTGGTCCACCCCTCTCGTCTGATTTTTATTGCGAATAAAATGTCTGAACGATTTGGAGCTTTGCTGCATCAAATTTTTCCAGAAACTGTGAGAGACCTCCAGCTGGACACCATTCGGCAAATTCAGATGGCTTTCAGTGACGATTTTATGGGGATTACACAGATTAAGGAGTGCTCCAGCCGGTTTAAAGACCGCCCACAGCGGCTGAGAGTGCGGCGCACTCCGAGCGCCGATCGACAGGCTGAAACCCCACTGAAACAACCAGATCATTTCCAAAGTGAAGGCTTTGTTGATCCGGGATGTCGTCTGACTTCCACAGAAGTGGTAGAAGACATGGACATCAGCACTTTTTCGACACATTCCACTTTTACAGCAGTTTTTGTCATGGAAAGAGAAGCGGAGGAGTGCGCCACAAAGCTGCGAATGGCACGGATCAAACACAGCAAAGTTAAGTTGATATGTAACTATGCTATTTTAAAAGTAGCTGTAACTACAGTGAGGAAAATAAGTATTTGAACACCCTGGGATTTTGCAAGTTCTCCCACATAGAACTCATGGAGGGGTCTGAAATTTTCATCTTAGGTGCATGTCCACTGTGAGAGACATAATCTAAAAGAAAACAAAAAATCTGGAAATCACAATGTATGATTTTTTAAATAATTTATTTGTATGTTACTGCTGCAAATAAGTATTTGAACACCTGTGAAAATCAATGTAAATATTTGGTACCGTAGCCTTTGTTTGCAATTACAGAGGTCAAACATTTCCTGTAGTTTTTTACCAGGTTTGCACACACTGCAGCAGACACAGATCTTCTCCAAATCTTTCAGGTTTAGAGATTCAGCTCCCTCCAAAGATTTTCTTTTGAGTTCAGGTCTGGAGACTGGCCAGGCCACTCCAGGACCTTGAAATGCTTCTTATGGAGCCCCTCCTTAGTTGCCCTGGCTGTGTGTTTGGGGTCATTGTCATGCTGGAAGACCCAGCCATGACCCATCTTCAATGCTCTTACTGAGGGAAGGAGGTTGTTTGCCAAAATCTCACAATACATGACCCCATCCATCCTCCCTTCAATACGGTGCAGTCGTCCTGTCCCCTTTTCAGAAGAGCACCCCCAGAGTATGATGTTTCCACCCCCATGCTTCACGGTTGGGATGGTTTTCTTGGGGTTGTTCTCATCCTCTAAACATGGTAAGTGGAGTTGATTCCAAAAAGCTCTATTCTGGTCTCATCTGACCACATGACCTTCTCCCATGCCTCCTCTGGATCATCCAGATGGTCACTGGTGAACTTCACACGGGCCTGGACATGTGCTGGCTTGAGCAGGTGGACCTTGCTGCCCTGCAGGATTTTAAACCACAACAGCATCATGTCTTTGTTACTGTGGTCCCAGCTCTCTTCAGGTCATTGACCAGGTCCTCCTGTGTAGTTCTGAGCTTTCTCAGAATCATCCTTACCCCACAAAGTGAGATCTTGCATGGAATCCCAGACCGAGGGAGATTGACAGTCATCTTGTGTTTCTTCCACTTTCTAATAAATAATCATAACAGTTGTTGTCTTCTACCAAGCTGCTTGCCTGTTGTCCTGTAGTCCATCCCACCCTTGTGCAGGTCTACAGTTTTGTCCCTGGTGTCCTTAGACAGCTCTTTGGTCTTGGCTATGGTGGACAGGTTGGAGTGTGATTGATTGAGTGTGTGAACTCTGGTGTCTGTTATACAGGTAACAAGTTCAAAAAGGTGCAATTAATACAGGTAAAGAGTGCAGAATAAGAGGGCTTCTTAAAGAAAAAATAACAGGTCTGTGTGAGCCAGAATTCTTGCTGGTTGGTAGGTGTTCAAATACTTATTTGCAGCAGTAACATACAAATAAATTATTAAAAAATCATACACTGTGATTTCTGGATTTTTTTTTTGTTTTGATTATGTCTCTCATAGTGGACATCCACCTAAGATAAAAATTTCAGACCCCTCCATGATTTCTAAGTGGGAGAACTTGCAAAATCGCTATATATATATATATATATATATATACACTCAACAAAAATATAAACGTAACACTTTTGGTTTTTCTCCCATTTTGTATGAGATGAACTGTGTGCCATATCATTGTGGACAGTCTAAGGCACACCTGTGCTCTAATCATGGTGTCTAATCAGCATCTTGATATGGCACACCTGTGAGGT
This sequence comes from Thalassophryne amazonica, assembly GCF_902500255.1. NCBI lineage: Eukaryota > Metazoa > Chordata > Actinopteri > Batrachoidiformes > Batrachoididae > Thalassophryne > Thalassophryne amazonica. The sequence continues at coordinate 21,886,129 of NC_047107.1, forward strand.
GGGATGGAATATCTCAGCAAAGGAGAAGTGCTCACTATCACAGATTTAGACTGGTTTGTGAACAATATTTGAGGGAAATGGTGATATTGTGTATGTGGAAAAAGTTTTAGATCTTTGAGTTCATCTCATACAAAATGGGAGCAAAACCAAAAGTGTTGCGTTTATATTTTTGTTGAGTGTATATTTATTTATTTATGTTCACTGAGCAAGTTTTTTTTTTTTTTTTTGAGTGTAAAGGTGAATTTGGTCAATGTCACGAACAAATTCATTAGACCTGCAGTTAAAATGTGAACACAGTGGTACACATGCAACCTTCCTTGATCTGGATATCAGGATCAAGGATGGAGTCTTTCTTTATAAAATTTTTGAAAACGTGATGAGAACTGAGAACTCAGTCTTGAGAACTATTTTGTTCATCTGAAAGACTTTCTTCCAACAAGTGTAAACCTTGTCCAGAGAATGCTAACCCAAAGTACCAAAGGTCATAAAATCTTCAGAATTCATTTTAATACTGTTTATTTGTTTTTCTATTTATTTATTTTGTTGATTATGACATTGACAAAAAAAAAAAAAAAAAAATCAGTTATCATATTGCCTTGGTTATTTTTACAGTTTTTTTTTTTTTTTTTGGTTCATTACTCCAGAACAGAGATTTATCTATCATTGTCATGTTTTATGTTATACAAAGACGTTTGATATGCAAATGATTATTTGACAGACCAGCTAGAACCGTTCATGACAAAAGTAGACAGCTGGCTTGTGTGTGGTCTGTATTGATGTTGGAGATTAATATAGGAGAACCAAGGGTCCACACTTGTTTAGAAATGTGGTAAAAAGAGTGTGCACTCTCATTTTAGGTCTCTGTGTGTGTATCCATGCAGTTTTTGTCTTGAAGCTGCACAGAGTTTTATGCATGAGGTCCCTGGTGTTTGGACACAGACCAATGCTGTGAGCATTGTTGTGATAGTCATGCATATTCAAATCTACTGCTGGACATGGTTGCCCTAAATAAATGAAGAGCGTGTGGCACTCAAGGCTGGCTCCTTTTCTGTGTTCTTGCTTTTTTCCGTACACCTAAAGCGCTCTGTTAGCAAGGTCCTGCATGGCATTAATTTCACATTGACCTCTCTCACCCTTCAACGTGTCAAGACAGCTGAATGTGGTACTGCATAAAAATCAAAGAAATTCAAGGTATTAGGGCCCTATCTTGACAGTCCATTGTACATAAAGCACATACTGTAGCACGAGTGCATCTGGGGTAAATCTAAGTCAGATTTACTTGATACATGGGTTATAATCTGAGCGCAAGATAAAGCACTTAGTGGAAAGCAGTTGTATATCATCTCTTACTGAATAATGAGTGTGTTTTGGGTGTAACATAAATGAAACCAGGTTTTCATGTGTTATTCCCTTTAAGAGTCACCTGTGCTGGATTTTGGTATTGTGATTTAGATAGTGGAGATGCAAGGGGTTTTCTCTGGAGAAAATAGGCTTGCATGCAAAACATCAAAATGCAAGAGCAGATATGAGAGCATAACAACCACCTCCCTGAGATGAAGAAGCAGAGCACCTTATTTCTGCAGCATTTAACCTCCTCCAGCTCTGTCCACCTGATCTCCTCATCCCAGGCCAACCCTTGACCTGTCTTGGTGCTTCCCACCTGCAAGCCCACTGAAGAAGGCACCCAGCCTGAAAATGTGGCACAAACCAGTATATTAGTACATGATTTTTTTTTTTGTCCGTCCGTCCATCTGTCTGTCTCTCCGTCTCTCTGTGCTCAGCATAAGTCCAGTCCTATTACTGCCAGTGTCTGCAAATTGACAGAGAACAGTTTTGGGACACAGACCTTGGATAAGTTCAAAGATGGATAACCTTGACCTATTTTAAGAGGTATTTTGAGAGGTTAAAAGTCACATTCTGTTTCAATATGTTCACTTTTGTTTTTGAGTGACGGGCATGACAGCCAATCAGCATGGAGGTGCACTGTAACGCTAGTGGCAGGTCTCTCCAAAATCACTTCTTTTGGTGTGTTTATATACATGTTTCTCATATACTATGTAAAAACTTGCAAGAAATAAGCACTTCTAAAACTGAAAATGGTGTTTTTGGAACCGATAACACCTCTGAACTTTACAAGACATTTTGTGGATGTTAGCATGGTGACATCACAGCTAGCTGCAAAACTCTTTTGTTTGATATAACCTCTGTGTCAATGCAAATGCTAGTGAGAAATAAACACTTCTAAAACTGAAAACTCTGTTCTTGTAACCTGATAACACCTCTAGATTAATTTACAAGACATTTTGTGGACATGAACATGGGAAATCGAGAGTCTTGCCTTCTGGTCTTACGCGTAGCCAAGGGTGGGCCTGGATGGGCCTGGGCCCGCCCACTTGTCAGCCAGGCCCATCCCATCCAATGAGAAGGCTGAGTCAACACTCGACAGTCACCTGTTGTTGCCTCATTGTATTCCTATGATATGCTATTGCATTAGCACTGAGCAACAATTAATAAATTTTGTCAAAAAAATCTGATTCATCTTCTGTGATTTTTATTAATTCATTTTCAGAGTACAGTGGTCCCTCGCTATAACGCAGTTCACCTTTCGTAGCCTCGAAGTTTTGCGGATTGTTTTAGTGCAATTTTTCAGGTTTTTTTTTTTTAACGGCGCATTGTGTTCTGTGTCCTTATCAGGCGGGCCGTTCGTGGCACTGGTCGGCATCACCGCGATTGCTCTCACTGCCTCCGATGCGCTTTCTGCGGGCTCGGTAAATGCAGCAGCGGGCCACCTCCTCCTGTCTGCTGTGCGGAATTGCGCCAAATCTGGCAACAGGTCCAGAGATACACTCGCTGTTTTGATGCGGATGTTGACCGCAGCCGCAGAGCTCCATGGCCACCGAGAGAGGACTTGGATTCTTTGCGGGTCCCGCATCCGTACCTCCGGAGGCAGTGAGCAAAGGGAGAGCTGCGCATTGTGTTCTGCGTGTGTCTGTTTATAATCTTCTCGCCCAGAAGAAAAGAGAGAGTGTTTACACAGGAGAGAAAAGTGAGAAAATCTTATTGCCTGTTTGAGAAAAGTGTATAAAGTGTGTAGTGAGGGGTTTTACAGCCTTAAAACATCTATAATAATTGTAAAAACTAACGCTGACTACTTCGCCGGATTTCGTTTATCGCGGGTTATTTTTGAACGTAATTCCCGCGATAAACGAGGGAGCACATTTTTCCTCAAATAAATAATCTTCTGCGGGCCCTCATCACAATGCCAATAACAACATGCACCGTCGAACGGCTGTTTTCTACTGTTAAATGGATAAAAACATCCACCAGAACATCCATGTTGACTCACAGACTGAATGCACTCTCTGGGCTTTCCCTTGAAAGAGAACTGACCGAATCATTGGACTATGATGACGTGATAAGAGAGTTCAACAAAAAACCCCGTCATCTCTTGCTGTAGCATTAAAAAGAATCATCAAATGTAAGTGTGAGACCATTAATTACTTTTTTCTTCTAAATAGGCCTAATTGTTAATATTATATTGCAACTGCCACGAATCATATTGGTGTCCGTTCTGATGGTTTTTAATTTGGCCGCTGAGCCATGGTTTCCACTGTTTATCAAGTTTATAATTTGGCCACCGAGCCAACCTGTTTTCATGTTGCGGATATATTTTGAATTTGTATTTCAAACGAGGCATACTTTTTCAAACAGTGTATTATAATACCTACACCTTACCTACAACCCCAAAGGTTGGGCCCGTCTGATTTTTTCTGGGCCCACCCGTTTTATGATTTCTGCCTACGCCCCTGCTTCTGGTTCAGCTCTTTCTTTACCATGATGATCTGGTACAGCATTTTTAAAACATGAGATGTAGCCCTAATCTGTCTGTCAATCTCACACTCAAACTTACAAACTCAAACTGCTTCACTTGGGGCATACTTTGTGTCAAACAAACAATTACATGGATAGACAAAGATGAGTAGTATCACCTGCATTATGAGGGAACATCATCAATGACAAATTGATAATGTGGCTTAGTTTCTCTGGGCATGATCCACCATGCAGGTACCTCAATATTGAGGGACTACCCATATTTCACGTGGCTGCAGCATATAAATGGTTTCTTTTGAGAGACTGGGGTGGTCCAGATGTTTACTGTGGCCATTGCCATCCAGGGCCAAGGGCAATTTCACAGTTTTTTTGATGCAGTAATGTGCTGCATCAGTCCATACCTCCAGATCTTACCTGGCTATAAATAATAGACACTCAACTTTAGACCTGGTTTTTGGTGGTCTATAGTACATTCACTTTCTGTTGCTTCACAACAGCAATGGCCTAGCACTGTGCTTTACCATACCTTATTTAAAGGCCACCAAACACATGAGCACACTGATGTGCTTAAATGCATTTGTTATTTAAACAGTCACATCATGAGAATGACAACTGTGTTGAATGGATAAGACAGTGACACTTTCGGTGTAGTGCCCTGTTTAGTGCCGGGTATAATTTAGGGCCTGTAGTGTTTGATATATGTCTTCATTGGCAAACTGTACAGCAGGTAACTCAGTGGGAAAAGGACTTGGACTACCAATATGTCTGGATTTAATTCTATGTCACACTACAGTGCACTCCATGTGTACTGTCTTAGTCCACCCAGATATAAGTGGATATAGTCCTTCGCTTTGGAGGTAACCAGCAGCAGCCTGGCATCCCACCCAGAGGAGTATTAGACTCTTACTCACTTCATGCTATACAATCTCAGGATATCTATCTGCCTATATACATACACTTCACAAAAATATAAACGCAACACTTTTGGTTTTGCTCCCATTTTGTATGAGATGAACTCAAAGATCTAAAACTTTCTCCACATACACAATATCACCATTTCCCTCAAATATTGTTCACAAACCAGTCTAAATCTGTGATAGTGAGCACTTCTCCTTTGCTGAGATAATCGATCCCACCTCACAGGTGTGCCATATCAAGATGCTGATTAGACACCATGATTAGTGCACAGGTGTGCCTTAGACTGCCCACAATAAAAGGCCACTCTGAAAGGTGCAGTTTTATCACACAGCACAATGCCACAGATGTCACAAAATTTGAGGGAGTGTGCAATTGGCATGCTGACAGCAGGAATGTCAACCAGAGCTGTTGCTCGTGTATTGAATGTTCATTTCTCTACCATACGTCATCTCCAAAGGCGTTTCAGAGAATTTGGCAGTACATCCAACCAGCCTCACAACCGCAGACCACGTGTAACCACACCAGCCCAGGACCTCCACATCCAGCATGTTCACCTCCAAGATCGTCTGAGACCAGCCACTCGGACAGCTGCTGAAACAACTGGTTTGCATAACCAAAGAATTTCTGCACAAACTGTCAGAAACCATCTCAGGGAAGCTCATCTGCATGCTCGTCGTCCTCATCGGGGTCTCGACCTGACTCCAGTTCGTCGTCGTAACCGACTTGAGTGGGCAAATGCTCACATTCACTGGCGTTTGGCACGTTGGAGAGGTGTTCTCTTCACGGATGAATCCTGGTTCACACTGTTCAGGGCAGATGGCAGACAGCGTGTGTGGCGTTGTGTGGGTGAGCGGTTTTCTGATGTCAATGTTGTGGATCGAGTGGCCCATGGTGGCGGTGGGGTTATGGTATGGGCAGGCGTCTGTTATGGATGAAGAACACAGGTGCATTTTATTGATGGCATTTTGAATGCACAGAGATACCGTGACGAGATCCTGAGGCCCATTGTTGTGCCATACATCCAAGAACATCACCTCATGTTGCAGCAGGATAATGCACGGCCCCATGTTGCAAGGATCTGTACACAATTCTTGGAAGCTGAAAATGTCCCAGTTCTTGCATGGCCGGCATACTCACCGGACATGTCACCCATTGAGCATGTTTGGGATGCTCTGGACCGGCGTATACGACAGCGTGTACCAGTTCCTGCCAATATTCAGCAACTTCGCACAGCCATTGAAGAGGAGTGGACAAACATTCCACAGGCCACAATTGACAACCTGATCAACTCTATGCGAAGGAAATGTGTTGCACTGCATGAGGCAAATGGTGGTCACACCAGATACTGACTGGTATCCCCCCCCAATAAAACAAAACTGCACCTTTCAGAGTGGCCTTTTATTGTGGACAGTCTAAGGCACACCTGTGCACTAATCATGGTGTCTAATCAGCATCTTGATATGGCACACCTGTGAGGTGGGATGGATTATCTCAGCAAAGGAGAAGTGCTCACTATCACAGATGTGGACTGGTTTGTGAACAATATTTGAGGGAAATGGTGATATTGTGTATGTGGAAAAAGTTTTAGATCTTTGAGTTCATCTCATAAAAAATGGGAGCAAAACCAAAAGTGTTGCGTTTATATTTTTGTTGAGTGTATATATATATATATATATATATATATATATATATATATATATGTATATGTATATATATGTGTCTGTCCATCCATTCACCTACATGCCCATAGCATTCAGACATATTCTGGTCATTATAAATGTTACAGTTTTTCTCAATTGCTACAACACTAAACCCTATTGTCTGAACCAAATGCTCAGTTGCTTGAGCCCACTGATTGAATCAGTCACGCTTTTGGCAAAACCATAAGCACGTTTCACCTGTTTAGACACAGCTTGCCAACACATTGTCATTGGAATGCACCTGTGTTGCATAATGGTGAGCACAGGTGGCATAAGTCAAACACAGTTAAAGCATTGGTGTCACTGGTTGAACACAACTCAAATTTGTTCACACTTGTGGCCAATGATGTGAGGGAACATATATAAGCCAGTTCAGAGAGCACTGGTTTGTGAGGCTCTACAATGGATAGAAATCTGAGAGGAGGAGTTGGTGTGAAAGGTGGTCGAGGTGGTCGAAGTGGTCAGCGAAGACAAAGAACATATCTGATGAAATCAGAGCAACTGTGATTGACCATGTTCTTGTCCAGGGTATGAGCATGAGGGAGGTTGGACAAAGGGTCCAACCAAACATGAGTAGATTCACTGTGTCAACCATAATCTAAAGATTTAGAGAACAGGTCATTACCTTTTCTGACATTATAGTATGTAAATGTTGACAGGAATTATTGTATGACTATACTATATACAGTACCACAGTATACTGAAAGTAAATACATGTTTCAGTACATCACTGTGCCAGTGTACTGTAGTACAGTTTTTTAATTGCTAAAACACAAAACCCAGTTCTCTAAACCAAATGACCAGTTCTCTAAACACATTTAATAAAACTAGCCCCATTTGCCAAAACCATAAACACATTTCACATGAAGACACAATTCACAAAATGCAGTCCTCCTTTTCTCATAAATCTAAACACATTTTGCCTTGCTAAAACACAAGTTGCATAAAACTCTGCTCAGATTCTCAATTTAAAGCTCAAGTGATGAAAATGCTTGCCACAATCAGCAACACCTGAACACAATGTACACACCTGGCTTCATTCATTAAACATAATGACTCAGAATTGTAGACACTTGTTGCAAATGATGTGACCACACCTATAGAAGCCAGTTCAGAGTGTACAGTTTGCTGAAGGTTCTAAACGTATACAGTACCACCATGGACAGAGGCAGAATCAGAGGAAGAAGAGTTAGAGTCAGAGGAGGGAGAGGAGCAGGCCAAGGAGGGAGAGGAGCAGGCCAAGGAGGGAGAGGAGCAGACCAAGGAGGGACAGGAGCAGACCAAGGAGGGAGAGGAGCAGGACAAGGAGGGAGAGGAGCAGGCCAAGGAGGGAAAGGAGCAGACCAAGGAGGGACAAGAGCAGACCAAGGAGGGAGAGGAGCAGGCCAAGAAGGGAGAGGAGCAGGCCAAGGAGGGAGAGCAAGGCAAACTCGCACCATCTACCTGTGAGGTAGATGAGGTCCTGTGGCCTGACCCAGCTCGACGACGTGATGCCACACAATGATATGTGTGTGTGTGTGTGTGTGTGTGTGTGTGTGTGTGTGTGTGTGTAAGTTTGTGTGTGTGGTGTAGTTCAATAAATGAAAAAAAAAATCACATCCTGAACATTGTGTCTAGCTTGAAAACTGGGTTTTGTGTTCACAGTTTAGAGAAAAGGAGAGCAGCTTTTGAGAAGGGTGTCTTAGCAATTGAGAAAAACAGTAATTTGCAATTTGGAGATAAAAGCTTTGGTTTTGGCATTTGTGTTTTCAGGGGAATTATTCTGACTGGATTGAAAAATGTTTGCAAAGTAGACTTTGACCACAATGTTCCAACGCCCAATGACACCAGTGGGGTCCAGTTATGGAAACGGATTCTAATCTTTTAATTTAAAAAGTTAGGGGCTGCCAATGACATATCCTATTTTCAGTCTGATGTTAAGATTGGACTGGTGTCTCAGTAGTCTTACATTAGATATGAATCTGATTCTGGATTCTCAAAACTTTTTAAAGGCACTAGCACTCTTTTATGACATGTAAAATTTATCTTCCCCAAGCAATACAAAGAAACCTACTCCATTCATCCTTTAGAGCAGGGGCAAATTTGGGGTGGGGGAGAGCACACCCTTTCATTGATCAAAAAAAAATTTAAATCCCTGACAAATGCTGTTTCTGAACCCTGTATTCAGCAACAAGTGGCTCACCTCGATACATTTATCCCAGAGCAAGATTCAGCAAGGTGTGGCAAAGGTATTCACTTTTATTAGCCACAGACATTTCTAATGTTCTCTGTCACTTGTCATTATAACATCATAGCATCACATTCAATAAGTATAATAGTATAAGTTCAAATGAATTAAAAAAAAAAAACAGGTTATAATGTTTTCTTTTCTCTGTGGTGTATTTTGTTGTAAAATATGCCCCAAAATGCAGTAAATGGCACATAACCCCCCCCCAGTCATACATTACTCATTCACAAATCCATGCCTCACCCCCTTTACAAAACCTTAAATCTGTTCTTGGTTTAGAGTATTCTCTTCAAACTATGATAGAGTATACAACAGTTTGGCAGCACAGTGGCTTAAGGGCCTTTCACATTGAACGCTTCATAAGCTTCAGGCAACACCTACCAACGCTTTAACACGTCTGACGCGTGACGTCATACTTCGCTTCGGAGGCGGCAAGGGGTTGGAGATTGCTACGTCACACTCTGGCTGTTTCCACAATCTGAAAAAAGTTCAGCAATCGCCATCTTGAATTTGCGTTGCCTGAACCACAAAAAAAAAGCTTTAAAAAAACAGCAGTAGAACGATTTTCCAATCACCCTGTTGGAAGAAACTTTTTTCCAGCTACTTTTCGGAGTGATGCCGACCGAGGGAGGACCGACAACTTGGTAAGATATCAATCAAACCGCGACAGCGGGCCGACCCGGAAAGAGAAGCTGGGATTTGGGGCATCATCCCTGGGCAGACCGAGGCAGGCAGCCGGGGGGATGGAGCAAACCAACTCAGTCCGAAATCTCCCATTTTTTGGATATATGGGAAGTCCCAGTTTGACCAATGGAGTTTAGTTCTGCAGCTTTATCATGGTGAGAATAATCTAAAAATAAAATGTGACGTTTACTGCACTAATGATCGGTTAACGTTAGCTTAGCCTTTTAGCACAGTTGATCTGAATGAACGCTTTAATTTGTAAATGGTTCAGTGTTTTTTATTTTTACTAAATAAAGGTACAGCTTTTTTTGGAGACCACAAAAGCTCAACTTCAAATAACCTTTTTTTTCATTTTTTATATATAAACTGTTTAGTGTTTCTTTATATTTAAAGAAATATTTTTATTTGTCCCAATCAGGAACATTTGCTGTGCAGACAATCAAACTTCCATTGATGAGCTGAACACCATGAAATCCAGTCGAAAGAAAACATCTCTGCTCTTCAAAATAGGACAAAAGTGTCTTCAGCAACACCACCAGAGTTCAAAGCTGCAGAAGAGACCTTCATCTGGTCCCGAGAATCCAGCATAACACCACCTGCTTCTAAATAAAAGGCTCTTTCAACAGCAACTATTTTATTATTTTTTAAAAAGCTCTTTCATTTTATATTTTAACAATAAATGAATGCATCATTAAAAATGTCCACGAAATCAAAGTCCAAAGACATTTGCACAGAGCTTCTACCAAATTCAAATTCATAGTTTAGAAATGACTCTGTCCTGATAACAACATTAAAGGCAATTACATATTTTGATGTAATTACAAGTTGAAATGACTATAAAAAAAATAATCATGAGGTTTATGTCACAGAAATCCTACTTTACAATCACACTGCAGTCATTGTTAAATTATTTCCTGTTGCATTTATAATAAACATTTGTATTTATTTACAGTGTCTGTTTTTCTGGTTGAAATGAGATATAAATAATCTACCAGACTTAAAAAATGTACAAATTTCCATGTTATTTTATTTGTCTAAAAATAAATGTCCGCGGTTCCTTATGTTAAACAAGATCTTATCTAATCTGAAAGAGGTGGTTTTAATTTACAGATGAAAGGTTTCTAAAGAACCATTTATTGACTTATTTAGCTATTTTAATTATAAGTGTTCTAAACTTTTTTTTAACAGTAATCAGAAATTTTGAGGTAACAAACAACAACAACAACAAAAAACATTTCCAAGGATTTTTCTTCAGAAAACTGCTCTATAAATGAGCAGTCCTGTCACACATTTCTGTTTTGTACAGATCAGTGGTTTCTGCAACTAGTCTTTAGTATTTTGGCCCAACGCGTCGTTCCTATTAGACAGCAAGAAGCTACGTCACAGCTGAGATCGTCGAAAGTTGGATTGGGTTGAACTTTGACCGCGTCAGCCTGCCGACAAGCGGCAATGCGTGCTCCCGTCAGAAGCGTCGGTTTAGCTCGGCTTTTGACGTGACGCTTCTGATGCCTCTAAAAAGCAACGCGTCTCATTGAAAATAATGCTTTTTCAACCGATTCTTGACGCCTTTGACGCTTCCGACACGTTCAGTGTGAAAGGCCCATTAGTGGTTAGCACTCTTGCCTCACAGCAAGAAGGTCATGGGATTGATTCCCCCTGTGGCCTTTCTGTGTGGAGTTTGCATGTTCTTCCCATGTTTGCGTAGGTTCCCTCTTTGTGCTCTGGCTTCTTCTTACATCCAAAGACATACAGGTTAGATGAATTGGAAACTTAAAAAAAAAGTCCAGGTTTCCCTTGTAAAAGAGATCTTCATCTCAGTGGGACTAATCTGGTTAAATATATATGCACATATATCTACCTTATGATACCTTATGATGATTCTGCGCGCTGACATGTTCCTCTTCTCTGGACATTCTTGACTATTGTTACATCTTTTTTATATACTGGCATCCACACTGGTGCAGCATACTTGAGGTGGGGGCAGACAAGGCCCTTAAAAAGCAATTTGAAATTCTCCTCGTCTAAATATTCGTCATTATTATTATTTTTTTTCTAATCAGTGTTCTACAGGTTTTCACAGACATAAGACACAAGGAATAGAAGAGATTTTGAAGTAGGGAACTAATCAGCAGTATGAGAGTCTGCAATTTGCGACTGCATTTGAGGTTTGTTTGTTTTGTTTTTTTTGCTTTTTCTAGCCATTCCCCACATTTGCACCATTTCACTGAAATCTAATTAATCCAGAGGCCCCAAAACAATCCTGTTACTAAACACAGATTAAAACTGTCATGTCACGAAAACCGGGACCTTAACGAGGTCTAACATCCAATGAGTACTCCATATGAATCCAAAGTAACTCTGGACTAACTACTAATTCAATTGTAGTGACATTATTTTCTCCTGAGGGGATAAACAAGAACACAATTAACACTAAATAAACAAGTTAAAATGATGTATAGAAGAAAAGACTGCAGGCAATTCCTTTAGCAGGAGAAACGCACATTGTGACATTTGTTTATGAGGCTTTAAAACCAAGCAGCTTCTCACGCCACAACACAAAACCTCTCACCAGGAGAGTCTCATTATATCTCGGAATGACAAATTCACCCTTTCCAATTATTTGCTGCCATTTCAAAGCCATCAAGCAAGGAGAGGATTCGGTTTGCACAAGGTTGACCATAAAGCAGGCGTGGTGGTGGACCGGCTGGACAGTGATATACTCAATAAAAGTAGCATTACTGACAAATGAAATGTGTTCACAGGACATGAGCGCTGTCCTTGTCTTTGCTATACACATTGCTTTAATAACCTTTGAAATACTTGTCAGAAGTTGGTCTTGTTAATATTGCACAGTACTAACAATGAGCGTTCCATACGAAGCAAAAAAAAAAGGAAGTAGTATGTAGCAAACGCTGATGTAGTAATCAAATGTGCTCGCAAATTACCTCAAACTCATCAACAAGAGCTTTTAATGAAATAACATTCTTAAATGAACACTGGGAGACAGTGAAAAGTGAGCAATGGCTTTTCAGCCTACTTTGAATTTTCAATTGCCTGTCAGGAGAATATTAGATAAAGCTTGATTAGAAATAAATTGAAAAGCTCTGCTGAATGCATTTACTGATAGGAGTACGAAAGGAGACAGGCACAGCATCCATTAAAAAAAAAAAAAACAAAACTCAAGAGACTTTGGAAGTTGATTGATTTTCCATCTATTAGTGATTATGTCTTTTTGGGGGGTAAAATTCTAACAAATAACTGGCTGTCATATGTATGAACACAGTGTGTACAGCAGCCTCTTAACATGAATTACAATTTAAAAGAAAGCAAGGTTTTACATTAGTGCTGTTGTTATGATGTTCGTTTCTGAAACTGAATTAAGTGTACATTTTTCTGCATTATAATTATTGCTGTAGCCTGTTGTTTTATTTATTATAGTGTTATGGCAGTTTCAGAGGCCTTCAATTGAATTTATTTCATTTATTTAGCACTAAATCACAACAAAGTATGCCTCAAGGTGCTTCACACAAGTAAGGTCTAATCTTATCAACCACTAGAGCAAGCACAGGTGACAGTGGTAAGGAAAAACTCCCTCTGATGATTTGAGGAAGAAACCTCAAGCAGACCAGACTCAATGGGGTGACCCACTGTTAGGGCCATGCAACAGATACACTTAACAACACAAATATAGAGGAAATTTTGGGAGTCCATGTTGGTGTCCAGGACGGGAGGCTTGCAGAAGAACACCCACTCAGACTTCTGGATGGAGTCGCACCTCAAACAGAGAGAGGAAAAATAAAACAGAATCAGACAGCAGAAAGACTACAAATAAGGTATAATTTGTCAGCATTAAGCAACAAGAAAAAAATAGAAAATAGAACAAATACAAAGGTGATCGCCAGCCACAAGCCCTAAACTTCACTAAAAGACCCAGACTTTAGATAAAGTTGAAGCCACGGCCCGCTCTGTTTACTAATAAAATGAATTTAAATGAGTAGAAATCATAGTACCATACTATGCCAGCATGCTAGCCATATGAAAGGTAAAATAAGTGCGTCTTAAGTTTGGACTTGAAAATCTCTACAGAATGTGACTGTTTTATTGACACAGGGAGATCATTCAACAAAGCAGGTGCACAATAAGAGAAGGCTCTGTGACCTGCAGACTTTTTATTCACCCTAAGGACACACAGTAGTCCTGCACTCTGAGAACACAGAGCCAGGGCCGGTACGTAGGGTTTAATTAGGTGAGCAAAGTAGGGAGGTGCTAGTCCGTGAATAATTTTATAGGTTAATAGCAGAACCTTAAAATCTGATCTTACAGGAACAGGAAGCAAGTGCAGAGATGCCAAAATGGGTGTAATCTGGTCAAACCTTCTGCCAAAAGTCAAAAGCCTGGCATTAGCATTTTGAACCAGTTGGAGAGCCCTAATGCTGGACTGTGGTAAACCAGTGTGTGTCAGTTGTTTGTGTTAGCTTCATATTTTGAGTTGCATATCATGGATATCTTCAGGTGTTTCTGCTTATTGACCGCACATAAACAATATAATTAGACTGGTCTTCAGGAAGAACGGTGAAATGTCTAACAAATCATGATAACTGAAATTTGGCCTCAATTGCCTTCACAGCTCATTGTGGTGGTCTTGGTTTGGGGGGATAAATAAATACATTAATAAATAAAAAAGGTTGCAGTCACATACAGAAGACTTTTCCATGATGGTTGCAGGACTGTCACACAACATGTGGACAATGGTGGCACCATCATGAGTGCACAACTGTGGGAACACTGTGTGCATGTTGCAGCAGTTTAGAAGACTGGCTTCCTTTTATCAAGAAAATCATGATTGTGGTACAACTGATGTGCAAATGTCAGCAACTGTGTGCCATGCATATGAATAGCCATAGGTGCTGCAGCACCCCGTTCTGGAAAAGTACGTGTCACAGCAGCCCATGTAAAATGACAAAAATATAATAATAATAAAAAAATAATCTATTAACATTTTGAAAATGTTCTCTGTTGTTATTTACACAAAACATTAAAATATGATGAGGTTTTTGAGAATAAATTCTGAATAAGTATCCTATAATGCTGTAACCTATAAAGTAATCTGGAAATGTTGGTTGCAACATTTGCTCACCTTTTTCTCTAGCATTGATTGATTTGATTTGCTGATTCTGATGCAGTGCATCTGGGAAGTATTATTCCACATTTTTATGTTAGAGCCTTATTCCAAAATTAATTAAATTATTATTATTATTATTATTTTATTTTTTTTGCCATCAAAAATGTATGTTATACCCCATAATGACAATGTGAAAGCTGTGCCAGTGGAGGGAGCAGAGTGGAGCTGTGCCAGTGGAGGGAGAGGAAAATGTGTCACTCTGGGGGACCTACAAATCTTATCTGAATTAGTTCAGATTTGGTCTGCACTTATAAAACCCCAAGTGGAACAAAAACAACATGTGGCCCAAATCTCTCACAACTTTTATTTATTTATTTATTTATTTCAATATATAACAGCCCTAATACTCACACATCTTACATCTACCAAATAACATGTTTGTCACCGTCCGGTACATGTGGTGAAAATGTTTGGTCAGTATGGTTAAGCTGTGGATCAATTATTTTTCTTGTGACAGTCACAGACAAGCATGCCACACAGATGTGTCAAGTTTCTCTGAAAAAAGTTGCAGATTGTTAGGGCCCCTTCACACATAAGAAAAAAGATACAGAAACTGGAAGACAATCCACGAACCAAAAACAAAATGGGGAACCATGAAACATTCCACCTGCTGTCGTGAGGAATGCATGTTCAGACAGGCGTGCATGAAACTGCAGCAACAGTTTGTGCACACTCGTGTTCGTGTGCACGAACTCAGTGTGAGCATGTGGAAAGTCAGGCACACAGCAGCGGTGGAAAAAAAAACCCACCACAATTCATAATACTTAATTCCTGTCATAAAGAGCGGATTTGGCCTCCACCTTGACGTATACCAGGAAGTAATGAAATTATGTGGATTACTGTTCTCTCTTTTATGTTTCTTACATGAATTAACCTGATGCGCTCAAGCCGGCTGGCTCCTGTGTCATGAAGAGTCGGCGCTCGCATCGTGAACACATCAACAGTGATCCACTGCAAATGTGATATGTGTTTTAATTATTACAATGTGGGGAAATCCCGCAGTGACACACATTTTGCGAGGGCGTCCCGGGGGTGATTTCCTGCATGGCACAATATTCAGCAGCTTTGTAGTGCACTGATGCGATGGTCAGCTGAAGCAATATGTTTTAATTTTTTCCCAAGTGAGGACAGCATGCCGCCGTCTGCACGTCACGCTGTAGTTATGTGAGGTCATATCCTACAAGCCAGTAGAGGTGTTTCCATTTCTTTTCTCTGTGACACATGCCTACATGTCCCATTCTTTTTGGGTTTAAAGTGATCTTCAAACATAATCAGAGCCTGTTGGTGTTTGTGTGCAACCATGTGTGTTGCTCGGTGACACCCATTTCATGTGGCACTTAGTCACTTTTCACAGACAGGTCGAATGTGATTGCCTGCTCTCCACTATCGTACCAGGAGCACAAATAGCCCCGCCGTTTCTAAGTGTGTTGTATGTTCGTGTGCGATACCTGGAATTTGGCCGACACCTTCTCAAGCACTGCAGTCACAATATACATTGATTCCCTAAAGGTCACAGCATTGTCCACAAAGTTAAGCCTTTCCATGCCAACAAAAGCACCAAAGTCAGTATTGTCCACAACACTGCCCATCACCCAGTCCATGCAAGCATTGAACTATATAAGTTTCAGAACACAACCTTGGCGAATATCAGTTTTCAAGTATGTGTCAAAATTAATATAATGTGTGAAGGAAATATGACTGTGTAGTTTTGTTTTTTATATATATATACTCAACAAAAATATAAATGCAACACTTTTGGTTTTGCTCCCATTTTGTATGAGATGAACTCAAAGACCTAAATCTTTTTCCACATACACAATATCACCATTTCCCTCAAATATTGTTCACAAACCAGTCGAAATCTGTGATAGTGAGCACTTCTCCTTTGCTGAGATAATCCATCCCACCTCACAGGTGTGCCATACCAAGATGCTGATTAGACACCATGATTAGTGCACAGGTGTGCCTTAGACTGCCCACAATAAAAGGCCACTCTGAAAGGTGCAGTTTTGTTTTATTGGGGGGGGGATACCAGTCAGTATCTGGTGTGACCACCATTTGCCTCATGCAGTGCAACACATCTCCTTCGCATCATCCGTGAAGAGAACACCTCTCCAACGTGCCAAACGCCAGCGAATGTGAGCATTTGCCCACTCAAGTCGGTTACGACGATGAACTGGAGTCAGGTCGAGACCCCGATGAGGACGACGAGCATGCAGATGAGCTTCCCTGAGACGGTTTCTGACAGTTTGTGCAGAAATTCTTTGGTTATGCAAACCGATTGTTTCAGCAGCTGTCCGAGTGGCTGGTCTCAGACGATCTTGGAGGTGAACATGCTGGATGTGGAGGTCCTGGGCTGGTGTGGTTACACGTGGTCTGCGGTTGTGAGGCTGGTTGGATGTACTGCCAAATTCTCTGAAACACCTTTGGAGACGGCTTATGGTAGAGACATGAACATTCAATACACGAGCAACAGCTCTGGTTGACATTCCTGCTGTCAGCATGCCAACTGCACGCTCCCTCAAATCTTGCAACATCTGTGGCATTGTGATGTGTGATAAAACTGCACCTTTCAGAGTGGCCTTTTATTGTGGGCAGTCTAAGGCACACCTGTGCACTAATCATGGTGTCTAATCAGCATCTTGGTATGGCACACCTGTGAGGTGGGATGGATTATCTCAGCAAAGGAGAAGTGCTCACTATCACAGATTTAGACTGGTTTGTGAACAATATTTGAGAGAAATGGTGATATTGTGTATGTGGAAAAAGATTTAGGTCTTTGAGTTCATCTCATACAAAATGGGAGCAAAACCAAAAGTGTTGCGTTTATATTTTTGTTGAGTGTATAACAAAATGGCATCCATTTGTTCAAGTTATATGGAAGAACTACAGTAGTCAGTAACTGATTCCCATCCTTGATGACTAAGCACATAAACTAAACACGGACTAATTAAACATTCACTAAAATTTGACTAAATTTAAAAATTTAGTTCCTGTGATGAAATTTTAGTAAAAACATTTTGACTTTTTGGACTGTTCACATTGTAATTCAAGATATTAAGTATTTAGTTAGGTTACATTAAAGCACAATTTCAAATTGTGGAACAGTAGTTTATGTCAAACTGAATTAGACTGGAACAAAAAAAAAAAAGGTGGGGCATAAAAATGAGATTTTGTGATGTATTGTGTATTAAACATCTCATGGTTGAACAAAATTACTCACTAATATATTAAACAACTTAAGCAACTCAACTCAAATCAGGATATAAAATTAAATTAATCACAGAAAATGTATTCCTTAACTGTTCTACTATTTTTAAAGTGATAGTGTAGATACTGACCTTGTTTTATCTTATTGAAATTAATGTAAATACCTGTCTTAGCTGCTTTGAAATCCAAAGACATTTTAACAGTTTATGTTTTTACTGTGCAAGTTGTTCATTCGTGACAAATGCAGTAGACCTGACTTCATAGGAATTATGGTCAGTAACATCAAATACACATTTTAAATATTAAACATGACTTCAGCTGGGGCAGACAATGACAGCACTGTGGGCTTTCCTCCTTAATCAAAACACACCAAAAACTGTGTTCTGTGTTTCATTCTGCCCAAATTAAGGTTCAAATTCATCGCTGTATGAATCACATATTAAACTGATTAAAAAGGAAACTTGGTACATTGTTCTTTTTTCCAGGTGTGTGTTCATTCATTTCCGAATTGAAAAGAATAAAAACCTCCAATAATAACAACAATAATAATAGTAGTAGTAGTAGTAGTAGTAGTAGTAGTAGTAGTAGTAATAAAATAATAATAATAGTACCAACAACAACAACTTTGTGTAGAGATGACTCCTGTGACTAAATATCTATAATAAAAATTAACCCTGAATGACAACCACAGCATTTTGAAATACAAATAATAATAACAACAACAACAATAACTTTGAGTAGAGATGACTCCTGTGACTAAATATCTGTAATAAAAATTATCCCTGAATGACAACCACAGTATTTTGAAATAATAATAATAAAAATAATAATAATAATAACAACAACAACAACAACAACTTTGTGTAGAGATGACTCCTGTGACTAAATATCTGAAATAAAAATTATCCCTGAATGACAACCACAGTATTTTGAAATAATAATAATAAAAATAATAATAATAATAACAACAACAACAACTTTGTGTAGAGATGACTCCTGTGACTAAATATCTGAAATAAAAATTATCCCTGAATGACAACCACAGTATTTTGAAATAATAATAATAATAATAATAATAATAATAACAACAACAACAACAACTTTGTGTAGAGATGACTCCTGTGACTAAATATCTGTAATAAAAATTACCCCTGAATGACAACCACAGCATTTTGAAATACAAATAATAATAACGGCAACTTTGTGTAGAGATGACTCCTGTGACTAAAATATCTGTAATAAAATTTTCCCCTGAATGTCAACCACAGCATTTTGAAATACAAATAATAATAACAACAACAACAATAACTTTGTGTAGAGATGACTCCTGTGACTAAATATCTGTAATAAAATTACCCCTGAATGACAACCACAGCATTTTGAAATACAAATAATAATAACGGCAACTTTGTGTAGAGATGACTCCTGTGACTAAAATATCTGTAATAAAATTTTCCCCTGAATGTCAACCACAGCATTTTGAAATACAAATAATAATAATAACAACAACAACAATAACTTTGTGTAGAGATGACTCCTGTGACTAAATATCTGTAATAAAAATTACCCCTGAATGACAACCACAGCATTTTGAAATACAAATAATAATAACGGCAACTTTGTGTAGAGATGACTCCTGTGACTAAAATATCTGTAATAAAATTTTCCCCTGAATGTCAACCACAGCATTTTGAAATACAAATAATAATAATAACAACAACAACAATAACTTTGTGTAGAGATGACTCCTGTGACTAAATATCTGTAATAAAAATTACCCCTGAATGACAACCACAGCATTTTGAAATACAAATAATAATAACGACAACTTTGTGTAGAGATGACTCCTGTGACTAAATATCTGTAATAAAAATTATCCCTGAATGACAACCACAGCATTTTGAAATACGAATAATAATAATAATAATAATAACAATAACCCCCTTTGGCTTCTCCCTTGTTATCATTTGGCTTTGCCACAGCAGATCCAATTATTAAATAACATAAATAATGCCTCTAAATAATATGATTGGGTAATTTTTCCTCCTTGAGACACAGACTCATTTTTTTGTTTTTTTGGTTGCTTGTTTGCTTGAAGAGAGGAATCTCTTCAAAAACCTGACAGTGCCACCTTTGATATAAACCATAAAGTGTGTCATGGTTTGGCCTGCTGTTGCTGTTGGTTAACTGTAGACAAATTCCACACGGGGTAATCTTTTTAATGGTTATTTTCAATAAAATACCAGAAGTGATGAAGGCCATCTTTATGAAAGGCCATCTACCTTCAGATAACTGAGGCCGTCCCAGTGACAGGCAGGTCAGGGGGTCAGCAGACTGCCGAGCATGTGCACCAGACTGTGTGAAATAAAGGACACAGGGGACAGCGAGCTCAGACGTGTTCTTTACTAACATCCCAGAAAACTGTACAACCAGCACTGAGCTGCACACTGTACATCGCTGCACAACACTAACAAGCTATTACAAGTGGCAATACAAGTGGTTTCAACACAAACATGAAGACGATTATTCAAAGGAATTACACTTTTAAACCACACTCTGCACCTGGGTTCTTGTGTTGTGAATTTTTGGATTAACATTGGAGGAACACACCACAGTTACCTGAGACAAGGAGGCCATGTCTGACCAGGGCTTATTTGTTTCTCTGTTAGTACAGTGACTGAAAACCACTAAATAACCTGCCTTCAAGACTTAATAGTTATGTTTTATATTGATATATTAGTGGATGAGCCAGACATCTTTTTTGACCTAATCGGTACCACTTAAGATGACAAAACAACACTTAGAATCCAGCCTCAGTGTACCATGGCCTATGCAAAAATTTATGATAACCATCCCAGTGTGGTAGTTGTAGCCAGCTAGGGGTCAATGAAGAATTACAGGTGAAAATGTAAAAATGCTTCAGTCATGTTGAAAACTATGCTACATTATTTGTCTGAACATAATGCTTCCAAAAAGTTATAGCTTGGACTATCTATTACTGAATGTTCTGGAGTTATGGGGTAAAAACAGCAAAAATGGTGACAAAGGTCAGTTTCACTTTGTAAAGGGGTCAAAAGTTAAGGGCCCCTTCACACATAGCATGAAAAAGGAGGAATCACGGCGAATCAAGGCGAAACGGCCCAAAAACATCGCACCGACATCAGGAGGGACACACGGTAGGGCAGCAGGAACACTGTGCGAGCATCTGGAGCATGTGGAACCACATCACGCAGCTGCTGTGGAAAAAATAAATAAAAAATACATGCCACCCACGGGATTTGAACCTACAATTTACAAAAGCTCTTATTGCTAGACAGAAACTTTACCACTGCACTACCATCACTGTCATATAAAAGGTGCGCAAAATATCTGAAATCACCAAGGAGATAAATGTATTAAAAAAAAAAATAAAACTACACACCTTAAAACACTATGCATTTTATTGAATCCCTCTTATCAAGCAGACAATACAAGAATGAACAGTCTGTTTGTCTGACCCATGGCCACAGATGTACAGTCATGAAATGACATGAATGAAGCAGTGCGCTCTTATGATGTCCACAACTGCTGGCCCGGCATGTCCAGCCACATGCGTGTCTGGCCTGACACTGCATCATGTGGAACAGAGCTCACGTGGGTGACGTTACATTCAGATCGCGCGTTGCGTGTTATGATCTGATGGTCCATTTCAACTGGGACAGCCTGTCAATATGCACTCCATGCGCTTGGGCGCTGCAGCCCATCACAACAGTGATATATGTTTTTATGTATGTCCACGTGAGGACAGCAAGCAGACACGCACGTCACAATGGACAGTTGTTAGGTCATGTCCATCAAAACACGGTACATGTTCCCCAGCTGGGACATCCAGAACAAGAGATCTCAACAGCTGTTGCTGCCGGCGGACACACCCCCTGTCAGTTCAGCAGACACACCAATGTGTCACTCTGTTTCTGTGTTATGTGATCTTTTTTTTAGTTATTTGTTATGTAATTGTGTATGTGGGTAGTGTAGAACGTATTAATATACCTGTCCAGGCTGTGGTCTCTGTGTTTGTACTGTGACACGTCCTGTGCACTGAGCCGTCATTTATGTTTTTGGTCAGCAGCTGGAAGGCACCTCCCCATGCTGTGTGTGTTCAGACATGGTTGTCCGGCCCCACATCTGATCATGTCTGTACATAAATATAAGCATTTTATGCAAGGGTGTTCCCACCCCCCGCACGCCACATGTGTAGGGGAGAGTGGGGGGGGGGGCACATATATGCCACATGTGTTTCAGGGGTGGAGGGGAGCATGACACATGCGCACACATGCACCACATGCACCACATGTGTGTTGCTTTTTGCAACGCCACACTCGTGGGGGCACTCTGCTCACTGTCACCGTGCTAACAGCCCAAATGGCCACACATTTTCAAAGTGTCAAGCAAGCGGTATTAAGGCCCTGTCACACCTTGACGATTTAACCTGCGTATGCAGACCATTTTAAAAACTCTGGCGCACATTGGCATACGTCAAATAAGTTAATGCAGCTGTCACACCTTGATGATTAACCACCGTCTGCCAAGAGCCCAATTTCCACCCAGTGGTGTGGGTCGGTACTGCACGGTGTGGTGCGGGTCAGAAACAGAGTAATTTAACATTATTTTATTTTTTATTTACTTTTTTTATCTTGCTGGGCCATTTTCATTGTGTATAGAATGCTGATGAGTGGACTGGCTGTGGGAAATGTTGCTGTGAATGAATGGAGTGTTGTGGCTCTTTAAATGTTGAAATCGTTGGCTGCTTCCTGATCAGTGGATCTGACCATGTCTGATCAGGTCTGCTGATCAACCTGATCAGGTCCGCTGATCAGGTCATCACAGACCTATGTAATGAAATGCTGTGATGATTTAAACTATGAAGTGCCAGTCCTCTGCGACCAGGTTTGATCTGAATGCAATGCTGTGTGATGTGTTGGTGTGGTGATCACCAACAGCGATGGTGCTTTAAATGTTTAAACAGCGCATTAATCAGGCATGATCACCCTGATAGATCAATCGATCAGGTCATCTGATGATCACACCACAGCGATGGTGGTTTAAAAGTTTAAATCATCACAGCGCTTCTGTGTGATCAGAGCGTGACACCGGCATGAGAAATGCATCTGCAGCAGAAAAACCACAGAGGGACTTGCTTTCAAACACTGTATTTCCAGCCATGAATTAAAGTATTTTTAGAGGTCATTTTCAAAAAATCAGGAGCTTTATGAATAAATTTAGACTTATGGGTAAATTACAAGAAATGTGTGCCAACAATCACATAACTTACCTATAACTTATGTTTAGCATGTGCTGGTGAATGAGTCACAGCATGCCCAAAATTTTTTGAGGAGCTCAGCTTATTAGGACGTACATCAGCGAGCTTCAGCGTGTTTCAGCGTGCTTCAATGTGCTCTTACCTTATAAAAAACTTCATGCCAGCATTTTTAATACAGTTGGCATATGCTGGCTAAATCGTTAAGGTATGACAGGACCTTTAGATGTTCGTGTGTGTTACCTGGAATTTGGCCGACACCTGCCGCGAGAGGGATCGAATGGGCTCTCACAGGGCACACTCTGTCTTTCAGCCACTGGTGTGCATGAAAAGTTGTTGCGGTGTACAAGGCATTGGAGGCAGCTCTGATTTTTCACAAATGGCATGCAATTCCTCCTTTGTGCACTAGTTGTCTTAAGTTGTGTTATGTGTGAAGGGGTCCTAAAGTTGCTCTGTTCAGTAAAAAAAAAAAAAAAAAAAAAAAAAAAAAAAAATATATATATATATATATATATATATATATATATATATATGCAAGTTATTGGTTGAAATAAAAGGATTAATAACTGAAATAGTTTTTATTGTGCTGAATGCTTGGTCTCCAAAGTAAAGGTCAAACAACGTTGATGTCAATTGGATTCTGCGACTTGTGACATATGTTAATCTGTAACATGATAATTAAGCATGACAGATGGTGCAAACTATTCCTTTTTAGAATCCTATTAACCAAAACAATAATTAAGATAAATAAAAAATTAAGAATTATATGAAGTGAATGAATATGTCAAATCATGTTTTGTTTTACAACTGACTGCAACCTATATCAGTGACATCTCCCTGTTTTAGACCATGTTTGCTTCCATGACCTTCAGTCAACTTAAGAATTTGTGCACTTAAAAAAAAGGTTGATATGGATAAACATCTTCTGAATATGTATGATTAAAGCTCATCTTCACATGAAATAAATTATAATTCTGGTTTTACCAGATCCACTGAAAATGCAAGAAACATCTGCAGACAATTGGCAAATTCAGGAAGACAAATTAAGTTTTAAAACAACACAAAGAAAATCATTGATTACTTAAAAATTTGGGTGCGCAAATTATTAATATGAAGTCATGCTTATGTAAAAATGTGCACATTTCTTTTCTCTGTGACACATGCCTACATATCCCATTCTTTTCGGGTTTAAAGTGATCTTCAAACATAATCACAGTCTGTTGGTGTTTGGCGGAGGTAGTCGCTCCAATGACTATTGCTCAGATCTTGTTTATCGAATTCTCCTTGAATTGAAACAATCAAGAACAATCAAGAAATAGAAACTGGCCAATTTAATCATGAGTATCGCAGTAGAAATTGTACTGAGCACACCGGCATGTGAAAAATAAAGATCTATTGTTGAAATGTGTCTTTGTTGTTTCATATATCATTGATTAGACAAAATAAAAAAAAATGTAACATTGGGTCAGGAGAACATGGGGCATGGGTGCTGACATTCTATCATGGCAGACACATATTGACTGGTGCTCTGAAAGTAGTCACTCACTCATCAGTGTGAGGCAGGCTGATTGAGTTGCCAGCAGCCACTAAATGAGGCCTCCATCCACTGTGGGTCAAAATGAACTGCAATCTTTTCAGACCTTGTTGCAGCCAAGAGACCAAGTGAGTGAGAGAGAAGGAGGAGAGAAGGAATGTGGATTAAATCCCAAGAGGATTCCCAGTAAGTTTGCAGAAAATAAGCAAAAACAAGAGAGTCTGGCCAAAAAGTCAAGTAAGCAAAACAACACCACGTCAGAGTTGCTATGGCTTGTTTTAGACTTATATATATATATATATATATATATATATATATATATATATATATATATATATATATATATATATATATATATATACACACACACACACACACACACACGTATGTATACAGTACTGTGCAAACGTTTTAGCCACATGTAATGCATCATAAAAGTATTAAAGTGATGAAAACCTGATAAATATTTATAAATAAATTAAAGTTGTGATGAATTTCTACTTTAATGATAACTGATATGAAAAATGGGCTGTATTTACATGTGATTTTCGGTATATAAGTCATACGTTAGATCTTGCAACTGCGTTTGTATCGTACAGTGGTCCCTTGTTTATTGCGGAAGTTACGTTCTAAAAATAACCCGCGATAAGCGAAATCCGCAAAGTAGTCAGCGCTATTTTTTGCAATTATTATAGATGTTTTCAGGCTGTAAAACCCCTCACTACACACTTTATACACTTTTCTCAAACAGGCATTAACATGTTCTCACTTTTCTCTCCTGTGTAAACACTCTTATTTCTTCTGGGCGAGAAGATTATAAACAGACACATGCAGAACTCTCCCTTCGCTCACTGCCTCCGGAGTTACGGATGCGGGACCCGCAAAGAATCCAAGTCCACGGAGCTCTGCGGCTGCGGTCAACATCCACATCAAAACAGTAAGCGTAGTCTCTGGACCTGTTGCCAGATTTGGCGCAGGTCTGCACAGCAGACAGGAGGGCAGTGTGAGTGGCCCGCTGCTGCGTTTACCGAGCCCGAAGACTCAGTAAACGCATCGGAGGCAGTGAGAGCAATCGCGGTGATGCCGACCGGCCCGCCTGATAAGGACGCAGAACACAATGTGCTGTTAAAAAAAAGCATGCAAAATTGCACAAAAAAAAAAAAATCTGCGAAACTGCGAGGCCGCGAAAGGTGAATTGCGTTATAGCGAGGGAACACTGTATTCTACTGGCCAGTACACTTACAAGAAATTATTATTATTATTATTATTGTTACTATTACCCAAGCTTGAGGAACACACACACACACACATATTATATATATATATATATATATACATCTCGTAAGTCCCTTCTTTTAACTGCACCCTTGCTTTCACTCAGGGTTACCACAAAAGATCCAAGGTGGGTCTGCAACTTGAGTTTTGGCACAGGTTTTACACCAGGTGCCAAAACCTGATATCTAAGAAAGTAAAAAAAAAAAAGATCTCTTTAATGGCCCCTTCACACATAACACAAAGTTGGGCGAAAGAAGCAGGAACCGGCCAATAAAGAGTGACAAAAAATAATTTGGCAAACGGCGAAAAATTCCACCTGTCAGGAGCAGGTGGAATTTTCCATGGTCGGACAGGCATGAATGATGCTGCGACGACAGTTTCGTGCACGCTTGAACACAGTGCGAGGACGTACTTCATGCTTAAAGCAGCAGCAGCGATTACATGCTGGTCATATTATTTATGCTCTGCATAAATCAGTGAAAATGTCTAAAGCAAAACATAATGTGAGTGTACAGAACTTCACAAGAACAATGAATGTACTGTTAAAATGTAAGACAATCATGTTACTGGCCATGATTCTGATCTCACTGTAAAAACAAAACAAAAAACACACACACACACACACAAAAAAAAAAACACAACCACATTTTTTAATATTTAATTCCTGGTATAAAGACCAACACAAGAATTATCCTCCTCCTGGACATACACCAGGAAGTAATGAAATAACATGGATGACTTTACTTCCTTTTATTTTTTACATGAATGAGCTGATGCGCTCATACCATGATCCCATCGGCCGCCTCCATGTGTGACCTCTGTCCAGTATGCACTCAAGCACATATGACCGTGTTGCAAAGTTCATATGTGTTTTTATTTATTACCACACAAGGATAGCCCACTGATGCATGCGCCTCATGGTGGGGTCTTGTTAGGTGATATTTTGCATGGCACGATATGTGTTCACCAGCTGTGTGTAGTGGTGACGTGGCGGTGAGGTGCAGCTTTGACTGCAGCTAATCACAGTGTGTGCTGAGACGTGGTTGGGTAGATCTGGTTTGACGTCATCGAGCACATGTGGCACCTCCGTTCCACACAGAGGCAAAGCAAGTAATTTGAATTGAATTTTATTTTGTTTATTTGTGGATCATGGGTTTTTAATTCCATCACATGACAGAATCGACTGACATCTGTATGAATGAGGTACTGTGACTTTTAACTTATTGTGGCACAAGCACAGGCCCGTGGGGGTGATAAGAGGCTCCGCTGACAGCAGACAGCAACGGATTCACCTGCAGCAACTGTAGCAGATGGGACACCGGTCCTGTATTGACCCAGTCAACCATGATCTGATGGAGCCAGTGCGCAAAGTGCCGCTATCGGAACCATGATTTAATGCCACGTGCAAAGTGCTGGTGTCAAAACCATGATCTGATTGAACCACGTGCGCAAAGTGCCGCTGTCAAAACCATGATCTGATTGAACCAGGTCCGCAAATTGCCAGTAACGAAACCATGATCTGGTGAAGCCAATTTCGCATAGGGCCCGTGTCACAGACAAATATTTATTCAGCCATGACAAGGAATTAAAGTATTTTCAGACTTCAAGGAGGCTTTACGTGGATATACTTTTTTGTCGGACTGTGATGTTGAAATGAACAGGTAAGACTTTATATTTACTCTATGTGTGAATGGTTTAATATTTGCACCAGTCTGTCAGCAAAATTAGTGGACAGCATTAGATGTATTTCATCTTATGAGTAAATTACAAGAAACGTATGTCAATAATTGTTTAACTTACCTACAATTTATGCCCACGTGCAGGATGTATGAGTCATATGCTATGCATAAGCATTGAAAATGTTTAGCATGGCCACAATTTTTCGAGGTGCTCAGCATATTAGGACATATATCAGCATGCTTTAACGTGCTTCAGCATGCTCTTAACTTGTAATAAATTTACCCATAACTTACTAGACGTATGCCCATGTATGCTAGAGTTTTAATACGGTCAGCATACGCTGGCTAAATTGTCAAAGTGTGACAGGATGGTGGGGGTTTGTGATATGCCATGGTGTTCCACAGCTGTCAGCTGTGCCACCATGGACATGACAACCATAAAGCTGTGCATGCTTTGCTGACCACATGCAATCACACTGCACTGCAGCCATCGTCTGCAACCTCAGCCACACCTTGACTATAGATAGGCTCATGGTGTGGGGGGAATGACACACTCGCACGCCATCTGTTTTGCGGTGAAGTACACCAAACACTCAATTGCCATATGTGGTGTTGGTGGGGCACACGTACACTCACATGCCTGTTGTGTTGCTAGGTAACACAATCGTGAGGCACTTAGAAAATGTGCGGCCATTTGCACAGCCAGCTCAAAAGTAGTCACCTGTTCTCTGTTTTTGTGCTGGCTGTGCAAATGGCCCTGCCATTTTTAAGCACCCCATGAGTGGTGTTGGATGTTCGTGGGTGGCACCTGGACTCCAGTCGACTTCAGCTGAGACTGGGTCGAATGGGCACTCGCACAGCATTTGAGGACATTCCGCCGCTGGTGTAAAGGCGGCATCGATTTTTGGTGAAGAATGACCTACTATCCGATGAAAATCATCAATTGTAAAACCAGAAAAGTGAGATTCCGGAAATGATTTCGCAGACCAGTCACAGCCCATGCATTGTCCGTGGTCTCCATGTGTCCATGTTTGGGAGGTGCACGTCAGGCTACGGAGAGGGGCTCAGAGGGGGTTTGGACACAGAGGGCTCTGTGTGGCTACACAGTTGCGGATATAAAGTAAAATAAATTGGGCTTTACTTTGAAGAGGTGGGGATGGAATGATTTTCTGCCAGGTTATTTTCTATTCAGGAACCAAGGTGGTTCTGTAGTGTGTTGGATACACTGACACACAGGGATCATGCATGCCACTTTTTATTTAAAAAGATGTAATGTCTTGTCACCTCAAAAACAACTTCAACAGCACTCAACTATGGTACCTAACTTTGGGGTCTACAACTTAAAAACTAATTTAACTGCTCAAATGAATAAAGAATCCAAGTGTAGCTTCTCTGCAGCTTGTTTACCATCAGCCGCAACTTGAACTCTCTTGGTATTGGAAAGACAGAAAGCATGCAGTTAATTATAGCTAATGAAAGCTAGTTTGAGCAGTAGAGGAGGGGAGTACATTATGGGAGAGAGAGTCAAGCATCTTCAACCAGAGGGTTCCACGCACAATTTGTTTGAACCTGGGTCCTCCTCACTCTCTGCATGCTAATTTACCTTGGGGCTGCACCGCCTGTTTTTAAATATCGTTAATTGACTTAAGAGCTCATCAACGTGCTTCATCTTCATTAGGTTAATGAAAAGGCCCCGTGTTTATTTTTCGTAACAGATTGTGGCAATGACATAATCTAATCGGTTACTTCCACTTCTTGAAGAATTGAGTCCTTCTGATGTGAGCTGCTGGAACCATTCAGATGTTCTGTGTTTGTGGGAGTCTGTCTCTGACAAAACAGAGATGAGGGAGGAATTAGAATAAACACATTTAGCCCTTGGCATGAATCTGTGTTGCCCTCCTCTAATCGACAGTGTGAACTAACAAGAACATAATGGTAGTTGTGATGGGTGGGTTGTCAGGGAGTCTGAGTGAAAAACAGGAGACAGCCCCTGAAAATGGGAGGATTGTGGATTTGTCTGTGTAATTCTAATGTTTTGAAATAAATCAGCCATGGTGGAATGTCTCTGACCCGTGTTGTGATCCTGAGGGCCTTGTAAAATCAGAAACACAAAAAGAAAAATATTTTGAAGAGTTATGGTGGCTGTACACAAAGACAAAAAGCTTTCCATGCCATGAGAACACCACTGGTGAAAAATATTCAGTTTGATCATCACAGCAGCAAATTTCAACATGGGTTTTTGCAATAACATGCTCGAAACATGAATAAAACTGGGAAACTCATTGAAAAGAAATTGCATTCTTGGTATGTCTCCAGGTTTCGCTGCAATGATAAAGTCAGACCTCAGGGTGTTAGAGGTCCTGGTGAGCTACTCAGTTGTTAGAAACAGACTGATCTGGCTCACAAGTTGGGTTAAAATTTCATTCAGACTTGTGTCTGAGTTGAACCTGTGTTCAGGTCTGGGTGTCATTGGGTTTCTCGTACAAACCACTCATATTACAGGCCTGTCACACCTTGATGATTTAGCCAGCATATGCTGACGTATGAAAAATAGGCTGAATGTGCTGGTGTACGTCTAACAAGTTATGGGTAAATTTTGTGTAAGTTTAGAGCATGTTGAAGCCCGCTGGAATATGGCCTAGTGCAGCAAATACTTAACAAATTTTTGGGCATGCACAATATTTTTGATGCGTGCCAGTGTATGTCTGATACGTCCCACATACACAGACTGTAAGTTGAAGGTACATGATGAGATTGCTGACACATTTGTTGTAAGTTACTGATAAGTCAAAATACGTCCATTGATGCTGTCCATTGATTGGCTCAACAACTGAAAGCTGCAGCCCTCATGTGAATAGTTCAGACAGATAAATATTAAAACCATTCACACACAGAGTAAACATAAAGTCTTAGCAAATTAATTTGAATATAGTGTGTGCAAATAATTTAATGCTATAAGGCCATTCAAATTCACAAAATGGACAAAATTTATTTTCTACTGAAATAGAGGCATTATAATGTCAATTTATTGTGAGTTTAATGATTATTTTTCAAATGTAGGATCAAGTCTGGTGGGAAATAAACTAATAGTAGAAGATAAATTAAATACACTTGTAAATACGGTCAATAGTATTTTCCTTGACAATGTGGAAAAAGATGAATAAGAAATATTGTAAAAAACTGTGTAAGCAAAAGATCAACTATGAAGATTTAGACATGATGACTGTAAAAAGTATAATAGAAACTGTTATTGAACCATTCACTTACATTTGTAATCTGTCTCTGTCAACAGGAATTTTCCCACACGAAATGAAATTTGCCAAGGTAGTCCCATTATATAAAAATGGAGAAAAACATTTTTTTTTTTTTTCAAATTACAGGCCAGTGTCATTGCTTCCACAGTTTTCTAAAATTATGGAAAAAGGTTTTTTGACAAGGTTGGACAAATTCATTGAGAAACATCATATTTTAAATAATGCTCAGTATGGATTCAGAACAAAACATTCGACAGCTATGGCAATTATGGAATTAACAGAGAAAATATCAACAACAATAGATAATAAGGATTATTTTGTAAGTATTTTTATCGACCTGAAAAAAGCTTTTGACGTTATCGACCACTCAAGATTACTTCACAAGTTACAACAATATGGAATTAGAGGTATCGCACATCAGTGGGTAGAAAGCTACTTAGAAAATAGAAAACAGTTTGTTCAGATAAATAATACTAAATCAGAATATTGTAACATTATTTATGGAGTACCACAAGGGTCGTTACCTGGACCCAAACTGTTTATTTTGTATATCAATGACTTTGTGAATGTATCTAAAGTACTTGGCAGTATATTATTTGCTGAAGATACAACATTATTTTACTCTGGATCAGATATACAGGAAGTAGTACAAGTGATAAGTACAGAGTTGGAAAAAGTTAAACATTGGTTTGATATAAACAGATTGTCACTAATTCTTAATAAGACAAATTTCATATTGTTTAATGACAGAGTGGAAAAAAATGATGTGTCATTAAAAATAGATGGAATGGACATACAAAGGGTAAAAGAAACAAAATTTCTAGGAGTCATGATTGATGAAGATCTTACATGGAAGTCACACATAAATTACACAAAAGGAAAAACAGCGAAAGCCATTGCTGTTTTGCATAAAGTAAAATTTTCGTTAAATAGTTATGGTTTATTAACATTGTACAATTCATTGATTGTTCCATATTTAACTTATTATGTAGAAATCTGGGGATCAACATGTAAATCTTATACACAACCATTATTGATTCTGCAGAAAAGAGCTTTAAAAATGATTAGCAATAGTTGTTTTAGAGATCCATCTAATCCATTATTCATTAAGTATAGGGTACTTAAATTTCATGATTTAGTTGATTTGAAAATATTACAAACAATGCACCAAGCTAATAAAAATACCTTACCAATAAACATTCAAAATATGTTTGATAAAAGAGTAAGTAGTTATAATTTGAAAGGAATAGAAGTCTTTAAAAAAAAACAAGATTCAGAACCAAAGTAAAGGAACGGAGTATTGCAGTGAATGGTGTAAAATTATGGAACAACCTCAACAAAGAAATCAAAGAATCAAGGTTGCTTAAATTATTTTAAAAACGTATTCGACTAGATGTATTAAGTAAGTATGAAACTATGAAATAAGTCAGTGGGTTGTGACAAAGTCTAAAATGTAAGCTGTTAATAATGTCTAAAATGTTTTAAGTCTAAAATGTAACCTGTTAAATATGTAATATTTTAAATAATGGCTAAAATTATGAAATAAGTCAGTGGTATGTGCCAAAGTCAAAAAATGTAATCTGTTAAATAATGTTGAATAATGATGCTTAAAATTGAAAGATTGTATTGTAAAAAGGGGCAGAAAATATAAGACTTGTTCCTCCCTCTGCTCCTTTTCATTCAATGTCTTGTAATATATTCATTTCTGCTTTTCTGTTTTTCTTTTAAATGAATGAAATAAATATTGAAAAGAAAAAAAAAACTTGCTGCAAAATTACATCTCATTTTAATGAAGAGAACATATTTACCTGGGGGGAATCCATAACAAATGTTTTATTTTCATTTTCACGCTGTCTGCAGGAGGTATGCGTGTTCGCATGCATGAGGTTTGGAAATTATCAGAAGTTACCTTTGACCTTGGGTGAGCCGCGTGCATGCCCTGTCTCCTCACTTTTTAATCTGGTGCTAATTTGGTTCCACAAGAGAAGTGTTTATTTCTCGTTAACTTTTATAAAACAGATGAGAAACATATTGTAGTGAAATGTAGTTGTTTTGGAGTATTTTCCATCATTCTGAATCGCAGCCAGTGATGTCACAGGCCTTTATGTACTCTGATTGGCTTTCACCATGTGCTTACCAGCATCACTCGCATAAGTCTGGGGAAGCCCCACATGATCTATGATGTTGCTATGTTAGACTGTATGGGGTGCTGCCGTAAGTAGTTCAAGACTGTCTGTTCTTTTGAAATGTTTCCCTTCAGAGGAACTATATATATATATATATATATATATATATATATATATATATATATATATATATATATATAAAATGCAAATCTTTGTCAGATTGGCATTGTCATAATATGAATCTGCTTGTTAAAAGCTAACAAATAAAATGATAGTGGTGCCAAAGAAAATTATTTTCATTCAAATTAAATCTTAAAAAGCTCAGTGGCCCTATATAGTACCAAAACTTTCCACATTCCCCATTGTATTCATTTATTTATTTGTTTTTGTATGAACAAAATTTTTCAATGGTCCAGACCTGCAGTAGGAGTCATGTCCAATTTGTCTCTGGCAGAGTTGTGTAAGATTACTCTGAAATGTGCTTAGTTACTGAATACAAATATCAGTCAGAACACTTTTGGATTACTTACAATGTAATCTGAATACTTTTGAATTACTTAACAATCATTACTGTAACTCAAAATTATAATCCAATTACATTTGTTCCGCAAATCTGATGGATTAATTGTGTGAGATTTCAGACCATAAAATATTGTGTTGATGGTGGCAAAATATTCGACGTTTCACATTTGATGTATTACTCTGTGCCGACCGCATTGCTACGCAGATGTCAATAATGGCGCTGTCAGCTGAGCGCAGCAACGACTATGCCGAAATAGATGAATTTAATCTATCATACGAAAGTATTGATGTGGATTCTGATATGGAATTACTCAATGCAGTTGACGAGATGAAGAAATCTGTGGGTCTGCTAACAGATTTGACAGTTTGGCATGAAGATACTGTTGCTAAGGTAAGCTTTGATGAGTTGACCACACCCTTTGACAATGATTAAAATAAAGATAATGCTTTTTCATTATACATTCATGCTTCTGATGAATATTTTGTAAATTCATGATTTATAGTGACCAGTAAGTCGTGTCTCTACGATCACAATACGTACATTCTGTCAAGGTGGGCGGTTGCCCAGCAACCATAGCAGCTGGACCCGCAATGCTGGACCTGCAATGCAGACTCCCAGACTTGGCTTAGGTGTAAGAGAAAACATGGTCTTTATTCCAGGCCTAGGTTCAGTACACAGGTAATCAAGCAGCAGCACAGCAGTGCAATCAGGATTAGGCAGAGATGCAGTCAAGGACAAGCAGGGGTCGGAGGCACAGGCAAACATAGAGTTCAGTGGTGAGCCTAGACGCATGGTCAAGGAGAACAGAGCAACAATCGATACACGGCTTGGCAAAAACAGGGCTGGATACAAAAGGCTGGAAAGTGTGCAAAAGCGACAACAATCTAGCGAAGGACTGTGAGACTGCTGAGGGTTTAAATGCAGGTTGACTAATTGGTGTGAAACAGGGAACAGGTGGAGTTAACGAGGTGCACGTGTGGAGCAATCTAAAAAGGGGGTGTAGCTAGTGGACAAAGATTAAACACAGTGCAAGATAGTGAAGAAAGGGAAACACAGAGTGGAGTGATGTCATAGACACAGAGACGTGAGCTGGTGCCAAGAGTGTGAGTGAAAGACACTAGACAGGTGCAGTGATGTGAAGTGAACCAAATCAGATGGGCATGAGGGCAAACTGAGAAGAAAGGTCAAACGGAAACAGGGGACTATGAACAGAACATGAACAACAACTGAGAACAGAATAAAATACTACAATGAACAAGACCAGGGGCCTGTACTACGAAGCGGGGTTAACTTACTCAGATGTAACCCAGGGTCAACCTCTTAAACTGGGGTTGACAAAACCTGGTTTCTTTGATTTGCATTGCGGATAAATGGCCAGGGAAAACGACAAATGCATCCAACAGTTTAGATAGAGCAAGTACTACCTTGCGAATCATACGACATACAGTATTCTTGCTCAGATGTTCAGCATCACCGATGGAATACATAAATTGTCCACTGGCAAAATAGGCACACGGCACATTATCTGCTCGATCGTCGGGGCATTGTTACACTGTAAAAAATGACTTTTTTGTACAGGAAAACGCTGGCAGCTGTGGTTACCAGGGAATTCCTGTAAAACATACAGCAGCACAGTAGATAACATTACAGACATAATATGTATATGGATTTACAGTGAATGAACCACGGCTGACTCACATTAAAGGAACTGTTAAATCTACAAACAAGAGCTCTCTTTTTTTGTACATTTAACTGCTTTATTTTTTACAGGGATTCCCTGGTAACCACAGCTGCCAGTGTTTTCCTGTAAAAACCACAGTTTTTTACAGTGTACGATGGGTGATGTTACAGACTTGTGGCCCGATCAGCTGACAAAGATAACGAATTCCCTCGGCTGAGAATCTACATCTTTCATAGAGAATATCGTCCGGGTATGTCAGCGGATTCTGGTGGTTTTTAAAAACCCTCGCCCTGCAAAGAGAGCCCCTCACAATTTGTGCCCCAATATCAAATGGATCATCCAGGTAGGCCGGCATTGTCTTCGGAGTGATTGACGGTGGATGGACGGTACTTATAAAAGGAGTGGTTAAGCGAAAACCTCAAGCTAACCTAGAACATAACCTGCTCGGAGCAGGTTTGGCACACAGCATAAATTGCCATGGCAGCATACCTCGATCAAAACCTATCCACCTTTCGTAGTACGGGTTAACCGGGAAGTTACTCCACACGTCATCAACTTACTCCCGAAGTTACCCTGATAAGCCAGTAACCCCGCTTCGTAGTACAGGCCCCTGAACAAAGCATGAACATGAGAATAAAAAGGAACCATCAGATAATAAATATAGAAGATAAATTACATAAGAACTGAATAGGAAAATAAACATTAAGACAAAACTGAACTGGAACTGACTATGATTGAAGAATACAACCAGATGACAAAACAAACAAAGACTAATTAATAACAGAAAACAAAACCCGATAGTACTGCATAACTGATAACACAAATGAGATGAGCAAAATAAACAAGTGAGAAACTAATGAACAATAAATGAAACCACAACTGACAGAACGAAACTAGAACGGAACTGAACTATGGCCAAAGTATAAAAGTAACAAAGAAACAAATAGAACATAGAATAAACACATGATGAAAATAAACAAATAATAAATCAAAGCGGGAACAGAAGAAGAGGCAAAGAAAGGGGCAAAGTAGGGATCAAAGCCTGGATCAGGGCCGGGCATGACACATTCCTGTTTATAAATGAGTATTTCCTGACTTTACTCACTCCTTTAATTGTGATTTCTTGTAATTACATAACTCTAATAATTTTGCATTAATGGTTCTCTGTTTGCAATATTTGCCAACATGTATGAGGAATTTTGCACCACTTAAAGACCTCCAGGGTACTTGCAATGTCGTACTCCAATGTGTGTCAGTTCCCTTCAGTGGTGAATGATGCAAACACACAAAGCGGTGAACAGCACTCGCGAGGTGACTATGTCTGTCTGAGCAGCTGTACCACTTAGGGAAAGTGTCCCGCTCACAGCGTCGATCTTCCTCCTGAGGACAGTAACATCTGAGACGATGTCCAGCGGTGCAGCCCATAAACAGTAATACGGTGGTAAAATAAATCACACCCATGAACTCAGACCCCACCCACCCCACCTCTTGTTCTTCTCT
This sequence comes from Thalassophryne amazonica, assembly GCF_902500255.1. Taxonomy (NCBI): domain Eukaryota; kingdom Metazoa; phylum Chordata; class Actinopteri; order Batrachoidiformes; family Batrachoididae; genus Thalassophryne; species Thalassophryne amazonica. The sequence goes on from NC_047107.1 coordinate 21,922,749, forward strand.
TCTTACTTTCTTGGCCATGTGGCCATCAGGGGGCTGCAAAGGCTCATCAGTGAGAATTTGAGAACCCTCCCAGGAGCTGTTCTGGGGTCAAGTCAGTCTCTCCACCCGTAAACAGCTCCCAGTGCAGTCTGGTTCATCACTAACCATTTCTCCCCACACTTTTGCTTACTGTCCATCCTTCTACTCCCTTTCTGTGTCACCCAACAGCAGACGTTTCCAATAAATCATTTGACCCCCTCCTCTTGCCTTTTGTCTGGAAAATCCTGTCTGTCCCCGACTTGGCCCAAGATGATGCGTTCTGCTGAAGTCACTTAAATAAAAAGATCGCAGTGGGAGACATAATGTGTTAAAGTAATAAGATGGTCTCGGGCAGGTCACGGCCCCTCTCCCTGCTCCACTGCTCCTGTGGAGGCTCTTTGAGTTAATGGGCTGTGGTCAGTGCACTGGTGAGCCATAAACGCTGCCCTCCGAAACTATAGCCCTGCTCAGGACTGGGGATCCACCCAAAGCCTCTAACTGGCCTATCTAGATAACAGCACATCCAGCACAATTTCCACAGTGCACCTGACACTCCCAGGGCCTGTAAATCTCTTGTATTTATCATCTGTGCTTATACATTTCCCCTCTGACTGACATTCTCTCACACAACTGTACTTCAGTGGCAGCTGTTAGCTGGATCTCATTTTTGGGGAGTAAAATACAGCTTAGATTGAAACCTCATTTCCACTCATTTTTTTTTCTCAAAAAGTATTGTCAACCGTGGTAATTCATTAAAATGAAGACAATCCAATTGCAGGTCAACAACATGTTATTTTTCCGGAGTCTATGACTTGAGAAAGAAGCTATGACTATGAAAATCTTTAAAATAGGTTGGTTGGAAACGTCAGTGTTTGAAAGACATTTAACAGTTACTGATGTGTTATTGTATGGTCCAAGTGGTGCTAATAATCATGCATGTGTAACATCACAGCTTCTCGCTCTTTCTTTATTGCTGCTCTCATTGTTTTTGCCCAGGGTTGCAGTAACAACCCTGACCTTTGGTTATTTTCTCGTTCTGAGCAGCAAACAGGTGCATCTCAAAAAATGTGAATATGGTGGGATAACTTCAATGTTTTTGCCAGGTATTTCAGAAAGTGAAAATGTAATACTTTTCAGACTCACTGCAAAGAAACCAAAATGTTTCAAGCTTTTTTTTTTTCCTTTTCATTTCGATAATTCTGGCCTGTACCTCAAAAAAATTACAATAATAAAATAAAATACATATCTCAGAATATTTGAATATTTCATAAGATCAATCCCTAAAAAGGATTTATAAAACAAAAATGTTGAACTTTCAGCAAGCATGTTAATTTTTTCACACAATAATTGGCTGGGGCAACTTTTGCTCAACTTAATGCATCATGGCGGTGTGGCATGGAGGCAATCAGCCTGTGGTACTGCTGAATTGACAACACCCCACAGACAATCTATTGGGTATTTTCAATAGGGCCAATCAAGTACAGTAATAGTCAACAAACAAATTTCTAGTAGTTTTGGCACTGTGGGAAGGTGCCTGCTGAAAAAAGAAATCTGTATCTCCATAAAGCTTGTCAGCAGACAGAAACAGGATGTGCTTTAAAATTTCCTCGAAGACGGTTGTGTTAATTTTGGACTTGATAAAACACAGTGGACCAACACCGATACCAAATCCACAGGTCTGTGGAAACATCACACTGACTTCAAGCAATGTGAATTCTATAACTCTCTGCTCTTCCTCCAGAGTTTGGGATCTTGATTTCCAAATGAAATGCAAAATTTTCTTTCATCTGAAAAATAGGACTTTGGACCACTGAGCAATAGTCCAGTTATTTTTCTCTGTTACCCAGGTAAGACATTGTCTGTGGTTCAGAAGTGGCTTGACAGGAAGAATGCAACACTTGTAGCCCATTTCCTGGACACATCTGTGCATGGTGGCTCTTGATGCACTAATTCCAGTCTACCCCTTGTGAAGCTCCCCCAAGTTGTTCATTCAGCTTTGGTTGCCAATCTTCTCAAGGCTGCAGTCATCCCTGTTGCTTGTGTATCTTTTCCTGCCACACTCTTCCCATATGTATATGTGTTGATTCATTACACTCTGCAAGCAATCGGCCCTTTCAGCAATGACCATCTGTGGATTACCCTCATTGTAGAGGGTGTCAATGAGTGTCTTCTGGACACCTGTCAAGTCAGCAGTCTTCTTCTGAAGTCTGAAGTCTTCATAATTGTGGTTGAGTGTACTGAACCATACTGAGATATTCACAGTATACAGTAAATACTGCAGAAACAGTGATTTATTCAAATTTGAAATGAAATACTCTAATATTTTGAGATACTTTTTTTTTTCATTTTTAGCTGTAGGCTGTAATTAGCAATTAGAAAAAAAATATTTTTATTTCAGCTTATACTAATGAATCAAGAATATATAATACTTTCACATTCTGAAATATCTGACAAAAACCTTTTTTCACAATATTTACATTTTTTGAGATGCTTATCAAATTAACTTATTTTTGGCTGAAATGTTTAATAAGGTTAGACTTCAGAACTCAATATGGTTTCTCCTTGCCACTGTTGCTTAAGTACTTGCTCTGGGAGGTTTGTAAAAGTTAGACCATATTCTCGTGAAGCACCTTGGCATGTACTATGTTTTGATTTGGCACTATATAGATCAACTGAATCGACCCATTATGTTCTTCTACAGCTCTATGTGGTGGATTGAGTTTGTCTATTTTTTAGTGAGACTTAAAATTTCTGGTGTTTGGTCTTTGGTGTAGAATAGCTTCTTCACTTCCTTTCGGCGGTTCCTGTTACGGGTCACCACACAGATCAGTCATTTCCATCTCACCCTGTCCTCTGGAACATCCTCTGTTGCACCAGCCACCTGCATGTCCTCCCTCAGCACATCCATAAACATCCTCTTTTGCCTTCTTTTTCTCCTCCTGCTTGGTGGCTCGATCCTCAGCATCCTTTTTTCTATATACCCTGGGTCCCTGCTCTCCACATGTCCAAACCATCTCAATCTTGCCTCTCTGAATTTGTCTCCAAACCATCCCACCTGAGCTGTCCCTCTGGTATGTTTATTCCTAATCCTGTCCATCCTCGTCACTCCTAAAGAGAATCGCAACATCTTTGCCACCTCCAGCTCGGCCTCCTGTCTTTTTGTTAGTGTCACCGTCTCTAAGCCATACAACATAGGTTGTTTCACTGCTATGCCACTCCAGACTTCCTCATGCATTACTACAACTCTTCTCTTGGCACCCTGTCATAAGTTTTCTCTAAATTCACAAACACACAATGCAACTCCTTCTGGCATTCTCTATACTTCTCAGTCAGTATTCTCAGAGTAAACATTGCACCTGTAGTGCTGTTTCTCTGCATGAAACCATTTTGCTGCTTACAGATCTTCACCTATTTTCTAACCCTAGGTTCTACTATGCTTTCCCATAATGTCATGCTCTGGATGATTAACTTTCTGCCTCTGTAGTTACTGCAGCTCTGCACATCACTGTTCTTCTTAAAAATAGGAACCAATACACTTCTCCATTCCTCAGGCATCTTCTCACTTTCCAAGATTTATATCTGCATCTTTAATTTTGATGGTTTTTACACCGGATGTCCTTCCTGATGCAACACTTCTCATTTAACCAGGTTTGGGACCGGCACTCAGAATGTAGTGCCAGCACACCACATGTGGCTGAGTTCTTTGGTGTAGAATATAAAAGCCCCTGAAACATTTTTAGATTTTTTGAGTTGAGGTCAGGTCTGTAAGCAGGCACTGGTGCCACATACATCTGATCCATCCCTACGTCTCGAAAGCAGCTATTTACGTAGCTGTTATAGTCAGGAGAGACGTAGGCATCCTCTTGGCCTTCTCAACACATAGGCAGCTGCATGATGGATCATGCAAGTGATGCCTCGCTCACACTGCCTCCGATGTTACCGTTGCGGGGTACAGATGCGGGACCTGCAGAGAATCCAAGTCATTAAAAAGATATAAACCTCTCTCAGTGGCCACGGGGCTCTGCAGCTACGGTTACCGAGACCCTGCGCCGCTGCAGATTTTTCTGCAAGAAGTCTATCCTTGCAGGCTGCCGGAGCACTCCCATCAAAACAGCGAATGTAGTCTCTGGACCTGTTACCGGAGTTTGTTGCAGCTCCACACAGCAGACAGACGGTGTGAGTGGCCCGCTGCAGTGTTTACCGATGCATGTAAGCGCATCGGAGGCAGTGAGAGCAAGGTCTGATACTCCTCAACTTTAGTTCACTAAGTACAGTAGCTGTTTGTTTGACACAGACTAATTCTTGTGGTACCCAAGGACAGTGGTGGGCACACTTCCAATAATCCGATAACCGATAATTATCGAAGAGAAAATTTTCATTATCGGATTATCTTTTCAGATAACTTTGAAAACCATTATCGGACTAATTATCTTCTGATACATTTTTGTCTGATAATTTTTAGACCGTTAACGTGGTAAACAAAGGTGAACAGATGTGTAGTTCTACCCTCTACAAACAGAGGAGAGCTGCTTCTAGAAGAAACCGCTCTATCCTCTGCGGGCAAAGGAGAAGTAGACACCAAAAAAAATTATTTTATATTTCTGTGTCTTCTGGCTCTACTACCTCTACTGGTGGTTGGCTCTCACTGCGATATTGTATCACTTCCTGTTCCGGAGCACAGCGGTGTTTTGCTGTATCTGTTAGCTATTTAATCTGCTCAGTTAGATTGATCCAGTTAACTAGATAACGATTTGTTTCACAGTGTAACCTTCACGTGCCTTAACTAAAGCACTCCCTCTGCTGAATCACCTCTAAATTATTTACACATTATTCACTTTGCATGTTTTTAGGAATCCGCTAGCTTAGCGCAGCTACTAGCTCTTAGCCGGTTTAGCATGGCGGCTTCTCCTGTCTCTCCCGCACCTTTCTGCTCTGGGTGTGAAATGTTTAGTTATTCCTCAGCCTCCTTTAGCAGTAATGGTACTTGTAATAAGTGTAGCTTATTCGTAGCTTTGGAGGCCAGGCTGGGCGAATTGGAGACTCGGCTCCGCACCTTGGAAAATCCTACAGCTAGCCAGGCCCCTGTAGTCGGTGCGGACCAAGGTAGCTTAGCCGCCGTTAGTTCCCCTCAGGCAGATCCCGAGCAGCCGGGAAAGCAGGCCAACTGGGTGACTGTGAGGAGGAAGCGTAGTCCTAAACAGAAGCCCTGTGTACACTGCCAACCCGTTCACATCTCTAACCGTTTTTCCCCACGCGGCGACACACCCGCCGAGGATCAAACTCTGGTTACTGGCGACTCTGTTTTGAGAAATGTGAAGTTAGCGACACCAGCAACCATAGTCAATTGTCTTCCGGGGGCCAGAGCAGGCGACATTGAAGGAAATTTGAAACTGCTGGCTAAGGCTAAGCGTAAATTTGGTAAGATTGTAATTCACGTCGGCAGTAATGACACCCAGTTACGCCAATTGGAGGTCACTAAAATTAATATTGAATCGGTGTGTAACTTTGCAAAAACAAAGTCGGACTCTGTAGTTTTCTCTAGGCCCCTCCCCAATCGGACCGGGAGTGACATGTTTAGCCGCATGTTCTCGTTGAATTGCTGGCTGTCTGATTGGTGTCCAAAAAATGAGGTGGGCTTCATAGATAATTGGCAAAGCTTCTGGGGAAAACCTGGTCTTGTTAGGAGAGACAGCATCCATCCCACTTTGGATGGAGCAGCTCTCATTTCTAGAAATCTGGCCAATTTTCTTAAATCCTCCAAACTGTGACTATCCAGGGTTGGGACCAGGAAGCAGAGTTGTAGTCTTACACACCTCTCTGCAGCTTCTCTCCCCCTGCCATCCCCTCATTACCCCATCCCCGTAGAGACGGTGCCTGCTCCCAGACCACCAATAACCAGCAAAAATCTATTTAAGCATAAAAATTCAAAAGAAAAATAATATAGCACCTTCAACTGCACCACAGACTAAAACAGTTAAATGTGTTCTATTAAACATTAGATCTCTCCTAAGTCCCTGTTAGTAAATGATATAATAATTGACCAACATATTGATTTATTCTGCCTTACAGAAACCTGGTTACAGCAGGATGAATATGTTAGTTTAAATGAGTCAACACCCCCGAGTCACACTAACTGCCAGAATGCTCGTAGCATGGGCTGAGGCGGAGGATTAGCAGCAATCTTCCACTCCAGCTTGTTAATTAATCAAAAACCCAGACAGAGCTTTCATTCATTTGAAAGCTTGTCTCTTAGTCTTGTCCATCCAAATTGGAAGTCCCAAAAACCAGTTTTATTTGTTGTTATCTATCGTCCACCTGGTCGTTACTGTGAGTTTCTCTGTGAATTTTTGGACCTTTTGTCTGACTTAGTGCTTAGCTCAGATAAGATAATTATAGTGGGCGATTTTAACATCCACACAGATGCTGAGAATGACAGCCTCAACACTACATTTAATCTATTGTTAGACTCGATTGGCTTTGCGCAAAATGTAAATGAGTCCACCCACCACTTTAATCATACCTTAGATCAGGGGTGGGCAACAAGGGCCGAGACACTGCAGGTTTTCCTTGCACCCAATCACCTCAGCAGATGGGTTGCTGATGATCTTCTCTCCTGAACATAACCACCTGGTTGTCAATGAAATCACCTGCTGAAACACCTGAACATTAATGAAATCACCTGCTGAGGTGATTGGTAGCAAGGAAAACCTGCAGTGCTTCAGCCATTCATGGCACATGATTGCCCACCCCTGCCTTAGATCTTGTTCTGACTTATGGTATGGTAATTGAAGACTTAACAGTATTCCCTGAAAACCCCCTTCTGTCAGATAACCCGTAAGTTGGAGAGGAAATGGCGTCTCACTAATTTAGAAGATCTTCACTTAGCCTGGAAAAAGAGTCTGTTGCTCTATAAAAAAAAGCCCTCCGTAAAGCTAGGACATCTTACTACTCATCACTAATTGAAGAAAATAAGAACAACCCCAGGTTTCTTTTCAGCACTGTAGCCAGGCTGACAAAGAGTCAGAGCTCTATTGAGCCGAGTATTCCTTTAACTTTAACTAGTAATGACTTCATGACTTTCTTTGCTAATACAATTTTAACTATTAGAGAAAAAATTACTCATAACCATCCCAAAGACATATCATTCTCTTTGGCTGCTTTCAGTGATGCCGGTATTTGGTTAGACTCTTTCTCTCCGATTGTGCTGTCTGAGTTATTTTCATTAGTTACTTCCTCCAAACCATCAACATGTCTATTAGACCCCATTCCTACCAGGCTGCTCAAGGAAGCCCTACCATTAATTAATGCTTCGATCGTAAATATGATCAATCTGTCTTTATTAGTTGGCTATGTACCACAGGCTTTTAGGGTGGCAGTAATTAAACCATTACTCAAAAAGCCATCACTTGACCCAGCTATCTTAGCTAATTATAGGCCAATCTCCAACCTTCCTTTTCTCTCAAAAATTCTTGAAAGTGTAGTTGTAAAACAGCTAACTGATCATCTGCAGAGGAATGGTCTATTTGAAGAGTTTCAGTCAGGGTTTATAATTCATCATAGTACAGAAACAGCATTAGTGAAGGTTACAAATGATGTTCTTATGGCCTCAGACAGTGGACTCATCTCTGTGCTTGTTCTGTTAGACCTCAGTGCTGCTTTTGATACTGTTGACCATAAAATTGTATTACAGAGATTAGAGCATGCCATAGTATTAAATGCACTGCGCTGTGGTGGTTTGAATCATATTTATCTAATGGATTACAATTTGTTCATGTAAATGGGGAATCTTCTTCACAGACTAAGGTTAATTATGGAGTTCCACAAGGTTCTGTGCTAGGACCAATTTTATTCACTTTATACATGCTTCCCTTAGGCAGTATTATTAGACAGCATTGCTTAAATTTTCACTGTTACGCAGATGATACTCAGCTTTATCTATCCATGAAGCCAGAGGATACACACCAATTAGCTAAACTGCAGGATTGTCTTACAGACATAAAGACATGGATGACCTCTAATTTCCTCCTTTTAAACTCAGATAAAACTGAAGTTATTGTACTTGGCCCCACAAATCTTAGAAACATGGTGTCTAACCAGATCCTTACTCTGGATGGCATTACCCTGACCTCTAGTAATACTGTGAGAAATCTTGGAGTCATTTTTGATCAGGATATGTCATTCAATGCGCATATTAAACAAATATGTAGGGCTGCTTTTTTGCATTTGCGCAATATCTCTAAAATTAGAAAGGTCTTGTCTCAGAGTGATGCTGAAAAACTAATTCATGCATTTATTTCCTCTAGGCTGGACTATTGTAATTCATTATTATCATGTTGTCCTACAAGTTCCCTGAAAAGCCTTCAGTTAATTCAAAATGCTGCAGCTAGAGTACTAACGGGGACTAGAAGGAGAGAGCATATCTCACCCATATTGGCCTCTCTTCATTGACTTCCTGTTAATTCTAGAATAGATTTTAAAATTCTTATTCTTACTTCTAAGGTTTTGAATAATCAGGTCCCATCTTATCTTAGGGACCTCATAGTACCATATCACCCAATAGAGCGCTTCGCTCTCAGACTGCAGGCTTACTTGTAGTTCCTAGGGTTTTTAAGAGTAGAATGGGAGGCAGAGCCTTCAGCTTTCAGGCTCCTCTCCTGTGGAACCAGCTCCCAATTCAGATCAGGGAGACAGACACCCTCTCTACTTTTAAGATTAGGCTTAAAACTTTCCTTTTTGCTAAAGCTTATAGTTAGGGCTGGATCAGGTGACCCTGATCCATCCCTTAGTTATGCTGCTATAGACTTAGACTGCTGGGGGGTTCCCATGATGCACTGAGTGTTTCTTTCTCTTCTTGCTCTGTATGCACCACTCTGCATTTAATCATTAGTGACTGATCTCTGCTCCCCTCCACAGCATGTCTTTTTCCTGGTTCTCTCCCTCAGCCCCAACCAGTCCCAGCCGAGGACTGCCCCTCCCTGGGCCTGGTTCTGCTGGAGGTTTCTTCCTGTTAAAGGGGAGTTTTTCCTTCCCACTGTCGCCAAGTGCTTGCTCACAGGGGGTCGTTTTGACAGTTGGGGTTTTTCCGTAATTATTGTATGGCTTTGCCTTACAATATGAAGCGCCTTGGGGCAACTGTTTGTTGTGATTTGGCGCTATATAAATGAAACTGATTTGATTTGATTTTAACCCCATACTGCCATGCGGCCAGTATCACCCAAGTCATCCAGAGGCATACATTTTTAAGTTATGGTTCAAATTTTAACCAAACTTATTTTGGACAAGTTATTTAAATTAATATAACTTCTGAAGTTTTATGAAGTGAAAATATCAGATATATGTTTTATTTTTAAAGTAATGCGCTAATTTTTAAGGTTTTAGTGTGGGCATGCTGTGTCCAGGTGTACGAGGTCTGTCCATAAAGTATCGTACCTTTTTATTTTTTTTTAAACTATATGGATTTCATTCATATGTTTTCACATCAGACAAGCTTGAACCCTTGTGCGCATGCGTGAGTTTTTCCACGCCTGTCGGTGACGTCATTCACCTGTGAGCACGCCTTGTGGAAGGAGTGGTCCCGCCCCGTTGTCGGATTTTCATTGTCTGGAAATGGCGGAATGATTTGGGGTTTTTTCCATCAGAATTTTTTCAGAAGCTGTTAGAGACTGGCACCTGGAAACTATTCGAAAAATGTATCTGGCTTTTGGTGAAAATTTTATGGGCTTCACAGAGAATAAGGTCTGGTAGTACAGCTTTAAGGACCCCTTTAAGGATGCTCACAAGTTTGGACATGTCCAGCTCTCCACAATTTCACTGATACTTACTGGACTGGTAAGCACTGAAAGCCGAGATAGACATGTCCAAACCTGTCCTCTGATATGCCGAAACGGAGGTGTTCCTTTTGTCTCGCTTCCAAAGCGAATCGGTCGTGACGCTTGAAGCCTCCACGCAGCTTTCCATGACAAAATCTCTTGTTAAAAGTGAAATCTGCCGGAAAATGGCTGATGTCCAGCTCTTGTGATAACCAGAGAAAGAGCACACGACGGTCTCGTATCCACAGAGCCATCAGCTCAGAAATGGTCCAGTGGCTTGTGCCGTGTCGTTGCAGCTCGGAGCGCGGTCCTTAAAGGGGTCCTTAAAGCTGTACTACCAGACCTTATTCTCTGTGAAGCCCATAAAATTTTCACCGAAAGCCAGATACATTTTTCGAATAGTTTCCAGGTGCAAGTCTCTAACAGCTTCTGAAAAAATTCTGATGGAAAAAAAACCCAAATCATTCCGCCATTTCCAGACAATGAAAATCCGATGATGGGGCGGGACCACTCCTTCCACAAGACGTGTTCACAGGCAAATGATGTCACCGACAGGCGTGGAAAAACTCATGCATGCGTACAAGGGTTCAAGCTTGTCTGACGTGAAAACATATGAATCAAATCCATATAGTTTAAAAAAAATAAAAAGGTACGATACTTTATGGACAGACCTCGTATTATGGATGACAGGGTAATATCAGTATGTTCATGACAGGAGAATGCATTTGAGACACTCTGATCAGGACAACAGCATTAAACTCTAGTGCCTAAAACTCTTGTGAATATATTCTCTGGGTTTATAGATGCTGTTATTGTGTTTGCTTTTATTAAATTCCACGCATCTTAAATGTAGCAAGTAAATAGGAACACAGATTATCTGGAATTTTGTGTTTACAAGTTTTCAAGGTCTCTACTGCCATCTACTGGCCAGTAGTGTTCATGGCAGTATTCAGACTGAAGCTGGGCAGACACTGTACCAGAGAACCGCATGGTGTAAAAGTTCAGAGCACCCGATTTATGTTCTCACACACATTGTACATTCAAAAACCACCCGTCGGACTCGTGTTTCCAGAAGCAAAACAGAAACAGAAGCTTTTTTTTCAAACTTAATTTACAAAAACTCTCGATGGGAGATATCAAAGTAAAAAAAAATAAATAAAAATTACAAGTCAGGTCTGCGGTGTTTGCATAGGCACAGTGCGAGAGGTGGTCATGAGATGTTAAATGCAGCTCGTTACTCCATGTATACTCAACGATGCAGGACGCGCGATTAACCTGAAACTCAGTGCGATCCAAAAAATTCTCACACGAATTTAAAATAAGCTGAAAAAGGGCCAAAACTCGCACTGGCACCAGTAGATCATGGCAGTGTTCTATTTATTTTGACACCGGTTATATCAGATGGTTACCTAATTACAACTTGGCTTTTTTTTTTTTTTTTTTTGAAAATGCCCTTTTTTTTACAAATAAAAAATGGCATATTTTACAAAAGCACATTTATCTGTAAACACCAACGCACGACACACCTCACATTAACATGCTGATTTACATAGAATGAATCATCCAATCAGTGTAGCGGAGGCACATTTTACACACAATGCCATCTGTCTGTGTTTGTTACAAAACTTCAGAATTAGTGCATTATTCAACATTAAATCTGCTCTGTGTAAGCCTGAGCCTGTCAGATCTCAGAAACTAAGCAGTGCGGGACCTGGTTAGTACTTGGATGGGAGACCTCTTTGGAACACCAATGGCTGTGTGTTTCTCCAGGTAACACTGGAGTTGCGTCAGGAAGGGCATCCGGCGTAAAAAAAAAAAATTGTGCCAAATATCAATGCAGATCTGGTTGTATCTGCTGTGGCGACACCGAACATAAAACGGGAGCAGCCGAATGGACAACAACATTCAACATTAAAAGATATACAGTGAGGAAAATAAGTATTTGAACACCCTGCGGTTTTGCAAGTTCTCCCACTTAGAAATCATGGAGGGGTCTGAAATTTTCATCTTAGGTGCATGTCCACTGTGAGAGACATAATCTAAAAAAAAAACAAAAAAAAAAACAGAAATCACAATGTATGATTTTTTAATAATTTATTTGTATGTTACTGCCTCAAAGAAGTATTTGAACACCTGCCAATCAGCAAGAATTCTGGCTCACACAGACCTGTTAATTTTTCTTTAAAAAGCCCTCTTATTCTGCACTCTTTACCTGTATTAACTGCACCTGTTTGAAGTTGTTACCTGTATAAAAGACACCGGTTCACACACTCAATCAATCACACTCCAACCTGTCCACCATAGCCAAGACCAAAGGGCTGTCTAAGGACACTAGGAACAAAACTGTAGACCTGCACAAGGCTGGGATGGACTACAGGACAACAGACAAGCAGCTTGGTAGAAGACAACAACTGTTATGATTATTTATTAGAAAGTGGAAGAAACACAAGATGACTGTCAGTCTCCCTCGGTCTGGGATTCCATGCAAGATCTTGCTTTGTGGGGTAAGGATGATTCTGAGAAAGCTCAGAACTACACAGGAAGACCTGGTCAATGATCTCAAGAGAGCTGGGACCACAGTCACAAAGATTACATTAGTAACACATGATGCTGTCATGGTTTAAAATCCTGCAGGGCAGAAAGGTCCCCCTGCTCAAGGCAGCACATGTCCAGGCCCATTTGAAGTTCACCAGTGACCATCTGGATGATCCAGAGGAGGCATGGGAGAAGGTCATGTGGTCAGATGAGACCAGAATCAGAATAGAGCTTTTTGGAATCAACTCCACTTACCATGTTTAGAAGATGAGAACAACCCCAAGAAAATCATCCCAACCATGAAGCATGGGGCTGGAAACATCATACTGTGCTCTTCTGCAAAGGGGACAGGACCACTGCACTGTATTGAAGAGAGGATGGATGGGGTCATGTATTGCGAGATTTTGGGAAACAACCTCCTTCCCTCAGTAAAAACATTGAAGATGGGTCATGGCTGGGTCTTCCAGCATGACAATGACCCCAAACACACAGCCAGAGAAACTAAGGAGGGGCTCTGTAAGAAGCATTTCAAGGTCCTGGAGTGGCCTGGCCAGTCTCCAGACCTGAACTCAATAGAAAATCTTTGTAGGGAGCTGAAAATCCAAACCTGAAAGATCTAGAGAAGATCTGTATGAAGAAGTGGACCAAAATCCCTGCTGCAGTGTGTGCAAACCTGGTGAAAAACTACAGGAAACATTTGACCTCTGTAATTGCAAATAAAGGCTGCTGTTCCAAATATTAAAATTGATTTTCACAAGTGTTCAAATACTTATTTGCAGCAGTAACATACAAATAAATTATTAAAAAAAATCATACATTGTGATTTCCGGATTTTTTTTTTTTTTTTTTTTTGATTATGTGTCTCACAGTGGGCGTGCACCAAAGATGAACATTTCAGACCCCACCATGATTTCGAAGTTCGAGAACTTGCAAAATCGCAGGGTGTTCAAATGCTTATTTTCCTCACTGTATATCTTAACTTTGCACAAATGACAGAATTGACATTAACGAAGTTATTCTATCATTTTCTTTATACACAAAACCATAACTCAGCACTACTTTATTTTCCAAGACCTCGGCCTGATGGCAGCGCTGCGATTGAGTAGAGAGTTGAGCTTTCTGGTTCCTCTCAGTTGCGGCTGTGCTGGAAGCCATATAGTAAACTGGAGCTTCCAGCAGGGGGCAGGATGCTAAAAGACAAAAGTGCTGATTCATTGTTTGGGTCTGATGTCCCTTTTGATGCTTCCAAAAGTGACCGCGGTGTTAAAACTCAGTAGTTGTTGTAGTTGTTAGTAGTTGCAAGTATTCCGGAGACAATACTGGAATTTATCGGTTATCTGTAACTTCCGCTACATTTTTGGGTGGTTTATCATTTTATCTTTATCGAAGATAACTTTTCAGTTATCTGATTATCTGTTATCAAAGTTAATTTTTTGGATATCTGTGCCCCCCACTGCCCAAGGATCATCCAAAGACCTAGTGTCATCCTAGTACCAAACACGTCATCATCACCTTCGATCGTTAGTTAGCTTCCATCTCACAGCCATACCAGAAAAAATGGAAGCATCAGGACCTGGAAGACAAGCTCATGGCTCTATAAGCTCTTCTCAGGTGTTTGTTGATCTCAAAAGATGGGGTCCTAGACATATGAATATCACAGTTGAGATAATTCTTGAATATTGAGTTGTTTAAATAAAACTGAATTATTCTGAACAGGCTTGGCTCACCACCTTGCTAGTTAGGTTCCTAAAAGAAAAACAAACATTGTCTGGAGCCTATCCAAGGGGTCACTGAGTGAAAGTAGGATAAATCCTTGTTTAAGAGCAGCTTGAATATCAAAAAGTACAATGTATTTATTTTTTATTACCACAATATGAGACCCTGTGCAACATACAATGAAATATTGCTTCAGCACTTAGGAACATCAATATGGGTCAAGTGACTGGACATCAATGCAAATTTGCATTTCATGGCACCAAACTGAGTTCCACGCAAACTAGGCTGAGCCATGAGAATATATCACTTCATGAGGAAATTGGTGAATGAATTCTAGCATTTCAGCATGTCATGGCCTAAATTAAAGTGTGCCTGTAACTTTAAACAGAAGAGCCCATGAATGAATGTTGCTTCAGGTAATATGTGAGGAACCAGTGGATGTGTCATGGAGCATTGGGGCATCATGACAGTGTCACTGCAACCTCGACCCTCATCTTTACTGGTGATTACATGTGAAATTGCTTGAAGTGGCTTTATGAAATTGTATTAACTGCCATTGTTTAGGCATCACTTTCTTCAGCTGACTTTTCACTTTCGCTTGCAGTTTTTCTTGTCTGAATTGAGCATGGTTCACTTAAGCCTCACTTCAGGTTTCATCACCAAAACATGAACACATTTAGTCAAATTAATCAATTTTTCCTCATTTTACATTTGCTGAACCTTTGTTTTTTTTTAAACATCAGGAATCCTTTCAGTTGTGAATTATTTGTTTGTGTGATTAGATTATCCAAAGCAAAAAGGAAGGCAGCTTGTGTTCCCTTAAGCCACCAGAACTAATTTTGCATCACTGGTGACACAGGAGAATCAACATCACATATACATTTGTTAATGTGCACACTGGATTTGGACTCGCACCTCAACACAGTTACAGTGGAAATTTGACAAAGTCAAGGTAAATACACCCAAGTCAAAGATTCACAGTAATGTGGGATCATTTTGAACAATTTCAATTTAATTTTATTGGGGACAACGTGACCTTCCAAAAATAGAAATCCACATTTTGTAGCCCAAGACAAAAAAAAATACACATCAAATCTATGCCTGACTCTCCTATGCACGTCCTGGAAAACTGCAGTCTTGATTTCATGTGTTATTTTTGAGAAAATCTGTCTCCGTTCCACTTCACTATGAACCTGTAACCATTGATGCAACAGAGAAAAGTTACAATTTAATAATACTTACATAATCTGTGAAAATTCCTGTTTCGCAACAGCAGATTTATATATATATATATATATGAGATCTGTTAGAAAACTATCCGACCTTTTTATTTAAAAAAAAAAACTATATGGATTTGAATCATTTGTGCTTGCATCAGCCAAGCTTGAACCTTCGTGCACATGCGTGAGTTTTTTCACGCCTGTCGGTTGCGTCATTCGCCTGTGTGTAGGCTTTGAGTCAGCACTGGTCCACCCCCCTCGTCAGATTTTCATTGTCAGGGAAATGGCTGAGCAATTGGAGCAGCACTGAATCAAAATTTTCCAGAAACTGTGAGAGACAGCCAGGTGGAAACCATTCGGAAGATTCAGGCGGCTTTTGGTGATGATACTCTAGGCGTCACACAGATTAAGGAGCATTACAACCAGATTAAAGACGGCCCACAGTGGCGGAGGTTGCGTCGTGCTCTGAGCGGCCATCGACAGGCTGAAACGACCAGATCATTTCCAAAGTGAAGGCTGTGTTGATCCGGGATGTCGTCTGACTACCAGAGAAATTGCACAAGAGGTGGACATCAGCACTTTTGCGGCACATTCCAGAGATTTTGTAATGACGTGCAGAGGAATTCGCACGTCGGGACGGAGCCGCAATGGTGCACAACAAAAAGCACGTCCGTGTTGGTAACATTTGGAAGATTCAGACGGCTTTCGGTGGCTTTTTAGTCGAGTGAGTATCCGAGAAATTGTGTAACAGCTGGGCATGTCCCAACTTGTCCTGTGAGACTTCCAACACGGACGTCCTGGGTCTATTGCCGTTATCGCTCACGGCCAGCTGTGATGGTTGATTGTCTCGCTGATGGAGCGAGACAAAGGAACACCTCCGTTTCGGAGTGTTAAAGGACAAGTTGGGACATGCCCATCTCGGCTTTCAGTGCTTACCAGTCAAGTGAGTATAATAGAAATTGTGGAGAGCTGGACATGTCCCAACTTGTCGTATGGCACTCAGAAACGGAGGTGTTCCTTTGTCTCGCTCCATCAGCGAATCGGTCGTGACGCACGAAGCCTCCGCGCGGCTTTCCATGACAAAATCTCTTGTTAAAAGTGAAATCTGACAGAAAATGGCTGATGTCCAGCTCTTGTGATAACCAGAGAAATTGCACACGACGGTCCCGGCTCCGCAGAGCGATCCATTTAGAAATGATCTGGTGGTTTCTGCCTCGTCGTTGCAGCTTTGAGCGCGGCACGCCGAGCGCCATTGTGGGCAGTCCTTAAAGCTGTAGTAACACTCCTTATTCTCTGTGAAGCCCGTAAAATTTTCACCAAAAGCCAGATAAATTTTTCGAATGGTTTCCAGCTGCTTCTCTCTAAAAGTTTCTAAAAAAATTGTGATGGAAAAAAAGCCCAAATCATTCCGCCATTTCCTTACAATGAAAATCCGACGAGGGAGCTGGACCACTCCTCCCACAAGGCATGCTCACAGGCGAATGACACAACCGACAGGCGTGAAAAAACTCACGCATGCCACGAAGGTTCAAGCTTGGCCAACGTAAAAACATATGAATCAAATCCATATAGTTTTTGAAAAAAATAAAAAGGACCGTTACTTTATGGACAGACCTCGTAGTCTCAATAGAGACTAAATTCCAATTAAATTAAATTAAAATTAAAGAAAAAAAATAAAATTACAATAGTTTACATAATTATCCAGTAGTTATCTGACTAATTTTATTTTTGTTTAGCATTAAAAAATATATTGCACTGTCTCAAATCTGATTCCATAGACAGACAGTCTGTTATTGATGCAATTAATTGGCCACATTGCACTTTTAGCAACAGTTATAAAATTGTGATAACATAAGTTTTTTAAATCTATGCACCAACGGCCACCTCCAAAGCGGAGTTAAATTAGTCATAAATTACTAATTCATTTGGGTGCAGATTTTTATATTTTAGTTCTGATGTGTTATAATCACAACTACTATAATCATATAAACTATGTAATATAAATGAAGAATAACACAGTTTAAATGTCACTGCATTGTTATATTATTTCTGATTACCTTTTAAAATGTTCATGAATTCTTTTGGGGGTCATTGAAACATCATTATAAAATTCAAATAAATTTTTATATATTTAACCTCTCATGGCCTCCTTCCAATACCTTCACAGGCCTCCAGGAAAACACAATTTGAGAATCACTGCAATAAAATCCATTTTTTTTTTACAATTTAGCCATTATTTGATTTTATATGATTATTCTATTTTGGTCCGTGGTGTTACATAATACAATTACAGTAAGTGACGGTCGTTTTGAGGACATTTCATTTGTCTTTGTGCATTTAGTAGTGAGGTAATCCAGACATAACTGGGAGTAATGAAGTCATACGACATAAATATGTGATACTTCGGCAGGTATTTTGCAAATATAGGGAGTCGTTTTTAAAGCAGACCTTATAGCAAGAGATCAGCACACAGACACCACCACCACCCCCCACCCCACCCCCAGCGTGGCTGTAATAACCTGGTGGTGTTGGAGCAGACTCTCTGAGAGATATCCTTGAGCCTCACCTCCATCTCTCTAACAGGTCACACTGAGATCCAGGAGATAGTGAGCTATAGTTAAGGTCCAGATCTGCTATCTGGACTTGAATGATGGAGGAAACCATGTGGAGACATGTTTATTGTCACCCAGATGGTCCACAATGCAGCAGCTTGGCGAGCTGCATCTGTCCCCAATATAATTCATGGGGTGGCACCATTGTGGGGGTGACTGATAAGCCCTTCACTTTGTCCCGCGCTGGTCACTTGTCTCAAGGAGACTCCAAAGAAACTTCATCCTGTACAAATGGTGGCTAAAATATCTAATCCCGCTAAGGGTTGCACTTTAGTGCTAAAACCTGGAGCGAGGTTACAGTGCTGAGAAAGGCCATTTATAATCAAAGAATTCTTTGTCTGCCATTTGGCTGCTTGAAAGAATTCTTATTTAGAAGAGAAAAAAAAAAATGTTTTCTGTGAGAAAATGCTCCAGGAGATAGAGAGTGGATGGGTTAGAGAAAGCTTACCTAAAGTCACACAAAATGGGGCTTCGCTTTGGCTTATCAAAATATTTTTGGACGGGCACCTTAAAGAATTTCACCCTGCAGTACCACGCAGAGATCATGTTATTCTAACAAACTGAGAAATTGCGGTGCATTAGCTGACGTTTTGATTACAAAAGACACAAGCAGAGTGAAATTTAAATGGAACCAAATGGAAAGTTGTCATAGAACGAAGCTGAAGACCAAGATGACAGGAGGTCAGTACGGTGCCGCTGGGTCTCCTCTGATCTGGTTCCAATCAAACTATTGTGGTTCTCTTTCCCCACAGAAACAACCTCTGACAAAGAAAAATGTGTAACTGCATAACTATATTTCGAAGTCTGTTATCCATTATCATGGTATGCAATTGTTCTGTGGCATGGCTCATAAATGTCTCATTTATAGTGACGACCTAACCGTTGGTCAGTTTGTGATTTTACAGAGACAGTTTAATACAATTATCACTCTGGCTGTTACCTTAATGGTAGAAATTTAATCTTCATTCCAGTATGAGAGACATTATACTTATACAGACCAAACCATTAAAACAATCTGTTACTAATCTGTTATTAACAATTTTATGACACAAGACTTTATTTCAAATGACATATTTAAAATACAATTTTTTTCAACATTCCAGATGCAAAACAGCGCATTTCATTTACAATTATGGGCCTGCTTTATGAATGTTTTCTGTGTGTTAAAACAGCAATCACCATAACACTTGCAAAAATGTTGATGCTTATTTACTGACAGAGTGCACTGAGGATTGCATCATTTAAATATGAAAAAATAGCACATATTGCCCATTTAGCACATGTGCTTTCATGAAAAATTTGGGGTTTGTCCACCCAAGTGTGTAACATGGTGGGAGGGAACATGCAAATGCATGAGGTTTGCACACACACCACAATTCATCAAGGTAAAAGGAAATTTAAACACTTTGTACTTTGGATGTTTGAAACTTTGACATTAACATTTGACAGTTGACAGACTGCTGTTTAAGAAAGAGAAAATCCACCCCCTCTTTGTACACAGAATTAAAAATAAATAAATATTATTTTCTTTAACAATAAATGCACAGCATATATTGAAAATGATATATATATATATATATATATATATATATAGAGAGAGAGAGAGAGAGAGAGAGAGAGAGAGAGAGAGAGAGAGAGAGAGAGAGAGAATGTAGGTATACGTACTGAACAGGTATTGAACATTTTTCTCAGTATACATATTTCTAAAGGTGCTACTGACATGACATTTTCACCAGATATCAGTAACAACCCAAGTAATCCATACATGCACAGAAACCTAAACAAATAAGCACAGAATTTATGTTACATGTACTAATGTAAAATGACACAGGGAAAAGTATTGAACACCTAAAGAAAGGGAGGTGTAAAAAGTCATGGAAAGCCAAGACAGCAGCTGAAATCTTACAGTAATTAGAAAGCAATCCTGCCCCTTGTTAGTGCAAATTGATATTAGCTGTATCAGTCCCAACTAGGGATGGGTATTGATAAGATTTTATCGATATCAATGCCATTATCGATTCTGCTTATCAATCCGATTTCTTATTGATACCTCTTGTGAATTTTGTACTAAAAGTAGGCTTTACAGGTTTTCTATGTATTTCATTGAGTCTTAAAGTAAATAAATATGAAATTGGTCACTGTATCCTTGATCTCTGGACATAAATAAAATAAACAAAACGGTGTTTCCCTTTGAAGTTATTAATTCCGACTGGACTCTATCGTTCTAACTTGACTCGGCAGAGAGCCGCGCAGCGTTTAGAGCTGTGTGAACAGAACCGAGGATGATTCTCGTTTCTTTCTCACAACAAGACAGGAGTCCCAGTTAGTAACTTTAATCCACACAAAAGTGACTCACAATTTCACATATTCCGGGATGAAAGTGGTGAAAAACAAAAAAAAAAGCTGAACCCAAAAATTACCCCCCAACACCACCTGCACGAAAATGTTTGAATTCTAGATCTCTGAAATGCAGTCTGGGACTATTCCAGACAATAAACTGCAGTGAGTGCAGCATCCATTTAGTGAGAAAAAACCCAACTTTCCTACTTCATTCCAGTAGTATTCTGCTCTTTCTAGGATGCAGCAGTTTTCTAGCTTGGCAGATAGTTCTGGAGGAAATCACTGAAGAAATTAACAAATTGAAAATATGGTTTGACTGAAACAAACTGCCATTAAACTTAAATAAGACAGGGATGAAATGGAGGTGTAAGAGTCACTAGGTGTTCACAGGAAACAGTTATGTATTTCTGTATGTATGTATTTATTTATTTATGTATGTTCATTGTTAGTTGGTTTTATATTTTCTGTTGTGTTTTTATTCAGGTTCTTTTTGTCTCTTTCTCTAAAATTGTATATAATCATTAGATTAGTTATTATTACTATTATTGTTGTGCTTCCTATTATTATTAATATATAAACAAAAATAAATTTAAATATAAAAATTTAAATATATAAAAATATTACAATGTGTAATACATTTGACTCTTAAATAAATTTAAAAAATATTACAATTTGTAATAGATTTGACTCTTTTATGACAACAAGTGCTTGACAGCTGCAACTGCTTAATGCTAACTTTAACATTGAAAATGCCATAGACATGCTAATGTGTTAGCATCAGTCCCGTTTTTATGTTATAAAAATACATCGATCAACTGTTTCAGAAGACCATAACAACTCAGTTTAACATAAAAAATGTAAATAATACTCACAGCCATATGCTCTTTAGGGTTTTAGCGGGGGAAAGCGAAAGAAAAAAAATTAATCAACAAAGCAATGAGGATGCACTGCTTCCATCTGCAAATCACTGCTTCGATTGGTTCAAGGTTCAAAGCAAAGCCGCTGCAGAAAAGCTGATTGCAGACCCGCTGCAGGGTCTGTAATCAATGTAGAGAAATTATAATTTTCCTGACAAACACCCCCAAAAACAACGGCCACTCTGAAGGACTGATAAGGGAATCGTTAAGTAAAAAGGTTATTGATGTCGGTGGATCGACTCATTTTTTAACGATACCCGAAAGGAACCGGTTCTTGATACCCATCCCTAATCCCAACTGATGGCCTAAAAAATGTGTATTATTACCAAGGTGTCACACAACAAACATCCCATGATGTGTAAAAGCAAAGAGCTCTCTCTCAAGGTCTTTGCAACCTTAATATTGCAAAACATACTGATGGCATCGGTTACAGAAGGATTTCAAAGTTTCTGTGTAGGCTCTCAGTTGTCCAGGTGGTTTATAGTAGAGAAGCTTGAATCTTTGACTGGACTGGGTTGCTTGACGCAAGGACGTTTCGCTTCAAATCGCAGAAGCTTCCTCAGCTAAAATTCTTGCTCTGGTGGTCTGACTTCTGTCTTCACTCTTGTAGAGAAGAATAATCAAGAAGTCACAAAAGCTGGAGTTTTAAACCTAACCAGACTCCTCCTCCTAACTTCCTACTTCCTTAGGAAGTTAAAATATTAGCCAGAGAGAAGAAATGGTTTGAGAGAGGGGTCAAGGAGGCATTCTTTGTGAAATGTTTGAAACCCAGCCTTAACCGGGAAGGGGGTCTGAGACACGCTTTATCCCCTGTTTACAATGGGGTACTCAGGTCAAAGCAGTTTCAGTCTTTTGTTCATGGTAATGAGTCATTCACGTCATCAGCAGAGTCGTCAAGGGAGCCATCAGGAGAGGGACAGCTGCCCTCTCATTAGGAGGGTGCTAACTAGAGCACAATAGGTGCTAATTAGAGCTATTGTTTAGTCACCAGCCTATAGCAGTCTGCCTTTCGGTAGGAGGGGTCTGGTTAGGTTTAAAACTCCAGCTTTTGTGACTTCTTGATTATTCTTCTCTACAAGAGTCAAGACAGAAGTCAGACCACCAGAGCAAGAATTTTAGCTGAGGTATGCACGCTCACCACACAAGACTCCATGATGAAGCATGTTGAAGCTCTTTTAAAGTTTGTTGCACAACATTTACACAAGCCTGTGAAATTATGTGAGAATATAGTCTGGTTAGATGAAGCCAAAACTGAACTCTTTGGATGCCATAATACACACCATAAATGGCGCTGAACATCACCCCTAAAATACCATACCAACAGTGATATTTGGAGATGTGAACATCATGATGTGAAGCTGTTTTTCAGCATACGACACTGGCAAACTTCACATAATTGAAGGAAGGATGAATGGAAAAATGTACCGAGATATTCTTGGTAAAAATCTGCTGCCATCTACCAGGATGACAAAGATGAAATGAGGGTGGACACTTCAGCAAGTCAATGATGTCAAACACACAGCCAAGGAAACTCTCAGCTGGTTTCAGTGATTGAAAATAAAGGTGCTACAATGGCCCAGCCAATCACCATATCTTGAATCCAATAGAGACTCTATGGAAAGCCCAAGCAGAGGGTCACCCCTTTGAGTCTGGTCTGCTTGAGGTTTCTTCCTCAGAGGGAGTTTTTCTTACAACTGTTGCTCTGGGGGTTAGTAAGGTTAGACCTTACTTGTGTGAAGTGCCTTGAGGCAACTCTGTTGTGATTTGGCGCTATATAAAATGAAAATAAAATGAAAATTAAAAGAGGTCATAGAAGAGGTCCTCAGAACCTTCAAGACTGGAAGACTGTTTGTGTGTGTGGAAGAGTGGGCCAAAATCACATCTGCGCATGTGACTAGTTTCTCCTGCAAATAAACTAGTCTTTGTTTTTTCAAGGGCTTGTGAATGAAGTATTAAATAAATTTCAGTAAGCATGTTCATTACTTGGGTTGTTACCGATATCTGGTCAAAATTTCATGTCAGTAGCACCATTAGAGATACATTTACTCAGAAAGATTGTGATGTGTTCAATAGTTATTTTACCCAATGTTCATACATACATTATATAATTTTTCTTAATTGTGTTATTCGTATCTATGCTTTATTGAACACTGGTAAATAAATACAACTTTATAGCATCATTCTGTCTTAGTAACCAGTATAGTCCCCTGTGTAAAATGCATTATTCACATTATAATGTTTGTGTGTCCGGAGCATCAGTTGAAATCCTGAAAGAGTTGACTTTCATCCTTTGGCATACTTATGTATTTTTTTCATGAAGATTTAAGTCGTGAAAACAGCAAGGTGATCGGACCAATATGCACTTCCAAAATAAGGGGATATATTTCAAAATAAAA
This sequence comes from Thalassophryne amazonica, assembly GCF_902500255.1. Classification (NCBI taxonomy): domain Eukaryota; kingdom Metazoa; phylum Chordata; class Actinopteri; order Batrachoidiformes; family Batrachoididae; genus Thalassophryne; species Thalassophryne amazonica. The sequence goes on from NC_047107.1 coordinate 21,946,312, forward strand.
GCCTGTGATGTTGCTGCAGACCTGACAGAATTCATCAGTCTGTCCATCCTCTAACATTCCAGACAGCAAATTCAAATTTGGACATTTTCTGTTTGCATGTGACCCAAAACCCAGAATTAACATCTTCACACTCTGGACAAATAGCAGAATTTTGTCTCAACAGTGTCTCACACAGCTCCTCCCACCCAAACAAAGGGGAAAAAAAAATCTTCTAATGTGAACACTGTAAGAGCACAAGCACATAACTTCTGATATTTCTAATGTCTAAACATTGAATATTGTACTGATTAAGCAGCTTCAGAAAGGTTTATTGATGTAGCAAAGAGATTTTCCCCAAAAGTCAGTGGTCCTCCATATATAGTAAAAATGACCACCTCTAGAACCCGTGGTTCCCCACACGTCAAAGTCCTAATGTTGTAATATTAGATGTTTTCATATGCTACAGAATAAAATTTTCTTAGATATTTGACTATGCCATATTTTGAACCTGTCTTCACATAATGGGTTGTCTAGGTTCCCCCTGTAATAGTACAGCATACAAACATGTACACTAGGTGGCAGCAAGGTGTATTATACTAGAAAGATTCAATGCAGTCAAAGGTAATCAGTGATGCATCAATAGCTTAATAACTCTTGATTGATCATGACAAGAAACTCAAAATCCTAACTAGTTCATCTTTATATTCATATTCACCTTTATACTAAATTTGTAGTCATGTCTATGTATACAAGGTGGCCTGTGAGCTAGCCTGTGGACAAAATTGCTGGGCTGATTGGCTGAGTCATAATTTTGGTGTCAAGGCCTTGCTTACTTTACAGAACAATATAAAGATTAAAAGATGTATGATAGAAAGATTTTTGATATAAATATATTTTTATATATCATGATCTTTATCTGGTTATTCCATATAAAATTAAGTGAGAGATTTGATGAAAAGATTCATGTTGTTCATCAAATCAATTTAAATATCAGTCAACACAAATCAACAAGACAAACTGAAACTAACTGATTTGTTCTTGAAATAATGAGGAAATGAAAAAGCCACATTTTTGTTGGCTTTGTGAACAGGGATAGCATATATATATATATATATATATATATATATATATATATATATATATATATATATATATATATATAGAAAATCCCTTGCTCTTTAAATGATTTGGATGCTCAAATTAATCTCTTTCAGCCAGAATATGGTGTGACAGACCAGTTCCAAACACATATGGACCTAACAGTGTGTACATACATAATCATACACTATCCCCATAATACGGTACATATCAGGGTACACCTTTCACCATTCTATACATATCAATTTATTTTTGTGTGAATGCCCATGCTGAAATATCACACTGTTAACAAGAGCAAGACCAGGCTATATTTATTATTTGAAATCAGAAGTATGTCACAAACCTCAGTAAATGTATTTCATTTTGCAGTAATGTGTGGTGAATGTTTCAACTTTAAAGAAAAAAAAAATATTCTAAAGGATAAATTGTAATACTTGATGTTGTCTGTTTCCTATTTCCATATTTTCTAAATCATTTATGATTCTTCTGCAAGAGGTAGTGAAATGTTCCATGCAATCATTTATTTTCATTTAATTACGATACTCATTAAAAAAAAGGATAAAAAGAAAATTGATACAGGCTTCATGATACAGTTATCACAATCCACAATGCAACATTACACCTCTAGTACCTAGATACATCCCCTGCATATATATATATATAGTATTTCATATCTAAGGCTTTGGTGTATTAAATACAGTGCATCTGGAAATATTCACAGTGCTTCACTTTTTCCACACAACACCCCATAATGACAAAATTATTTTTTCCCCCCAAAAAATCACACATACATAATGAAATTAATTTTAGTATTTATTTTTACCTCAAATTAATCTGGGGCACCACCCATTGATGTGAGGGTTACAACAAGGTTATAATGTCACTATGTGAAATACAGCCAACAGCAAATCCTGTATCAGTCTCTTTCTTCCAGTCGGGAAGTTTTGCCGGGACAGATTGAACACCTCTGTTTTAAACATATAAATCACAGACAACCACACATGTTGACACATTTATTTAACTCAGTCAGGGGTTAAATAGGACAGACATATCACAGTGATGTATTTTGATGATAACAATGAAGTTCAGCAAATGATTATTATATAACGGCCATGCAACATGGAAATATCTGTGGGCGATTTAAGAATGGATTACTTCATATTCTGCAGGGAATTTATTTTAGCATTAACATGATATAGTAGTGATAAGGGTGAATAAATTAAATAAATCCACTTCTGCTAGACTCTGACAGAACCGGACAGGTTACTTTTGCAGCAGAGCGGGATGTCTCTGGGGTCAGATGCCGACAGCCGTCGATGTCCACATTGTTCGTCCATCTTTCGCCAACAGCTCGCCTTGATGGACCTTGACAGAGGATTTCTGCTGGTCGCCACCTGACCCGGGTTGTGATTGTTCAGCAGGAGTAGCTTTCTGCGGTTCAGAGCTTTGTTGACTTTCTGACGGCGGTTTGAGTCGATGCATGGCTCAGGCCAGCCCGGATGGATACACGTACTGAGAGGTTGTTGTGTCGGCTTATCAGAATAAAGGTTTAGTGTCTTTCTTCTCTATTCACCAAAAACTAAAAGTACAAAGTACAAAGCAAAGTACAAAGAACTCAAAGCCCACATGCATGTGGGCAAAGGGCAAAAAAGTGTCAAAAACAAGATGACAAACACAGCTGAAGGAGGTGAAGAGGGCCAAAGAATGCAGTGAAAGAACAAAAACAGGCCATCTTAACTCTGCCCAGAAAAATTGTAGGTAGCATAGTTTTAACCTCGTTTCTTTGTCTCTGTTACAACATTATATCGCTTCCTTAAATCCCCGCTTAAGGGTGATTCTTTAACTACGGGCACTATTGGCCTTGTAAATGTAATGTCCACCACACCATTGCCTTACAATATAAAGTGCCTTGGGGCAACTGTTTGTTGTGATTTGGCGCTATATAATGTGCTCTGATGTCACTGTTTATCTCCATAGAAACTACCCAAATAATCTTTCATAGAAACTGTTTAAAGGGACATTATAGTGTTGTGGTGGAAATTACGGCAATAGTGTGGGACAACTACATTTTGTTTAAAAAATCACAACAGTTGTATGACATTGAATACCCCAATTATGTTTTGATTATTTTACTGATATTTTATTCAGAGATATTTTAAAACATTAGAAAAAACGTTTCTTTACCATTCATTTTTATCATTGAAGATCAAAAGTCTGGGTGTGGGACAAGCACAAAATGGCAATATTTGCATATAATGATGCTGAAAAAAAGGTGAAAAAGTCATCATAGACTACTAGAACAAATTTCTTAACACACTTTCATTGTAAAAATAACTATAAAAGTGTGAAATTTCCCCTTTTTTCTGTTTTTCATACAATGTGATCAAAGGACATAATAAGTGCCCGTAGTCTAAGAATCACCCTTAAACCCAGTACTGTCTTGTAGTGAAAAGTATTTTATGTAATATAAGCACACTTGAAACAACACGCAATACCCATAATAATAATAATAATAATAATAATAATAATAATAATAATAAAATGATAAGACTTTCTAACTTCTGGCTACATTCAATATATAAAACATTCAGAGATAATGTGGATTAACAGTTTCATCCTTGTTTGATTACACCACCAAACAAAATTATTTTTATTTTCAATTCAGTTCAATTTATTTCATTTATATAGTGCCAAATCATAACAAAGCTGCCTCAAGGTGCTTCACACAAGTAAGGTCTAACCTTACCAACCAATAGAGCAAGCACACAGGCGACAGTGGTAAGGAAAAACTCCATCTGATAATTTGAGGAAGAAACCTCAAGCAGACCAGACTCAAAGGGGTGACCCTCTGCTTGGGACATGCTTTTCAAACAACAAAAAGCAAAGGGAATTGAGAAGACAAAAGACATTGGATTCCTTTTTTTTTTCTTTTATTCAAAAGTTCAGAGTCAGAAGAAGAAGACACCTTGTCAAATCTAAGTTGATCCGCTTGGAGTCACTGTTGTACCATCCTTTCAATAGCCCTGGCGATGTTACATGGCCAATAAAAAGTGAATTTGGTCATTCTGGGGTCAAGCTTAACCGTGATTGCCAGGTGGTGTGCTGTTCGCTTTAGGAAAGAGTAATTGGATTTCTGTCATTTACCTGAGTTTTAGATTCAGAGGTAGAGTTTGTTCATGACATGCAGGCGTGTATTTTTATTGCCATATGGGGAGCAGCTGGCTGATTCATGAGTGATAAGACACCACCAGACTCCCCAAAACAATGCTTTTAGATGTCGTAAATGAATTAGAGGGTTGCTGGTATTTGACATCTTGATGCAGCTTTGCTCTCAGACCAGGTCACAGGCTTTGGAATTTTTAGGATTGGAAGTCCTTTTGAAAAGGAAGCAGTGACCTTTTCAGCTCCATGCAACTCATGAAATCTTGAGCAAACTGTTCACAGCCTTCTCGTTACAATAAGTATTCACACCCTTTGTTCAACACTTGTTGCACCTTTGGTAGCAATTACAGCCTAAAGTCCTCTTGAATATGATGCCACAAGCTTGGCACACCTACCTTTGGGCAAAGCCCAATTCCTCTTTGCAGTGCCTCTCAAGCTTCATCAGGTTGGATGTGGAGTGTTGGTGCACACCATTTTCAGATCTCTCCAGAGATGTTCAATCAGATTCAGGTCTGGGCTCTGGCTTGGCCACTCAAGGACATACACAGAGTTGTCTTGAAGCCACTTCTTTGATATCTTGGCTGTGTGCTGAGGGTCATTGTCCTGCTGAAGAAGAACTTTCACCCCAGTCTGAGGACAAGAGCGCTCTGGAGCAGGCTTCCATCAAGGATGGCTCTGTACGTTGCTGCATTCATCTTTCCCTCATTCCTGAGTAGTGCCCCAATTCCTCTCACTGAAAAACAGCCCCACAGCATGATGCTGCCACCACCAGGCTTCACTGTAGGGATGGTGCCTGGATTCCTCCAAACATGATACCTGGCATTCAGACCAAAAAGTTCAATCTTTGTCTCATCAGACCAGAGAATTTTGTTTCTCATGGTCTGGGAGTCCTTCACATGACTTTTTGCAAACTCCACCCAGGCTGCCATGTGCCTTTAACGAGTGGCTTCCTTCTGAACACTCTGCCAGACAGACCTGATTGATGGATTGCTACAGAGATGTTTTCTCTTCTGGAAGGTTCTCCTCTCTCAACAGAGGAATGTTGGTGGTCTGTCAGAGTGACCATCGAGTTCTTGGTCACGTCCCTGACTAATGGCCCCTTAACTTATAACACGGACTTGGGCGAAAGAACCAGGAACTGGATGAAAAACCACAAACAAAAAAACAAAATGGGGAACCATAAAACATTCCACCTGCTGTCAGGACAGGCATGAACAATACCATGCCAACGGTTTCATGCACGCTTGTGCACATTCACGAACATAGTGTGAGCACCTGGAAAGTGTGACACCACATTGCACTGCTGCTATGGGGGGGAACCACACACCAAAAAAAAAACACAGCAATATTTAATATTTAATCCCTCTTATCGAGCGGACAATACAAATATGATCCTTCTGTTCCTCTGCATCTCCAGCCGGCCCCGAGTGTCCAGTGAGGAACGCACTAAAGGACACCGCGCCATGTGGGCCATAGCTGACGTGGGTGACGTGACATTCAGATCACCAGCTGAGTGTACACATGATCAGATGGCCCTTTTCACATGGGACAGCCTGCCGATGTGCACGCTGACGTGATTGTTCCTGCCCGAGGACAGCATGCCCATGCACCCGCCTCATGGCGTAGATTTGTAATGTCATGTCCTCCAAAACACGGTACGTGTTCTCCAGCTGTGACTTATTATTGTATGCATTTGTCATGGTGTTGTTCTCTGTGTTTTTAATTTAACACGTCGTCTGCACTGAGCTGCTATCAGTTCCAGCTGACAGATGATTTGCTAGCTGGTGATCAGCTGAGAGGCGCCGTATGTCCACAATGCTGTGAGCAAAGCAATCACATGAATGAGTTCACACCTTTCCTCATGTTGTATTTATTTTCCACTCTTTCTGTTTGTCAAGTGGGGTACAATTTACATGGTGGAAGGTTCATTAGCCTGGCTGGCTGGCTGATGACAAACTTCACACGTGCTGTGCGTGCTCAGACATGGGTTACCGATTCCCATGTGATCTTTTCTGTATGTAATTATCAGCATGAGAGCATGAGAGCCTGCCCACACGTGCACTGTGTGGGGTTTTGTTCATGTTGTTGATGGCACAACATATGGTCTCCAGCTGAGTAGCTGAGTTGCATGTACACATTGGTCAGCTGTTTCAGCTGGACATTACAGCCATACAGATGTGCGCTGCGCTGGCACTCCGGCCACCTCAGCTACACCTAACAATGTTGGATGAAGGCGTATGGGGGAGAGCAATGGCACACTCCTCATGACATCTGTGTTGTGGGGGTGGGTGGGTGGAGCGACACACTCGCATGCCACATGTGTTGCGGGGGGGACCTTGCATGATGTGTGTTGACTGGTAATGGCACAGTCGTGGTACACTTAGGAAATGTGGGGCCATTCGCACAGCCAGTTTGAAAGTAGTCACCTGCACTCTACTCTGTGCTGGCTGCACAAACAGCCTTGCCTTTTCTAAGTGCCCCACGAGTGGTGTTGGATGTTCGTGGGTGGTACCTGGACTTTGGCTGACTCCGGCCGAAAATGGGTCAAATTTTCCAGGATTCGCCAACATTTGGCTGTGGGTGTGAAGACTGCCTCAATCGTGCCATGCAGCCACAGTGCACCATGGCCGATGATTTTGTTCAGCTCCTCCACTGTGGCACAATATGTCTGACTTGCATTTGGCACGCCGTGCAAATGATGCGAACACGATCACTTGTGAGTGCGACCTCATCTTGCATGCCATTCAAATGGGTTTCCAACATGAGCGGCACACAAATGTAGAGTGCATGTGCCGTGCCCGAAAGGTTGTGGCGACAGCTGTACGAGGCGATTGAGGTGGCTCGAATTTTTCAGAACTGGCACACGATTCCTCCATCATGCGCTAGTCGGCTACAATTATGTTATGTGTGAAGGGGCCTTAAGGGACGTGCTGTAGGAAGAGTCTTGTTGGATCCCAGCTTCTTCCATTTTTGGATAATAGACGCTACTGTGCTCAGTCGGACCTTCAAAGCAGAAGAAATGTTTCTGTACCCTTCCCCAGATTTGAGACAATCCTGTTTCTGAGAGCTACAGACAATTCATTTGACTTCATGCTTGTTTTGTGCTCTGATATGCACTGTCAACTCTTGAACCTTATATGAAGACAGGTGTGTGTCTTTCCAAATCATGTCCAGTCAACTGAATTTACCCCAGGTGGACTTCAATTAATCTGTAGAAACATCTCAAGGATGATCAGTGGAAACAGGATGCACCTGAGCTCAATTTTGAGCTTCATGGCAAAGTCTGTAAATACTTAGGAATATGTGATTTCTTTTTCTTTTTTTTTTTAGAAATTTGAAAAAATCTAAAAATAAATAAATAAATAAATAAAAAAAATAAATTTTCACATTGTCATTACTGGGTGTTGTGTGTAGAATTTTGAGGAAAAAAATGAATGTCATCCATTTTAGAACAAGGCTGTAACATTAATTCAAAATTCAAATTCAAATTTATTTATATAGCACATTTAAAACACAGCTGCAGCTGACCAAAGTGCTTCACAATAATAACAATACAAAAGTGTAAAATATTAAAGGAAAGTAATAAAATAAATAAATAATCTAAAAATACGGAGCAAAATAGCAGAGCAAAGCATACACCACTTAGCCAGTGTTGAAAGCCAGGGAGAAGAGATGAGTTTTCAGTCTGGACTTAAACTGTCCCACAGACTCTGAGGACCTGACAGTCAGTGGAAGATCATTCCAGAGTCGTGGTGCTGACACAGAAAAGGCTCTATCACCTCTGGATTTAAGCCTGGCTTTAGGAACAGCCAGGAGAAGCTGGTCAGCTGACCTCAGAGCCCTACGTGGAGTGTACGGCTGCAAGAGCTCACTCACATACATCGGGCCTATACAGTGCAGACACTTAAAAACAATCAGCAAAACTTTATATTTAACACGAAAGCCGACAGGGAGCCAGTGTAAGGTGCAGAGCATAGGGGTGATGTGCTCATGCTTCTTTGTTTTAGTCAAAAGGCGGGCTGCAGCATTCTGTACACTCTGCAGGCGCTGTAGGGAGCACTGGTCCAGCCCAACATAGAGAGCATTACAATAATCCAGACGTGATGTTAGAAATGCATGGATAGCTCTTTCAAAATCAACTCGAGTAAAATAAGATTTAATCTTGGAAAGAGTCCTCAGCTGAAAGAAGCTGGCCCTGATGACAGAGCTGATGTGCTTATCAAATCTGAACAATGGGTCAACTATCACCTCTAGATTTTTTACAAAAGGGCGACAAAAAGTGGACAGAGGACCAATAATACTGTCTTGTCCTTGTAGAGGGTTACTTTGCCCGAACACTAAAATCTCAGTTTTATTTTTATTAAGATTCAGAAAATTAGCTCTCATCCAGACTTGTACATCATTTAGACAGTACTGTAGTATTTTTACAGCAGCCTGGGTATCACACGAAATTACAGGAAGGTAAATCTGAATGTCGTCTGCAAAACAATGAAAACAGACTTTGTGCTTTTTAAAAAACAGACCCAAGAGGGATCATGTACAAAGCAAAGAGAAGTGGTGCTAAAATTGAGCCCTGGGGCACGCCATATTTAAGAGGAGACACAGAGGAAGAGTACTGTCCTACATTAACAGAAAAACGTCTGTTGGAAAGATAGGATCGAAACCAATTCAGCGCTGAACCCTTAATACCTATGTGCGTCTCGAGGCGAGTCACAAGGACACTGTGGTCCACTGTGTCAAAGGCTGCAGATAAATCTAAAAGCAGAACAACCGCAGAGTTCCCAGCATCAACAGTTAAAAGAAGGTCATTGAAAACTTTTAAAAGGGCTGATTCAGTACTGTCTTAATTTAAAACCAGATTGAAACTTCTACCCTATTTCATTAAGATCCAGATAAGCCTGCAATTGGTCATAGACAGCTTTCTCTAAGACTTTAGACACAAATGGCAATTTAGAGATTGGTCAACACATTGGACAACACATTTGGGTCAAGATTGCTCTTTTTGATGAGCGGCAGGACTACAGCATGTTTAAGAGCTGACGGAAAACAGCCACTTGATAGAGAAGCGTTCACAAGTTCAGCAATGTATGGACCAATACACTGAAAAACATCTTTAAACAAATGACGTGGAACAATGTCCAACGTGCAGGAAGAAGACTTAAGATGATTAACAATTTTAGTCAGCTCACAAGTAGATACAGGGTTAAAACAATCAAAAACAGCATGACACATGGATGGATTAAAAAACAATTGAGAAAGTGAAGTGCTATGAAGACTTTCTGGATACACTGTCGACATTCTCACACAACGAAATAGCCAGACTGGCCAGAAAAATGGGAACACATTTTTGATGTAATAAACTGCAATGCAATAGTTCTGTGAGGAGGAATGTAAGCTCACTTAAATCATTTGTTGTTCAGGCTCATTGTTTGTGTTGACTCTGAAGGGCACTCATTAGAGCATGTACCTCTAACGAGGACCAAACGTCTTGCAATATAAAGCCGATATTTTAATATGAATAGACCCCCTTTATCTAAAATTTCAGCATATTTTTTCAGGCCAGGCTCAACCTTTTCTCTGACTCCTGTTCATTAGTTTTCCTGTAATCCTGTAACAACCCAACAAGCAGATATGAGCCTCTTTATTTGTGGGTATTTGGTTGAATTAATAGAAAGGCAACAAAAAATAATTAGAGCACAAAATATGCCATTGCCTACTTGATCTTTTAATTAACTGGGCTGCAGTGTCGTGGTATTGTAACAGTATTTTTCCAGAAAAATTCTCAAGCTTGAGACTTGCCAGTCAAACCGCACCAATTAATTGAAGTTGTGTAAAATTGATAATTTTACTAATACTGCTAACTTTGACCAACTTGGATGTGTAATTGAAAAGCCCCAAATCAGCAGAAATTGAGACAAGATGGAAAATAAAGCTTCGCCCCAATGTTTGCTGGCAGTTGGTCCATACAGTCCCTCAGACGGAGCCTTTCTGAGGAACTTTCTTTTTACTTGTTTGCACACTTCAGCAGCAGAACACAACTCTGGACACCACGATGGTTGGATTATCACATGGAATTATATATTTTTTTTCCATTTTGGTGAGAGGATTCTAATTGCAGGCTGCTGTCCTGGCCTCATGTCCTCATCTGTGAAACACCCCTGGACTGCTGTTGGAGGTAAGATGCATGTGTATTAATGGTGTAACGGCCTGCCACAAGCTCCATGTGGTATCTCCTCCAGAGTTAGAAGGTGGGCATTTATTACAACGCATGAGATTCATGACAATCAATATGAAAATTTGGTTCTATTTGAGTGTGATTTTTCAGAATATAAGTCACAGGACCTCAAAAACTAGTTCAAGAAAATCATGACTTAACATATGACTAATTGTATTTCACAATCATTTTCATATTGCATGATCATTAGATTAGATTACATCAGACAGAACCTTTTTGATCCCTTGGGAAGATTCCCTCAGAGAAAATTAGGTTCCAGCAGCATTGTATAGCAGCACACAGGGTAAGAAGCACACTGAGTAACAAAAGTGCACGTAAAAACAGTTTGCAAATATAAATATAAATATACGAGGTCTGTTAGAAAAGTATTGCACCTTTTTATTTTTTGCAAAAACCTTATGATTTGAATCACGTGTGCTTGCATGAGCCAACCTTGAACCTTTGTGCGCATTCATGAACTTTGTCACGCCTGTCGATTGCGTCAGTTGCTGGTAAGCAGCCTTTGTGTGAGGACGTGTGTAGTGCTCTCAGCAGATTTTCATTGCAAGGAAAATGGCGGAACGACTGGAGCAGCGCTACTGCATCAAATTTTGCCAGAAACTGAGTGACAGCCAGGTGGAAACCATTCGGAAGATTCAGACGGCTTTCGGTGGCTTTTCAGTCATGTGACTATCCGAGAAATTGTGTAAGAGGTGGCCATCATTTTTCAGAGTCCAGCATGTCCTGTGAGACTTCAACACAAAAGTGCTTTTGCTCCGCCGTCAGCTTCGACACGAATTTCACCGCCACTCTTTTCATGGCCAAATCTTCTGTCACAGTGGAATGTGCCAAAAAAGTGCTGATGTCCACCTCTTCCGCAATTTCTCGGATAGTCACACGACGGTCCCGCATCACCACAGCGTTCACTTTGGAAATGATCTGGTCATTTCAGCATGTTGATGGCCGACCGGAGCGTGGCTCGCTCTCCACCGTTGTGCGGCCATCCTTAAAACCGGTTGTACCACTCCTTAATCTGTGTGATGACCATAGGATCATCACCGAAAGCCATCTGAATCTTCCGAATGGTTTCCACGTGGCTGTCTCCCAGTTTCTGGCAAAATTTGATGCGGTGCTGCTCCAGTCGTTCTGTCATTTTCCTTGCAATGAAAATCCGCAGAGAGCACTACACACGTCCTCACACAATGGCTGCTTGCCAGCAAATGATGCAATTGACAGGCATGAAAAAATTCATGCATGCGCACCAAGGTTCAAGGTTGGCTCATGCAAGCACACGTGATTCAAATCTATCAGGTTTTTGAAAAAAACAAAAAGGTCGGATACTTTTCTAACATTCCTCGTACACATATAAATACCAGACATACTGATCAATACTGCAGGGGTGGTGGCCAAGTGGTTAGTGCACTTGGTTTCGGTTTTAGTAGGCTCCCGGTTCAAATCCCACCCCTGCCACATTTCTCCATGTAATATGGAGTTGCGTCAGGAACGGCAACGGTAAAACTTGTGCCACTTCAACTTGCAGAGGGGGCAGCTGAAGGGACTTACTGATCAGTACTGGTTTATTGGCTACTATTGTTCCTCACCTTCCCATCCACTGTCTTCCTGTAGAGTGCAGTCTGACCTGAGGGACAAAAGAATTTTTCAGTCTGTTGGTCCTGCACTTGGGAAGGAGCAGTCTGTGGCTGAAGAGGCTCCTCTGGTTGCTGATAACGGTGTGCAGAGGGTGACTGTCATTGTCCATAATATCCAGCAGTTTGTCCAGTGTTCTCTTCTCTGCCACCATCACCAGAGAGTCCAGCTTCATGCCAACCACAGAGCCAACCCGCCTGATCAGTTTGTCCAGCCTGGATGTGTCCTTCATGGATGTGCTCCCCCCACCCCAGCATACTGCGGTGTAAAAGAGGATGCTGGCTACTATGGACTATTACAGGGGTGGCCAAGTTCGGTCCTGGACAGCCACATTCCTGACACTCTTAGTTGTCTCCCTGCTCCAACACACCTGAATCCAATGAAAGATTCGTTAGCAGAGTTTTAATGAGCCTTTCATTGGATTCGAGGACCGAACTTGGCCACCCCTGGACTATTAGAACATCCACAGATGTTTTCCTGCAGATGTTAAATGACCACAACCTCCTCAAAAAGTCCAGCCTGTTCTGTCCCTTCCTGTACAGATGGTTGCTATGGGTTGTCAGTCCAGTTTGCTGTCCAACCACAGCCTGAGGTATATGTAGGGATCCACTGTGGAACTGTGTTTGTGTAGTATTCCACTGGCCAGTACACTTGAAAGAAATGAATGATGTGATTATTATTATTGAATAGCTCAGGCATTCATTTTTGTTGGAATTGATGCTTTGTTGGGTTGAGGTCACCAAACACTGCTTTTATTATAGCTTTGGAATGCTTAAAATGTTTGCATAGTACTATATATATATATATATATATACACTGTGTTAACTTTTGAACTTAAAGTGGACACCATCTCTGAGAAATTTGTCTGCCCTGCAAAGGAACTGATGTTGGAGACCAGTGAATATTCACAATTGGATCTGGACGGTTCAAGAGAGGCCGTATTGGAATTCTGTGTCTCTCTGCCTAACTTAAACATGGCAGCCTTATCAGCTACCGAAGGGATTTCAACGGCCTTGGTGAAGCATTTGGCTCTCTCTTCATTTTGCCCTCCCCTACAGACTCTACGCACACATGAACAGAGACTGATATGAACTCATCTGCACACATGATGCACACCCCCCCCCCACTCCTAACACTTCTTTGTGTTTCTGTCCCCAGCCCCGCCCCACCCCGGCCTCTGCTCTGCCACTCCGGGAGGCCACATGACAATAAGCGAAGTGTGCATCTCAGGCCGCGTGGTGCATTATGGGCAGGCTAAAGTTTTCAGCTACCAACCCACAAGCTATGGTGGCAGAAAGCAGCGAGGAGTGCTGTGATTTGGATCATTTCAACCGCTGGAACGTTGATGATTTAAAGCTTTTTTTAAGCTCCGTGGATTGCCTGTTACAACCAGGACTACGTACGGCAGTGGACAGAAATGGAAAGAAGAGCTGGTTGTGCTTGCGTGTGCTGCATTGTTACAGAAACTCCCGTTAGTGCAGACGGAGGAAGAGCACGCTGCTGTCGAAAATGACCAGTGCTTGTTGATAGTTGGAGACAAACAAATTTCTGACCCCTTGAAGGAGGCTAATGGATGGTTAGACGAGGTCCAGAGACTGAAACTGTGGATATTGCAGAATATTTGCTAAGCAGGGATGAGAAATCGCGCCTCCGCCGGCTTCGTAATGACGACAATGATGGTGAGTCTTACATATAACCTCTTTGGTGTCACGTTTATTTTGATAAGTTGACAGACATACAATATGTGCATGCATGTGGTTTGTTTATAGAACATGTCAATTTTACAATATTACGCGCCACGTCATTCATGGCGCGACATTACAGTCATATGCCGATGCACGAAAACGGCGGCACGGTTTCAGGGTACTGACAAAATAAATGTATGCAAGAAACTTACAATTTTAGTCCGTCTTTTACGTCCGTCTGGATCGTTCTTTTCTGTGGTGAAACTGTGTAGAACGAATGGAGTTTTACAACCACATTTCTTCTTCTTTCCGTCTTTGTTTGGACTCGGCGGAGGTTTGCAATCATGTGTTTTCAGCCAACTTTCAAGCCTATGAATTCCATTCGAGCATTTGAAAACAGCACAATGCGCCCCTGTCATTATTGTATGTGTTGCTTAAGGCTTAAAGCCTTTGAAACAATCCCTGTAAAAGCTTTAACTTTCACAGTCCGCTAATGTTACTGTATATGAAATTCAATGGGAGCGGTGTGAGTGTGGTAGCTGGGATTTTTGCCCCCCTTTGACCCACGCATGCGCAGATGCAATGTGCACTTCGCTTATAGCCGCATTTGTCATAATTCTGCCAAATGATCATTTTCTCAAATAAACACTAACATCCGAGGAGCGACTGAGAAGTTTTGAGCCTGACCCAAAAAACGTAGGGCGTGGCTCTACAGCGTTTGTATTCTGAGAAACCAACATTTCTCAAGAATCTGTGAAGTTTTGACTCATTGGGTGCAGTGCTGAGAAACGCTGGTTTCACAGAATGCAAAATATGAAGAACCACACGCTACTTTTCCTGGGTCAGGCTCAAAACCTCTCAGTCGCTCCTTGTATGTGTAACAACAATTTGAAGAGCAGTGAAAAGTAAAACCACAGTAATGCTTATCAAGTATAATTTTGCTGAATACATAAGCTTGTATTTTATTCCATAAAAATTCCTTAAAGTGTCTACATTTCTATTTTATGTTTTGAAAATATATATTTTTACATGGTGTATAGAATAAGCACGCAAACAGTGAGTACTAGAAAATACACAAGTATGACTGAGTTCCAGTGTATAAGTAACTTGAAATTTCAATGCAAATACATTTCTTTGCACAAAAATTGAATTTGCACACTAAATATTCAAACAGCCATCCAACCTGCATGAGTAACCAAGACTTATTTTTCAGCAAGACCAATAGTTGGAGTTCTGCCTATCGAAGCAGCATCTTTATTCAAATGGAAAATGAATCCTCAAGGAACATGGCCAGGCGCTTTATTGTGTATGCAATGTGTGGCCAGGTTCAAATTGGCAATCAATTATCCAATTAAGACTGACAGAAATGCACATCAGGAATTCCAGCCCATCAGTCCAAGCTTCTGATTGGAACACGATTAGAGGGACTTAATTAAACCCTAGGTGCTGGGTGTTTAAACATCATTTGTGTGGCGTCAGAGGGCTTGGAAAATAAAAACCTGGACTCTGGATTCTCTACACCTATCTTAGCCAAAGCAGAGGAAGAGAAAGTGCAAAAACGTCTGACTCCATTCTGTGTATCTGTATATGGACATGTTCAAAGCAAAGAGCTCAATATTGTAAAAATAAAACGGATACCCTCGGGAAGATCAGACAAAAGAGATAAATATTTGTGAAAATTGCACAGTACAATGCAATAACAATAGTGACCATGATATTGTGCCACATATGTCTTGAAACCATTCCAGCGGTTTAGCAGGTTCTGAATAATTCAAGGACGTACCACACCACGGAGAGCACTACACGTGTGATGTGGAGAATAAAAGCTTTTGGTTGTGAGATTCTTCGGGGTGTTTTCTTACTCGTCCGTCCTCTCATCCTTGCCGTGGTTGTTTCGTGCCTGTATTGATTTCTGAGCCATTTCTTCCTCCTATGTCAGACGGTGTGAAATGGAAGGCACTGCATTTTAATATTGGGTTGTGAATTAATCATTTTTCCTGATAGCAGAGCTCAGCTCGGTCCCTGTAGGAGAACACCTTATCACAGCAAATAGGATTCAAAGGGAGAGCAGCAGTATAATCCACTTCTAATTGGATGAAATGGTCGTGCACTCTTTCCTTGCAGGGGCCAGCGTCCAAGTGGCCCCATCCGCAGGGACCTGAGAGCCACCGAAAAGGTTATTAAACTTTGTCCTGAGGGAGCATTAATACCTTAGCCCTTGTTCAGACATGCAAATAATCTAATTCAAGGTCTAGCTAATTAACAACTTAGCTACAGTAAAGATAAAGAGGCTCAATAATAAGCTTTTTGTAGGAGGGCAACATACCACCACCTCAGATCCACCACTGTCACAACACCACAGAAATATGGGGTATAACCTTGTATTATTATAAAAAAGAGGCAAAGGCAAAACGTAAAGCCATTAACAGGAGAGGCTGGAACGAGTCTCTTACAAACAAATAATTCAGTGTGGTGTCATTTAATATATTCAATTGTCTTTGTGAATTCCTACACCCTTTTTTCATTAAATTGCACTTTTGAGGTTTGTGAATTTTTTTGACTAATCCTTTATTGGAGAAACGGTGATGATCATAAGCAGTTTTTGGATGTGATGGATCACCTGCAGTTCTGTGTCGTTTGTGGTTTGATATTTAGCATTTCTTTCTTTTGCATCAAATTTACCCAGTTTTCATCCCACTTGCATTTGCAAGCCCATCGTATGGGTAATGATTATTTTTATTATGGCCTAGTTCAAAAATAATGAAGCCAAAGTGTGACATAACCATCAAAATTTAAAAGTGGTCTTTTTTTGTGAAATGTTATCATTTTAGCTATGGTTATATATCAGAGTTTCAATATTTCTATTGGTCTTGGTTCAGTCATTGCTAGAAATTATCAGTGCATATGTACTATAATGTGCTAGAGCGCAACACTTGCGACAACAGTTGGATGTATCTTCTTTATTCTGCAGAAGCCTGAAACAAAGAAATTCTGTCCATTAGTTCCTGGTATTATTGAACAAGAAATATAATTATTCTATTGAAGCAGAGTAGGAGATATAGCTAAGGTTTTGACACAAATAAATCAAGGACTTATTCTCAGTGTTACGCTTGCGACAGTTTTACCTTGCTTTAGAAACATGATGTTTTTTTTCTAGGAAATTACATTTCTACCTTTACAAAAATGTATTACTGTGTGTTAGCATGAAGCACAAACAAACAAACTGACAAAATACAAGGTTATTTCTTTAACATTCAACTTTAAATGATAATGCTAAATATCAATGTCACACAAAATTGATGAAAAAAGTGCTATTTTTGGGGTAAATTTCATGCATATCTCTGGAACCGTGCAGAATTTTTCCATGACATTTTCAATACCTGTCAGACTATAGGCAACTCACAGATAAATCTGGGTGGTGCTACATAAAATAATGGCTTGTTCATGAAAAATGAAATGCAAATCAGTAGTGAGGTTTCATTATTTTTAACTAGGCCTTATTAAACAATAGTTCTGAATAGCTCTATTTGGTGTGTATTGTGTGTGGCAACAACACGTATGTAGTAGACACATTAAACTTGCCTTTTAATGCAATTTTGCAAGTGTAATATAATTTCTGTTGCCAGACCACCCAATACTCACACCTGCACCCCACCCCACTTGAGGGGGGGGGGGGGGGAGAGGTGTTATTTGGTACAGTTTTATATTTAGTGCATGCTCTTGCTTGACCCTTCCCCCATACACATTGACCCA
Organism: Thalassophryne amazonica; assembly: GCF_902500255.1. Lineage (NCBI taxonomy): Eukaryota > Metazoa > Chordata > Actinopteri > Batrachoidiformes > Batrachoididae > Thalassophryne > Thalassophryne amazonica. The sequence continues at coordinate 21,963,850 of NC_047107.1, forward strand.
TCTCAAACACATTATAGTAAATTTTCTAATGGAAGACCAAAAATTGGAGAAGCACACAGAATATGCATTTATAGAGCTCAATGATTTGATGTTAAAAAAGTGCATATAGCCTTGACTTGGATAAACGTCAGCAGACCCAGCGTGAAGTAAATGTCTCTCCTCAATGCCAAAACACATTCCAGTAACAGGCGCCGTGGATTCTAGCCTCATGGTTACAACACCTGCCTCCTATTCCAGTGACTGTGGGTTTGAAAACCCAGTGAGGGACACAACACAGATTAGACCAGCAATGCAGCATGTTGCATACTGTGTTGGGTGCAGACGCTCACACAGGTTACACTCATACTGAGAGCTGCGGTCTCACCACAGCCGTTAAAGCCTAATGTGTATTTGGTAATGTCCAGTATTTGGCTGTCGATAATGGATGTTTGACATTTTTTGGTACTTAAACCTGACATCCCTTTGAATTTTTTTATGATCCATCCATCCATCCATCCATCCATTTTCTTTCGCTTTATCCAGAGTCGGGTTGCGGTGGCAGCAGCACAAGCAAAGCCGCCCAGACCTCCCGATCCACACACACACCTTCCCCAGCTCGTCCCCCGGAGGTGTGTGTGGATTTTTTAATGATATAAATTTTAAAATGAATGGATTTGTTATCACTATAATTTTGTTCCATCATATTCAACTGAAAGATTCACCATCAATATGCTCAAAATATACCTCATCTGGAAAAAAGAAACTTTCCCGACATGTCTTGTGAGACTCAGATGTCACTGCTAGTGTCTTGTGCTAGTGTTAGCTTAATGTTGTCAAAGAAATGAAGTCGACCTAAAAAATAAATGAATAAAGAAAGAAAGAAAATAAAAATAAAATAGAAACAGAAAGACTGATGAATACAACTAATAAGCACAGGTCAACAGGAAACCCTTTGAGAAGAACTACAGAGATAATCTGGACCTGTTTCGCATGAAGGTTTTGCTGGAAATTTGCAAGACAGGAGTCACTGTCACACAGGTGTGCTGCATCAACAGTAACTGTTTCTAAATGGTAAATGGAGTGCATTTATATAGTGTTTTTCCATCTGCATCAGATGCATCAGATATATATTCATGACACACTCTTAAGGCTATGAAATTGGGCTATTAGTAAAAAAACAAAGGTAGAAAAGGGGGTGTTCACAATAATAGTAGTGTGGCATTCAGTCAGTGAGTTCGTCAATTTTGTGGAACAAACAGGTGTGAATCAGATGTCCCCTATTTAAGGATGAAGCCAGCACCTGTTGAACATGCTTTTCTCTTTGAAAGCCTGAGGAAAATGGGACGTTCAAGACATTGTTCAGAAGAACAGCGTAGTTTGATTAAAAAGTTGATTGGAGAGGGGAAAACTTATACGCAGGTGTAACAAATTATAGGCTGTTCATCTACAGTGACCTCCAATGCTTTAAAATGGACAAAAAAAAAAACAGAGACGCATGGAAGAAAGTGGAAAACAACCATCAAAATGGATAGAAGAATAACCAGAACGGCAAAGGCTCACCCATTGATCAGCTCCAGGATGATCAAAGACAGTCTGGAGTTACCTGTAAGTGATGTGACAGTTAGAAGACGCCTGTGTGAAGCTAATTTATTTGCAAGAATCCCCCGGAGGAATATTTTGTGGACTGATGAGAGTCCTTTTTGGGTCCAAGGGCCGCAGACAGTTTGTGAGATGACCCCTAAACTCTGATTTCAAGCCACAGTTCACAGTGAAGACAGTGAAGCATGGTGGTGCAAGCATCATGATATGGGCATGTTTGTCCTACTATGGTGTTGGGCCTATATATCGCATACCAGGTATCATGGATCAGTTTGGGTATGTCAAAATACTTGAAGAGGTCATGTTGCCTTATGCTGAAGAGGACATGCCCTTGAAATGGGTGCTTCAACAAGACAATGACCCCAAGCACACTAGTAAAGGAGCAAAATTTTGGTTACAAACCAACAAAATTAATGCCTCGCAGATGTGAAGAAATCATAAAAAACTGTGGTTATACAACTAAATACTAGTTTAGTGATTCACAGGATTGCTAAAAAAGCAGTTTGAACATAATAGTTTTGAGTTTGTAGCGTCAACAGCAGATGAACATTATGAACACCCCCTTTTCTACTTTTTTTTTACTAATAGCTCAATTTCATAGCCTTAAGAGTGTGCATATCATGAATGCTTGGTCTTGTTGGATTTGTGAGAATCTACTGAATCTACTGGTACCTTGTTTCCCATGTAACAAGAAATATACTCAAAACCTGGATTAATCTTTTTAGTCACATAGCACTATTATTATTCTGAACACTACTGTACACACACACATATATATATATATATATATATATATATATATATATATATATATATGCACACACACACACACACACACACACACACACACACACACAGGGTGACCGAAAACAAACCAGAACCCACAAAAATTGCAATAAATCCCACAGATATTTGGACCTCAACTTTAGTCTGTGTGGGCTCATTCCCCAAATTTTCAGTTATCTTGGTCGCTTCCCAATATGTCTTGGTCAAGGACAAGACAGTTGTCTTGTCCTTGACCAAGACAACCCTTTGTCTGTTTCTGTCTGTGAATAAGTAAAAAAAAAAAAAAAAAAAACAGCTCGATGAATTTTCACCAAAAGGGTTAGGGTCAGAAAATTACTTTGGCAGTTATCTCAATATGATTAACAATGGTCATGGTCAACAAAAACATAGTGTGAAAAGCAAATTTTCAGCCATATCTCCACAGCCAATAAGGCTACAGAGATGATCCAAAGTTTATACTGAAAAATATTGCTATTTTTTTTAATTAATTTTTTATTGTATAGTATATGTGGTGTCATGAAGGAATTGCAAGGAAGTCACAAAAAGAAGTCTTGTTGGGTAAAAACAATGCATTGTTCATGATATCACATTCTCTTTGAGGTTAAGATGTCCCTACTTATAAATGATTGTGGTTTGTGAGTAACAGAACAATAAACATCAGATGTGTTACCTGTCAAAAAAAATTCTATGAATTAAGTTATCAACATGGGTCAAAACAATGTGCACACTCAAACACTTGCATTTGGTACTAACTTGAACTTTCAGACATGGATATGTCCCAGTGTGCAGCCTGCACAGGGTTTACATCAGCACTTTGATGCCTTTCATTAAAAGTGTTTTTTTTTTTTTTTTTCAAGTTGTAAAGTCAGAAGTTCCCAGATTCCCGTCTAATGCTTCACAAACTTCAAACCTTGAGCAGGCACTTCTCCATCCGTGTTATCAGTAAATTCATAAAAATCTCACAGGGCAAAGTCACAATGTATATTTGACGCTGAATCCTGTCAAAGTAAAACATTTTAACAGCAAAAAAAACAAAAAAAAAAACAAATGTTGCATTTGCATTATATTTGTTTCTTTTTGTTGTTGTTTGTTTTTTTGTTTTTTTCTAGTCATCAATATAGGTGTATGCTTCATTTTTACATTTTGGAATTTTGTGATATATTTTCGATATACCATATTTGTTGCACCTCTTTTCTTTTTTGTATTATCAACTATTTTATTTAGGATTTTTGTACATTGTCGTACTGTACATTTTAGTATTGGTCATTTATTCTTTTCTGATATGAGATATTGTTTATTGCTTTCATTCCTCGTCCCATGTAAATAGCTATGATAAAAGTGATTAGTGATATATATATATATATATATATATATATATATATATATATATATATATATATATATATATATATATATATATATATATATATATATATATATATATATATATATAAGGTGTCCCAAAACAAAACATTTTGACAGCACAGAAAAAACAATCAATATTATCATACATTTTCTGCATGACCATGTAGCCAAAGCATATGATTTTTCTCCCCATTGCACAGTTTTGAGTTCAGTCTTTCTTTTGATGTTTTAATGCTTTATCTTTTACACCACATGATCGATATAACCTCCTCGTCTAAGGTTTCCTAAGAAACAAATCATCCGTCTCCAGTTTTCCCAAAACCACCTAGCAAATTCAAGTCTCCTTGCTATTTGCTGGGGAGTTAGTTCGCTCTGAGACTTTATTTTGTATGGAAGGAGATGCAAGTCAGCCCTTAGGATGCGTTGCACAGAACTTGACGATTTTTGTTCTCTGAACTGGGGTCAACTGCGGCATTTTTCCTGGACTTTAATGTCTTGCAGAACAAACTTTAGGGTTCCTGAAATGAGAAAAATACCATTATTTCCCAGTAAAACCATTTATTGGTATTCATATTTCAGAGTACCTTTGGGTAAATTTTTTTGAGACACCCTATGTATTTACAGTAGTGGGCAGAGCTAACCAAAAAGTTAGCTTCGAAAACCATTAATCAGATAACTGAAAAGTTATCTTTTATGATGATAAACCAATAAACTGCTAAAAAAATGTATCTTTATTACCGATAACCGATAACTATTAGTATTGATTCGGACACGGCCACATCAGATTACACTGTTGGCTTCTGATAAACCAGTTTCACTTTAAGCACCGCAGGGGCTGCTGGGTAAATTCAAGGATCACAAACACAAAGAACACATGAAAAATGCATAAATAAAAAATAAAACCCCAAACACTGTCATCATCTTTCAAAAGCAGTAAAACACAGTATTAGAAGTCACAGTTCATTTTGGTAATATATACACCATCATTTACAAACTAAAAAGCTGCTGCTTTTTTTCACACGCTTTGAACTCTGCGCCTTAAACAACCGAAATACGTCCATTAATGCATTGATTTGCAGAGTAAAATACATGTAGTAAATAATTCTTACCTGTTAGTTTCAGTGGGACTCATCTGAATAAATAATCCACATAAAGCATTCTTTTTTAAATCAAAAACAGTGTCTAAATGTGAAGAATAGTCCCTCCCTCTGTACACACAGCTGCACCGTGAGAGCTCCTCTCCCCCACAGAGTCTTGGCTTTTAAATTACAGCCACAAACAAATAAAAAAAAAAAAAATATATATATATATATATATATATATATATATATATATATAAGTAAGTCCCTTCGGCTGCACCCTTGTTTTGTACTTGGGGTCGCCACAGCAAATCCAAGGTGGATCTGCATGTTGAATTGGCACAAATTTTACGCCGGATGCCCTTCCTGACGCAACTCCACATTACATGGAGAATATATATATATATATATATATATATATATATATATATATATATAGTTAAAATTAGTCTGTTTTGTTTTTGTGTCGAGTGCACGAGTCATTGGAACGTCCAAAGTGATCCTGAACTACACTACCCACAATGCTCCCTGCATTGACCAGCCAATCATGTTTCGCGCTTAATGATGACATCATCAGGAAGCAACAAGCAGCCAGTCTGCTACAAACACACAACAAACCGACTAAAATGTTTGATTTTAGGGTTTACAAATGTTTTTGACTGTTAAACTTTACCAGCAAGAAAATGTTATCGATTGAAAGTTATTCGAACTAAATTTATTGGAAGATAATTAGTCTGATGACGGTTTTAATACTTATCTGAAAAGCTAATCTGCTAGAATAAACATTAGGTTCGATAATTATCTGATATCGGATTAACTGAACTGTGCCCACCACTGTATGTTTATAAGCTGCAGGACCAGCCAAAACTAGTACAAAAAGGAATAAACAAAACAAATCTTATACTCTACAAAATACAGTAAGTGTAATTTATAATAACTAAATTTTAACAAAAAGTAAATTTTGTCAGTTTTATGACAAGTCAAATGGGGATACTCCTTTAATGTGCTTAATTCTGATAAGAATTCCTGTGTGACTGGTCATGAAGCACATTGTGAGCACTTATTTCCTTTTGTAGACTGTGAGCAGCAGAAAACTGGAACATGTTTTAAGGCATCTCTTGCTTTTACAGGGTAAAATGTTAATCCAGCTTCAGCAAGGTTACATGGTCAAGGTTGCCAAATTACCGACAAGCACTAATCACCCCATGCCTTGGAAGTAGTCTGGCTCTGAAGCAAACACTGGAACATTACCCCCAGCACAAGCAGCAAAGCATCACCACTCCCACAACAGTCCTGTGCATGAAATGGTGATTTACTACATCAATTTACATCTGCCAATACCAAATAACGTCTCCTTAAATACATTAGGTTTCTGCTCTTCGGGGCAAGTGGTTTCCCTCCAATCAACAGGCACAGAAAAACAAAAATATCACTGATCTTAAATGATGGCACTGCCACTAAACAAAAGATCACTATCAATTAACACTGAAACATTTCAGACGAGAACATACACACGTATCATTTACTCTGTTTATGTTCTTTTCAAGTCAGCCATGGCAAAAAATAAAATCCTTAAAAAATGTTCTTTTCCAGAAGTGCTTAATGTTGAAGGCAACAAGGTGATCTTTCTGAAAGAATTCATTGCATAGGGCAGCAAGAGAATAACTATTTCTAAGTGAGCGATGAATGGCCAACAATCTCTACTCTCATCTTTTGGATAAACAAAAGGAAATTGGTAGAATGATGATAGTTCCCCCTCTGACATGTTCCAAACAACTCGTGTGTTTTGTTACTTGTTCATTCTGCTTTTGAGTAACAAAGAAAGTGAAGAATCTGAAATTAGAAGAGTGTCTGCTGAGTTTCACAGGCTACTTTGTCAATTTTATGTCATTGTAAGTCAGGTTGTTAGAAAAAAAAAACTTTCAGCTAAGACTAATGAATTGATAAAATACATACCATATCCACTCATTAGAACACCCCACTCTTAAATGAAAATAAAATACCCTTGGCTGTATTGGCATTGTGTTCTTTATAATTTGCAGCTGTTTATTTTATTATTAAAATCCTATTTTCATAAATACATTTGGTACATGTTCAAATGAAATCATCACATGTTGTGCAAATCAAGGAATATTTGTAAATCACCCTCTGTGCATTTGCCGTTATTATTACCTCTGCTAAGGAGGTTCTATTTTTGGTGGCGTCCATTTGTTTGTTGGTTGGTTGGTTGGATTGTTAGCAGGATTACTCAAAAAATCCTCAACGGATTTCAATGAAATTTTTTACCAGGGTTGTATCTTGGCCTAACTTAGAAGTCATTAAATTTTGGTAATGATCCGGAACATGATCCAAACAGTTTATCATTGCAGGATAGGGCCAATTTCAACAGTTTTACATCTAACTTCATGAAGACGGGTCGCAAAGGCTGAACAAACATTAAGTTACGAAACAACAATAATTTACCACTTGTTTCTCCTCATTGAATAAACTTGTCATTAGAACATAAATAAAAAAAACTTGTGTAGTTCCTGCAGTTTCTCTTTATAAATACATTTGCTGAAGATCTAAGGGTTTAACCACTGAATCTGAAACATGACGGTAGATGCGTGAAACGAGGTGGAATAAGTCTCTTTGCCAAAGGGTATTCCACGTGACGTCAGTGACCCTATGGCCTTGGCGGAGGTTTGTACTCTCCGAGTGCTTCTAGTTGAGACAAATTTAACTCCATAGGAAGTTAGCTTTGAGTTAACAAAAGTTAACTGCAAAATGTATTGTTAATGACTATAGAGGTGTTATCAGATTACAAAAACAGCATTTTCAGTTTTAGAAGTGTTTATTTCTCACTAGCTTTTACATAATATACCAGAAACTAAGCTCTTAGCAATGAGCTACAGCAGGAAGTGACATCACCATGCTAACCTCGGCGAAATGTCTTGTAAGTTCAGAGGTGTTATTAGGTTCTAAAAACAATGATTTCAGTTTTACAAGTGTTTATTTCTCGCTAGCTTTTACATGATATATGAGAAATACATAAACATACAAAACAAAGCGGTTTTGAAGAGACCAGTGACTGACATCACGGTGCAGCTCTACTCTGATTAGCTGTCACCCGTGTCACTCAAAAACAACAGAATGTGACTTTTTAACCTCTTAAAATACATTGAGGTTAGCCATCTTTGAACTTGTCCAAGGTGTGTGTCCCAAGAATGTTCCCTGTGAATTTCAAGCATATGGCAGCAATGGGAGACACGTCACATGCAGTGAAGTGGTGAATCTGAAGGCGAGAATTCATACTTCCGCGACTGACCGCCCAATGAAAACAAGCTCGGGTTGCATTGATTGTCTGTTGAGATCAGCTGGTTTTGTTTCATCTCTAACTTGCTTCTAACAGCCAGCTGATAGCTCTCATCGCCTGGAACCATGAGATTTACACACCGGCCTGAGCTGAAATGAACCATTGTACATTAAACTGACTTTATTGATGAGTCTGACCTCTTTGAAAAGTGACCAAATTACATGTATTGGTATTGCGTTCGTCTATGTTTTCATCAGCCAAAAACAGCCACCAGATGTCGCTCGGGTAAAGTCCGAGGCAACCCATAGGACTGGACTTATGCTGAGCACAGACGGATGGACAGACGGATGGAATGAAAAGCCTTTGCAATACACGATGACCATATTTGATGGCTTTGGGTAATAAATTTAGTGACCCCAACACATCAAAAAAAGCAAAAAATGACAAATTTTTCTCTTCACTTTAACATCCCGGTTGTGTACGACACCAGACTTCCACTACCAGAGCCCCACTAGCTGTAGCTGATGTTTTTTTTCTTTCTGAGCATTTTATTACAAATATATGCAATTGTATGGCTTACTGTGTGGATAATTGTTCCACCATATCACCTAAGACATCTGTGTGCCGGTTTTTCTGTAGACTGAGATTTTTTGTGGAATTTTGCTTTAGTTTAATTTGATATGTTAGCAAGGATAGCATTGGTTAGCATTTTTAGCAGCTATCAGTGGCTTGATGACTTTAGCTCCAGTTAACCTGCTGTACAAATTCAGTTATAATTCTTAATATCCACACCCAAGCAAACCATTATGAATGCAACCACTCAGTCACCCCAAAGTAAGCTTTAATAAAATACCTGAAACCAAGAGGTTAGCCCATTAGCTGTTATCTTGGTAACTCTAAGATGGGACCATGTTTGGGCTTCATTTGTCCCCTGGTCATGCAAAGCATCTCCAACTATTTATAGGGTAGGTGGGACATTATGTGTGTTCAATCAAAAGTAATATTGGCCATGCACATGCATCCATCCACACACCCCCTTTAAAAGGCATATTAACAAAGAGAACATCCAGTGCTTTCCATGGCATGAGTATGGTGTTATATATACCATGACGTCTATCCTACAGAGGCAGTCATTGAATTTTTTTTTTTTTTTTTTTTTTTTTTTTTTTTTTTTATGAAATGATCCATCCATTCATTTTCTAATCCTGCTCACTTCCATTAAGGGTCACGAGGTGGCTGGAGCCTATCCCTACAGGCATGAGGTGGGGTAAACGCTGGACAGGACACCAGTCTGTCGCAGGGCTTTATAAAATAATGCATTTAGTTATTCATGATTCTGGGGTCCCTGCCTTTGATATGGATACAAGCCTGGAGCCATGAGGTCACTGGACAGAGGTGTTTGCTGATTCTGATATTTGTGCAGCAAAATGAAGGCCCAAGTCTTACTTTATTGTTATTAAACTTGGATGCTAACCACTAACCTAAGGTGATGACTGGATGTCATTGGTACTGGATCTTTTCACAGGATCCTTGGGTACCACTGAAAAGACTTTGCATCAAACAAGTGGATACTTTGGGAGAATAAGATGAGTCAAAGTTCATTATCAGGATCAAAGTTCAACCCCCATAGTGAAAGCTCATTATCAAGGTCAAAGTACAGCAATTAGGGTTTAAGATCAATACTTGTAGCCAAAGCTCATTATTAAGATCAAATGTCAGCAACCATAGACAAAGCTCATTATCGATGATCAAATGTCAACAGCTATCATCCAAGCATGTATAGCAAATGTCTGTTTTTTATCAGGATGAAAGTTCCACACCCATAGTCAAAGGTCATTATAAGGATCAAAGTTCTAAATCCATAGTCAAAGATTGTCATAAGGATCAAAGTTCAACACAGTCAAAACTCATTATCAAAATCAAAATCCAACACCCATAGTCAATGCTCATTATTGGGATCAAAGGTGATCAGTTCACCAATTTGGGTCAACATTGAGTTATCAGGAAAAGTAGGTGGAAGAACTAACAAGAGCCCTTTTTTTATAAAAATGTTTTGACATTTCATTATAATTTTTTAAACTTGTCCTGAATAGAGTTCAACAGAGTGGCCTAGTGGTTAGCACTGTCACATCACATTGTGACATTCCCAGGTCCAATTCAAGTCTAGTCCTGTCTGTGTGGAGTTTGCATGTTCTTCTTTGTTTGCCTGGATTCACTCTTGGTGCTCCGGATTTCCCCCACTTCCAAAGACATGCTGGTTAGGTGAACTGGTGGCTCTAACTTGACCTTAGGTGTGAGTGTGAGTGTGAATGTGTTTGTCTGCCTATTTTTGTTGGCCCTGTCATAGACTAGCAGCCTCTCACCCAAATACCTCTTAAAATAGGTCAAGGTTAGCCATCTTTGAACTTGTCCAAGGTCTGTGTCCCAAGAATGTTCCCCTTGAATTTGAAGACTCTGGAGTAATAGGACTGGACTTAAGTCGAGCAGAAAGAGAAGGACAGACGGACACAAAGTCTTTGCAATACCCAGTGGGCATATTTGATGGCCATCGGGTAATAAGCTGACAGGTGGCCTTCAGTCCTCTTTCTATTGCATTTTCCTGCTTTGTCACACATATAATACAATATGATTCAGACATGCAATGTTTTAAAATACCATCAAAAAGATATTGAAAATTGTTAGACTCATTTTTTTTTCAAGTTTGCAAATGTGACGTTTGCTAGCATTTGCGAACTGTGCAATCACACGTTCTGCCTGTCCATTGGAATCTGCCTTCAAGGTAAATATTTCACTGGTAAGCATATTAAGAACTGTATAACAGCAGTTTTATACACCTTTAAATGACTGAAGCAGCTTACTGAAGCTTCTGCTCTCATACCTTTGCAACAGTGAAAATAGAGTTGTTGGTACACCAGTGTATTAGCAGGTACACAAGGAACACAAGACACGCCTACCGATGCTGTACATGTCTATACTATGTGGTATATTTTGTTTTTAGATAGGTTTGTATTGGTTGCTTTTTAATTGTTCCTGTGGTTTTTGTTTTGATTGATTACATGATTACATGATGAATGACTATAATGCTGTTTTGCTTTTAAAATGATGCCATTTTGTGTGTTTATTTATTTATTTATCTATTTGAATGTCTTCAGAGAACTAATTCTGGGCAGTTTACTACTAATGATGCTGATGAAAGTACACCCAGAGAGTGTACACCTCTGCCAAGATAAGTAACACAAGAGGCCAGGTCATTGGAGCTTTGTGATGTCATAAGGCAATGTTAACCCTATCTCGACCGGGCTTATTTGGGATTCCTGGGGCCAGGGGAGGGGCCTCTCTCCCCCCCCACCATAACTGGTGAACGGTAGAGCGTATGACCACCATAGTAGAGAAGTTTGAATCTTTGACTGGACTGGGTTGCTTGATGTGAGAACGTTTTGCTTCAAATCGCAAAAGCTTCCTCAGCTAAAATTCTTGCTCTGGTAGTCTGACTTCTGTCTTGACTCTTGTAGAGAAGAATAACAGAAGCCACAAAAGCTGGAGTTTTAAACCAAACCAGACCCCTCCTACCGAGTGGCAGACTGCTACATTTGCTCTTATTAGCACCTATTATGCTCTAGTTAGCACCCTCCTAATGACAGGGTAGCTGTCCCTCCTAACGATGGGACTGACGCCTCTCCTGACGAGTCTCCTGATGATGTGAAAGACTCATTACCATGAACAGAAGACTGAAACTGCTTAGACCTGAGTACCCCATTGTAAAGGTATGACCACCAAATTTGCAGGAGATAATCTACACGTGAAACTTAATCATTAGTGTCATTTTGGTATCATTTTAATGTAATATGATGTCATTATGATGTCATAATCTGATTGTATTGCCCAAAATGTCATAATGTATTTTCATACAAATATTTTCCTACAAATTTAGGTTATGCATCGCAATTTTACTCATTATGTGCCTTAGAGCACTTAAATGTTCGCAACGATGTCTGCTGCTGCTGCTGCTGCAAAAAAAAAAAAAAAAATCAAAAATGACATCATAAAATGGCATCATAGATATGGCAAAGTGGCTACATTTTCTCATAACATGACCGCAAACTGTAAGTCCTTAATGACATGATGTATTACTACCAAATTTGCAGGGCATGATGTACAAACACGTAATCACTACATTCACTATATTGGTGTTATTTTTAGTAATTATGATGTCATAATGATGTCACATATTCTGTATTTTATTGACTAAAACAGTCAATATACAATGAAGGATAACCTTATACAAAGTCATGTTAATATAATGGAATAAGTATATGTTAAGTAGAAAAAATGGAAAGTACATTGATGAAACTTAGATAGGTGATTTTGGGGAAGACATTCCTGTCAGAAAACTTTTGCCATGGAAACAGCAAAGATGATAGACTTAAGCTTTTGGTACCAAATTGTAGCTAACTAAATTTTAGGAGAAGTCACCAAGTTTTGTAGTTCTAGCATAAGTTGTTAAGACGTTATACAAGGTAAAAGTTGGCGCGGGCACTTTTAGACCCCCCTCCTCGGTCTAGATAGAGTTAAAGAAAAGAATAAAAGAAAATATTGTCAGGAAGCTCTGAAGTGATACTAAAGTATTTGAATCTTCCACAGACTAATACAGGCACTGTACATATACTGTTATTGGTGCATCGTTAATATATGCAGTACTTACTACACATAATTTGAAGTGTGCATTTTTGACCGTCTTAATAAAAAAGGTATCATTTTCCGAGGGTTAATGAAAGCATAACATAAAATATGCTATATCAAGTCTTCGAGTCCAATCACTCTTTTTAATAGCTTCATAGCGGCAAGAAAATCAAGTATTCATGAAGATTGAGGAAGATGATCCAGTGAACTTCAATTTAATTGGTGCAAATTAAAACAATCCATCTTTTGCAGCTGTCTATCTATCTGCTATCACCACTTCATCGCTCGTCTTGCACCTTGATTACAATTATTTTTTAATAGCAAAACTTGTCAGCAATTTCTCTCCCTTCTGATTTACATCACGGCCCAACGCAGTGTTGTTCCACTCATATAATTCATGTTTTAGTGTAATGCGGAGTAAGCCTTCAGCGGGCAGACGCAAGATGTATTGACACCATCACCTCATATCTGCTGGGCACTGTGACATATGGCAAAGCGTCTCTGAGCTGCGCACGCCGCAGTCCGTCACTACAATAAGAGCACATTTGCATGTCGAGGATTACATGCAGAGTGAAACCGAAACATGCTGGCAAATTACAAAATACATGCACACACTATTTTTTTGCAGTGTCCAATAATGGTTGTAGGCAATTAGAGCAAACGATGACACTCTGACTTTTAATTTGGGACAACGTGATCCCTCTCCCGGCTCTTTTGTCCTCCCTTGCCTCCCACCTGATGTGCTGAGGTAAGGCCTTTCCAAAGATACATAACCGCCGTCTTATTTTATCATAAAATGAAATCTTGCCATTTCTACTCCTCGCGGTGACTTGCAGTTGAAATGCTTGTCTTAAATGGCTTAAGATTTTATAGATGACACACAGTGAAGGCGATACGGAGATGGAACGCATCAATAGCTGTTGGGCTAAGAGAAACTCATTTGCATCACCTGCAAGATACCGTGGATGCAAAAGGAAAAATCAAATGATCCGCTTTTGCATTCACCTGAGGTTGGCGTACACTTCACTAAAAGTTAGAGTAGCTTTCATTAAATAAAATACGTAAGCCTTATAAATCTTGCTTTCAAAGTATTAGCAGCAGACTCATTGTTGCAGCAATAAAACATCTCCGGCCAAGGCTTTGAACATCTGAAATTACAAGGTATTACACTAAATGAGCCATGCATGGGCAATAATCAACAGTGCGATGCAGAAAATACAAAACTAATTCACACCTTCATATCAACATATGTGATCAATGGGGAAGAAACCTGTGCATGAGTGCTCTGTTGCCAATAACTAATCAGCAACTGCAAGTCAGAAATGCTCATAACAATGTATAAGGAGGACAATTAAATAGGTACTGCAGTATATATCACTAGTATACAAATAATGAATGTTTATGAGTTCGATGGTGCAAATATGTATTTGTACCATTGAAAGAATGTAAAAATGTTTATTATTTGTTTGATATAAAAGCTAATTATATATATTATATTAATTTATAAACAACAGAAAAGGGACTTACATTTTGGTGTACATCACTGGTGCTTTGACATCAGCAGTCCAACACGAACTTTAAATAGGAGTCTTAAATTGTTCTCAGTCAACTTGGACATTGTGTTCTTCCTCAGTCCAGTGAGGAATCGCATCAGAAATTTGTCAAGCTTTTCATCCTAACAGCTCTTCATGCCTACAGACTTACAGCATAGTGGATTTTTTGTGTGTGTGTGTGTGTATGTTAGAAGAATTAGCACCATCAGTTAGCTCATTCAAATCATCATCCGTCAGCAAAACAAACGCCGGATGTTTAGCTAAATGCCACCCCACTAGTGTGTGCATGGATGGGGTTTGTAGCATGCACTGATACAAAAAGTATGGAACAAAATTTGCATGGTAAATGGAACCATATTTGCACGTTAAATGCAACGCAATACAAATGGGATGAATAATCCATGTCACATGACATACAAAGCGCCAATCAAATGACAAGGATCCACTCAGCCGTTATATAATACAAAATATGACTTGTATAATTTGTGTGTTTGTAATTGTGTTGGAGATTGGAAGTGTTCACCGTGTTTAAAAAAAAAAAAAAAAAAAACGAAAACTATAAGTGCTTTAGGGAATTGTTCGTCCATTTTCACTTTGCCCCAAATAAACTTGGATGTTCTCCATCCATCAGGTGACTACATAGAGAGCTGACCTGTCATAAATTCACTCCGTGGGGATGATGGCAGGGCCGGAGCCAATCTTCATGAAAGAATAAAAAAAAAAAAAATGGCACGATGTTCCCATCCCCCATTCCCCGAGCCAGACTCCAACCCGAAGTCACCCTTCACCCTCTGCACCGAGGCACCCTTGCTCCCTATCTTCCTGCACTCATCCGCCTCTCTCTTTCTCTCTGTCCGTCTCTCTCTCACCCCCTTTTCTCTCCATGGGTAAGCAGGTAATCATGAGCTGTCACAGAAAGGTGACCCATTAATGTGATGGATACGGTGTGAAAAACAAATGGTGTGAAACATGTGGATTGCTGTCCTTACTGCACCTTGGCCTTTTGTTCTGTCATATCAATATCCACACAGGGCCTCATTACACCGCTGCACTACACAATGAGTGGAGCGCCAGGGTCAAGACTGTGCCACGCTCCCTTTGACTGGCTCCGCAACTAGGCTTTTCAGCTCAAGCTCACCCCAAAGGACTCCCAGGTAAACAGGGAGTGGGCGGCCTCAGGAGCCGGAGACGCTGCACATCATCCCACACTAAATAAGCAAACCTCCCCAACACTGGTCCGACTCTGTATTCCACCAAAAGCAACACTAGTTACTGTACATGGACAAACCAGTGAGTTTGTTTTTTCTTGATGCCAGTCTTAATCTGAAACTAAAGTGGCCTTTTTGTCCCACAGTATGTTTTGCAGAAATTCTTCAAGGCTCAATCAGTGGTAGTTCTAGAGTTTTTTTTTTTCCTTTCTCCTTGACTGAGCTAAACAGTTCTATTATTATTATGTGGTGGGGATGAAGAATTTGTATAAAATGCTCTCTAAGATTTGGAAAATTATATTTACTCAATCTAATCATGTCAACCAGACTTACACAACTTGGTTATTATTACAATTAATTGGAATATACTGTATGACAGACGATCTTGGAAAAAAGGGTAAGATTGAAGGATTAGTAAGTGAGTAAGAGGTCGGTCTGGGGAAATATCAGGGGCCGAGGTGTGTACAGTACGGACCCATTGCAGTGAGGGCTGTGCAAAAAACACCTCGGTCTGATATCCCCGTACAGACTGAGCAAGCAAAATTAATAACTTGTTTATTATATGGCTTTTAAATATATATATACATGCAAATTTACAGTATTGTCCGAATATGCTGGTGACAGTGTTGGGCTCGTTCGCTTTCTTCATCTCCACTAGCTTAACAGATGGTCTGGTTGTTAGCTGGTAAGCTTTTTTTCCGATGCTGATTAGATATTAATGGAGTGCGTTCATGTCCGACTTGGTTTTCTAATCATGTTTTTAGCTTCCTGGTTTGTAATGAAAATACGCGTTGTGGACCAATTGGCATGGTAACCAGTCTGATATGGGAAAATAGCCGACCGGTAATTAGCCAATCAGAGAGCACGTAGCATTGTAGCCATATAATAATAAGCAATGTTTTGCAAATACACAGTCAAATTATTCCAACCCCGTTCCTTCAGAACTCCCTCCAAAGCCACGCCTCCAGAGTACAATAATGCGCATTGCCTGCTTAGAGGTATGAAGAATTTTGTAAATCCATTCATTTACAAAATGTCCAATCAATCATCGTTGGGTAAGATTGCTTTGAAATGTAATCAGTTATCAAATAATAAAATGCAATACAATTGTGTCAAAACCATTTACTAAAAATTATGCACACACATGCACACACACACACACACACACATATATATATATATATATATATATATATATATATATTACTGTTCATAATTTTGAAAAAGAAAAATGTTGGCACTAATGTCAGACTTTCCAAATTAGTTGTGAACCAACAAATTTAACACATTTAACAATTTAACACAATTAGATAGACAAGATTATTTTGGCAACAATAGCCATCCCAATTTAACCTCCACCAACTTTTGGAGAGGGCTGTCAAATTTCTGACATTTTCTGTCTTATGCCTGGAATCTGTTGTATATTCATTGCAATTAAGTGGACATTTTGGTCCAGTTTTGATTCAGATTTTCTACAATGCACAATACGTTTAATTTTGACAAAACAACAATATATGATGAGATGGGTCACTGTGTGACACGTGGAGAAATGCTAAAAAATGCTCACCGTAACCATTAACCATAACCAAAACATAGATGAATGTTCCCTGATGACATCAAGGGGAAGTAGATAGTTTTGTCAGAGAGAAATGATTGTCACAAATTGCATTTCTCCGTGTGTCCCTAAATGATGTGAAGGGGCTACCTAAGTCATCACATAGGGACGAAAAGGGGCACTGACCAAGTGTAAATATGTGACAGGTTGGGAGTGAGAATGTGCTCATGGATCAGTGTCATTAACAGGTTTTGAGGTTGTAGAGCTTTGTGATGTCATTGAGTGGATGTGACACCACCACCACTGCCACCACCCCCACAAAACTTAAAAAAAACCCACTGTTCTGAGGGCCATTAATTGGTCTATGGAGCACTTTTACGTTATTTCATTAAGATCTGAGCAGCAGTTAAGGCAGTTTTTATAGAATACTTAGCGGTGACGTGTAATGTGCTATTGATTATAAAAAATTCTTCAAACTTTTAGATCCAGGGTCTCTAGGTTACATTTTTCATAGACTATGGCAGGACTTAGTGATAATTGAAACTCTACATTGCCAGACTGTGTGAGAAGCCGCAAAAGAATCAATAAGTGGGACTTATATGAATGAATATTGACTTCTAAATTGCTTCAGGCATACTGTAAGATAGGCACTTAGATTTTCAAAGAGCCATACTGTCAGTCAAGGTCAGAAGGGGAAGTAGTGAGGAGCGATCACAGCTCTGGCCTAACACTGCACCATCCATTACACTTATTAAAGATCAAAGATATTTCCACTGCCAGGGCCTGTAATCCGCAAAGTAACAGCTAATCGCTGATTAAGACTTATTACAGATTACAACAAAGTCATTTGAAGTGTAAGCTTTACACGTGTGGGCTCTTGAAAATTGCTTGTAGGCCTGAATGTCAGATAAAGATTGGCGCAAAACCTCAAAAACTCTCTACGAATAGCTTTGGGTCATGCCTTTGATTATACATCAGATGGTAGCAGTAGTGTAAGACGGTGCACAAGACGTGGATGTGTTTTCCCAGAGGTCTACAGTGGTGGTCTGGTGGACACCTCAGATGAAACGCTGGAGACTCTATTAAGGACAGTGGTTATGGGCCACAGACTAATCTAATATGACAAACTGGAGGTGTCCTGGTATTTCCAGACCCGGTGATGAATCGAGGGCTGCGGTCCCCCATGCTGTCATGTCAGAGTGGAGCTGAAACAGATTGAGAGGAAACAGACAGCAGACTGATGGTCGGGGCTCCTTCCCTCTCCTCTCAAACGCACAGAATCAGTCCATTAGGCCTCCTCCCATTTGCCTATCATTTTACACAGGCTGCTGACCGCGCATTTAAATCTGAGCCTCGCCCAGAGGCTTGAGCTAATTGCTCTTTATGGTATTTTTTAGTGCAATATTTATGTTTTTCATTTGAAAGATATGTTTTGCTTCTATTTTTTATTTATTTTATTTTATTTTTTGCACATGTACCCGACGATGAAATGTATCTGCACTTTCTGAACAGAGCGTGTTAGCGATCATGTTTCCCTGAAAAGAGAACTTTATGTTTTTTGTTTTTTTAGGTGAGTACTGTATATGTTAAAATATGCAATATCACATCTTGCAAACTACCTCACTTCTGCCATATGCATTTCTCACCCTGTTTGTTTCCATGCAGTAATGGAATGAAGCTCACCCCTCTCCAAAAAATATATTTTGTTGCACTGGATCCAAGCATCTATTTGGATCAGTGCTAAATCCTGTGCATTTATTGATCTTATCACTATCATGCTGCATTCACATGTTTGTAGCTTTAAAAAAAAAAAGCTGTGATACCAACCGTTACAGTAGAATCACTGTCATCTGCAGTGGCAGATGGTAGATGATGATATGAGCCGCGGTAACTTTGCTGTGTTAATTAGACAATAATTTACTTAACGGAAAGCTACAACAGTGTTTTAGTGTTTTGTTGATTTACCAATTTACCATTTTTGTGATGTTACACCTTAATTTCTCGATATAATCTTACAAGTTATTCCTTTTTTAATCTTGTGTGAAACTGTGTCTCAACCCAGTGTAATTAAATGTTGTCCATTTTCACCATCGATAAACATACAGTTAAATTAAAAAAAAAAAAAAAAGTGTGGGGCTGCTGCTCTCACAGCCAGCATTGGCTGAATTTTCTTTCATCCTCTCTTTGAAAATAATGCAATATTCAGTTTAACGTATGTTGCACACCACCAGTCATGCTAGCCTGACACGTTTGCCCAACCCTCCTTTCAGAAACCCAAACAAAATTGCAAATGGTAATGGTAATGTAACCTTGTTGACAGAGGTTGTAGAAAAGAGTAGCACACAGATGGTGCAGTGAGTGAGCCTTACTGCCTTATGCTAGTGGTCAGTCATGGTGCTGCAGCAAAATGAATACCCTGCAAACACCACATTCCCATTTGGATAAATTTATATTTTATGAGGGGTAAACCATTCAAAAGAAAAAATATACAGTGCGCTCCAAAAGTATTGAAACACTTGTTACTGCTCACATTTTAATTTGTTTAAGCAATTTCAAATACAAAAATAAAAATTTGTAAAATTAACTTCCTTAAACTCAAACTGAAAACAAATCTCTACAATTTGGTATAAATTATTTAAAAATATAAAAGCCAAGATGATGTGTTGCATAAACAATGGAACGCTTTGGTTTAATACCCGTAAATAATAAACAGTTTTATTGCCAGGTTTCTTCAGACAAGTCAGGGGATGGATACATGAACATTTCTAATTCACTGAATATGTCTTGGACTTTATTTACATCAGTTATAAAGAAATACAAACAGTATGGCACTCTATGTTAAATCTGTGTGGAGGGGACAGCTCTCAAAAACTGAGTGAGTAAAGCCACCAAGAAACCCAGACAACCCACAAGACGTTATAGGCTTCTGTGGCTGTGATTGGAGAAATTGTGCATAGTGCATGTTTTGCATTTTGTATCCCCAGTTATACAGCTTCATGATGATGTGGTGAAAATGATGATTTTCTTAAAAAGAAGATCTAAAGGTTCAGCTACAGTTTGTCAGAAGGTACATCTGAGATGCAAGCCTAGATGTGATGTTGTGGTGAAAGAAAATCCTGGTGAAATAATTGCACCTGTTTGAACATGTTATGTGTATAAAAGACACCTGTCCACACACTCAGTCAATCACACTCCAACCTATCCACCATGGCCTAGACCAAAGAGCTGTCTAAGGACACCAGGGACAAAACTGTAGACCTTCACATGGCTGGGATGAGCTACAGGACAACAGGCAAGTAGCTTGTTGAGAAGGCAACAAGTGTTGGCGTAATTATTAGAAAATGGAAAAACACAAGATGACTTTCAATCTTCCTTGGTCTGCGGCTCCATGCAAGATCTCACATCGTGGGGTAAGGATGAGTCTGAGATAGCCCAGAACTACATAGGAGGACCTGGTCAATGAACTGAAGAGAGCTGGGACCACAGTCACAAAGAATAATTTATGGGAGGTGATGGTCTAGTGGTTAAGGTGTTGGGCTTGAAGATCCTGGGTTCAAATCCCCGCCTGACTGGAAAATCGCTAAAGGTGCTTGGGCAAGGCCTTTAATCCCCTATTGCTCCCGGTGTGTAGTGAGCGCCTTGTATGGCAGCACCCTGACATCAGGGTGAATGTGAGGCATAACTGTAAACCGCTTTGAGCATCTGATGCAGATGGAAAAGCGCTATATAAATGCAGTCCATTTACCATTTATACCTTAGTAACACACTAATCCATCATGGTTTAAAAAACTGCCTGGCAAGCAAGGTCCTCCTGCTCGAGCCAGCAGATGCCCAGGCCCATTTGAAGTTCACCACTGACCATCTGGATGATCCAGAGGAGGCATGGGAGAAGGTCATGTGGTCAGATGTTTGGAGGATGAGAACAACCCCAAGAACACCATCCCAACTGTGAAGCACGGGGGTGGAAACATCATTTTTGGGGGTGGTTTTCTGCAAAGGGAACAGGAAGACCTCACTGTATTGAAGGGAGGATGGATGGGATCATGTATTGCAGGATTTTGGCAAACGACCTCCTTCCTTCAGTGAGAGATGGCTGGGTCTTCCAGGATGACAATGACTTAAAACACACAGCCAAAGCAACTAAAGAGTGGCTCCATAAAAAAATAAATAAATAAAACATTTCAAGGCCCTGGAGTGGCCTGGCCAGTCTCCAGACCTGAACTCAATAGAAGATCTTTGGAGGGAGCTGAAACTCCAAACCTGAAAGATTTGGAGAAGATCTGTATGGAGGAGTGGAACAAAATCCCTGCTGCAGTGTGTGAAAACTTGATCAAGAACTACAGAAAATGTCTGTAATTGTAAACAAACTTTTCTTTACCAAATATTAAGGTCTGTTTTTCTGTTGTATCAAATACTTATTTCATGCAATATGCAAATTAATTATTTAAAAATCATACAATGTGATTTTCTGAATTTTTTTTTTCTGTCTCTCACAGTTGAAGTGTACCTACGATAAAAATCACAGACCTCTCCATTCTTTGTAGGTGGAAAAACTTGCAAAATTGACAATGGATGAAATACTTATTTGCCTCACTGTATATATATATATATATATATATATATATATATATATATATATATATATATGAGAGAGAGAGAGAGAGACCAAAACCATTTTTTGTAACAGCCTGCAAACATTTCTCACTCCTCTAAAGTCGAACATTTTTTCATGGGCTTCTATGGGAGTGTGCCTGCTTTTGGAGCCGGTGTCCCGTCGAGATGAGGTGAATGTCGAGATGAGGTGCATCGTGCTACTGCGGATGCGTGCGCATGTGTACATCGCTCTACCCCGGACTTGAAGACGTCACCCGTCGAGATGAGCTGCCTCACGCAACTGCACATGGAGAGATGATGTAACTCGCTCGACGTGCAACTGCACATGCGCATCTTTTTGTTGTTGTTTTTTCCATCAAAGTTTTTTTTATTTATTTATTGTATTCAATGTATTTATAGCCTAGTAAGTAAAACATTTTCTATATTTTACGTTAGGAGCATAAATGTATGTATATGTATATTTTGCCTGTCAAAATAAGGTAACTCCAAGTTAAAAATACTTATCGTTTTATATTGAGTAGATTTTATACATTACTACATTTGGATGAACAATTTATACATTTACTTGCCCATCAAAATACGCAAACTTCGTCAAGTAATTTTTTCAGTGCACACGTGCAGTTACGCGAGGCACCTCATCTCGACGACGCACCTCTGCTCGACAGAACACCGGCGTCAAGCAACTATTCAAGGAACTGCAACGTTTTTTTTTCCTCTTTTGTGTGGCTGAATTTTTGACAGCCGAAGGTTGGGGCTTGGTCCCAAAACTGTACACACAGACAAGGAGCCAGACAAATGGGGAACAAACAAGACAAAAAGAAAAGGAGAAAACAGGAGAGTACTAGGAAAAGACAGATGAACGGTGAAATCTTGACAGAGGTTCCATACGTGCATGTTTGTTTGCTTTTTCTTTTCAAATCTCTCCCCCCCCCCCCCTGTGGACATTGATGTCTGTAAGTGATGGGAATGTTATCTGACCATTCTGAGCAGCAGTCATCAAATACAAATCTGAGTCAGTTCTAGAACAATTTCAGCACAAACCAAAACTGATGTACAACCCCTGGCAAAAATTATGGAATCACCGGCCTCGGAGGATGTTCATTCATTCAGTTGTTTAATTTTGTAGAAAAAAAGCAGATCACAGACATGACACAAAACTAAAGTCATTTAAAATGGCAACTTTCTGGCTTTAAGAAACACCATAAGAAATCAAGAAAAAAAGATTGTGGCAGTCAGTAACGGTTACTTTTTTAGACCAAGCAGAGGAAAAAAATATGGACTCATTCAATTCTGAGGAATAAATTATGGAATCACCCTGTAAATTTTCATCCCCAAAACTAACACCTGCATCAAATCACATCTGCTTGTTAGTCTGCATCTAAAAAGGAGTGATCACACCTTGGAGAGCTGTTGCACCAAGTGGACTGACATGAATCATGGCTCCAACATGAGAGATGTCAGTTGAAACAAAGGAGAGTATTATCAAACTCTTAAAAGAGGGTAAATCATCACGCAATGTTGCAAAAGATGTTGGTTGTTCACAGTCAGCTGTGTCTAAACTCTGGACCAAATACAAACAACATGGGAAGGTTGTTAAAGGCAAACATACTGGTAGACCAAGGAAGACATCAAAGCGTCAAGACAGAAAACTTAAAGCAATATGTCTCAAAAATCGAAAATGCACAACAAAACAAATGAGGAACAAATGGGAGGAAACTGGAGTCAACGTCTGTGACCGAACTGTAAGAAACCGCCTAAAGGAAATGGGATTTACATACAGAAAAGCTAAACAAAAGCCATCGTTAACACCTAAACAGAAAAAAACAAGGTTACAATGGGCTAAAGAAAAGCAATCGTGGACTGTGGATGACTGGATGAAAGTCATATTCAGTGATGAATCTTGAATCTGCATTGGGCAAGGTGATGATGC
Source organism: Thalassophryne amazonica (assembly GCF_902500255.1). Taxonomy (NCBI): domain Eukaryota; kingdom Metazoa; phylum Chordata; class Actinopteri; order Batrachoidiformes; family Batrachoididae; genus Thalassophryne; species Thalassophryne amazonica. The sequence continues at coordinate 21,987,493 of NC_047107.1, forward strand.
TGGAACTTTTGTTTGGTGCCGTTCCAATGAGATTTATAAAGATGACTGCCTGAAGACAACATGTAAATTTCCACAGTCATTGATGATATGGGGCTGCATGTCATGTAAAGGCACTGGGGAGATGGCTGTCATTACATCATCAATAAATGCATAAGTTTACGCTGATATTTTGGACACTTTTCTGATGTTTAAGGACGATGAAATCATTTTTCAAGAAGATAATGCATCTTGCCATGGAGCAAAAACTGTGAAAACATTCCTTGCAAAAAGACACGTAGGGTCAATTTCATGACATAGGGTTAATGTCAATGAGCAGATGTGATTTGATGCAGGTGTTAGTTTTGGGGATGGAAATTTACAGGGTGATTCCATAATTTATTCCTCAGAATTGAGTGAGTCCATATTTTTTTCCTCTGCTTGGTCTAAAAAAGTAACCGTTACTGACTGCCACAATCTTTTTTTCTTGATTTCTTATAGTGTTTCTTAAAGCCAGAAAGTTGCCATTTGAAATGACTTTAGTTTTGTGTCATGTCTGTGATCTGCTTTTTTTCTACAAAATTAAACAACTGAATGAACATCCTCCGAGGCCGGTGATTCCATAATTTTTGCCAGGGGTTGTAGTATGTTGCTACTTCTCAGAGGAGATCATATGTGACGGATCAAGTATTTCTCACAGCAGTAGCATCGGCTGAGTGCCGATATGAAAGCGAATTGGTCCACATAAGAATTTACATACACCAGAGTGTATCTATGGTGTAACTGGAGTGTTAAACACCAGATATGGTCAGTAGCTGTGCAGTTTTGGAGTTATTCCTCACAGTTCATCATGTCACAGCTGATTCAGCTCTTGCAGTGTAATTTAACTTTCTGAATATTTATGTATAGCAGCCCATGAGTTGATGGAGAAATGAAAAAAGGACTTCCTGTAATACATGACGTGACGCTTCAGTCACGCTACAACACTGATTTTGCCTCATCACCATAAGGTTGTGAGCTCCAAACCAAATCTGAGGCCTTTGCCCACAGTAAAGTGTTAAACCTGTAGAGGTGTTGAATGATCTCCACAGTGACATTCAGGGCCCAGTTTTATAAAGTAGTCTAATCTTGTTTAGTCAAATAAATTCACTTAGTTGACTCATTTTCTGACATTACTTGTTGCACAAAGTTCTTTTTCATATTACCCCACTAAAGCTTTAGGCCTGGTACAGAGGAGGATAATCTTATTTTAGTCGACAAAACTTCAGTGTCTTACCTCAAAAAATGCCAACACTTGATGGAACACTCAAGAGCACCCTTACGTCACTCGTATTCCTTCAAAAGGAGAGCTTCTTCTGGTTTGGCCATGGTTGCAGCAGATGACAAATGACGTTTGTGACAGTTCTCACATTAGCCACCGGGTGTCGCTGTCACACTTAGCAGCCTTGTGTGCACAAAAACGTTTGATGGAAGTGTAGAAGAAGAAACTGAAGAGTGAACTTGCTAGGCTAAGTGCTAAACGCGCCATTCTGCAGTTTGAATTTGTCCGTAAATGTTAATAAAGCCAGTTAACGGAACAAAGGCTGGATAGTTCATAAAACCGTTGTGCATTTGAGCTGTCGCTTGACAACGGCACGTGCAAGGCTGTTATGCCCGTGAAAACTGTCGACTAACATAAGACGGCCAATCTACAAGTTTAGCCACCGATGTGAAACAGTGACTGGATGGATAAAGTTGGATGACTAACTGTAGTGGACTAAGTAAGTTTAGTAGACTGAAAGATTAGACTGCCTTATGAAACCAGGCCCTGGTCTCTGTGTCCTCTCCCTTTGATGCCTGGGAAGAGCTTGGAGACCTGATGTAGGTGGACAGAGAATGAAAGTGCTCATCTTCAGGGTCCCGGTGTTTCCTCTCTTGCTGTATTGTTGTGGCACTTGGACACTAACCAATGACCTAAGGTGATGACTGGATGTCTTCAATATGAGCTTTCTTCAGAGGATCCTTGGGTAATACTGGAATGACTTTGTGTCAAGCAAATGGTTACATAGGGAGACTCAGATGAGATTCATCACTTACCTTGTGGGGGTGCAGCTAGAACATTCGTTCGTTTCTACCACAGGAACATGTGGGCCATTTTAGGTGGCTGACCCTTTCTACATGTCTCCACCACAGAGACCGCTGTGAAAAGTGAGTTTGTGGAACCTCCCTCCTGCAAACTATATGTTTCTAACTTGCCCTGAATTGCCACTGTGCGGGGTTCGATAGTGACAACAACACCAAGTGGCATTTGAGAAAGTGAAGGTAAAGAGGAACAAGCAAAATGGAAACGGCAACAGATGAATCGATGAGGAAGTTAAGTGAGAATTCAAATCCTTGAGAATGAAAGCGAAAATCTGCTTCTACAGAATAGAATATGCGCTGAGTTAAACACACCACAAAACAGTGCAGGAAGAAAAGTTTTAATGTGACTGCAAATTTCAAAAACACAGCAGAAAAGTGCAAAGAGAAACATTATGCAAGACTGCAAACTTCTGAATGTCCACAACACTGAAAGTGTCTCACACCACAAAACAATGAGAGCAAACAAAGCCAAAAGAGCTCACTTTAAGGACACTGCTGTAGAAAGGGCTATAATCAAGAAGCATTACATCTGCTTTAAGAGTTCTCAAATGTTTTTGTGTTGCTTTGCATCTAATGTCAAGGTTAAAGTTTCGTTACTAGCTATTACAAGCAACAGATGCTTACTGTCACTGTGAGCCCCATGGTTCTGCACTTGCAGTGGAGACGCCACAGCTGAGAAGGCCACCTTATGGGCCGCTCCTGTACCCATTCCTGAAATCCAGGGAGAAGGTTGAGTTCTTGTGGTGGAAACAGGCCTATTATGGTCATGATCCAACACGCAGGAGCCTTCGGGTTGATGACCTCAGTGCTTGGAGAAGCCTAAGGGGACACAGACGTTTCACCATGGTGTCATAGATGTGACGACGTGCAACACCAATGCATGCTCCCATGACTGGTGTCATAAAGTAAGACTGATCCTAGAAGTTGCCATGACCACCTAATTTGGTCCTGGCAACTTGAAATGACCGATATTCGCCCGAATTAGACGAGGGCAAATATAAGTCATTTTGTGTGACTGGATATGGACGGAGGGACTCAGAAAATGCATATTATCACTTACTGAGATACACAACATGTGGAATCACATTAACAATATTTAATGTCATTTCAAAACGCACAACACCCAGCAAACACATACATATAAAGTTGGCTCACTTTAACTTTTGTTATGTTGGCTTGTACCATCCTGCTCTCCAATTCGGCAGTGTGTCCTCATCAAGCTGGCTGCTTTGGCTGCTGCTCATTGTCGGACTATCCATGAGAAAATCATCCGGAATATCCATATTGAGACCAACACACACTTCTGGCCTTTTCATGTTATCATCTACGGACAGTTCTTGGGTTGCTCATGCTATGACGTCATCACTTTATGCACAGCAAGTGGCTATTGGGATACCCGCCCGCTACCCAATATCCTCCCGCTACTGCGGGCAGGCATGTGTAACGGAGGCCAGCAGGTGTCGCTGTGCAGATGTAGTTAGTCACTCCCAACAGCTCAAAAAGGATTCTCTGGTCACAAGGCCAGAGCCCTGGGTTTTAGCCTTCTGGTTAGAGAGTCCGACTCCCATGCCGGAGCTCGTGAGTTTGTGTCCCAAGGGGAGCGAATGGGCGGAGTCATAACAACACAACGCAGAGTGCAACCACTACATCTGGACAGGTAGCGTAAATGTAAATCTATGCTACCGGCCCAGCAACGCCTCTGTAAGTGATAATAATGCACAATATCACTCACTCATCTTCAATCTCTTCATCCAATTAAGGGTCACGGGGGGCTGGAGCCTATCCCAGCAGTCACAGACTGGTGCCCTGTCCATGGTGTACCCCTCCTTGCAGTCTGTCGCAGGGCCACATATAGAAAACAAACACATTCACACCTGCACACACACCTACGGACAATTTGAGTTTTCCAGTCCACCTAACCTGCATGTCTTTGGATGTGGGAGGAAGCCGGAGCACCCGGAGGGAACACGGGGAGAACATGCAACCTCCACACAGAAAGGCCATGGGGGGGGAATCGAACCCATGACCTTCTCGCTGTGAGCAACAGTACTAACCACTAAGCCACTGATATTGCACAATATGACCTGTATAAATACGTACATTAATAAAAATGAAATAACTGACTAGTGGCATGTGTACTATACTGCCATTAAACAGAATGGTTACAGCTCTCGAATGCTTATTTTAAATTATTTACTCTGATGGGAACAATCTTCAGTTGGGTCAAACTGTAATTGTTGTTAATGGAGGACAGTGGCAGTGCACCATAGAGGGCTCCAGCCTGTCTATCTCTACTCCCCCCCAAGCCCCCCTCTTCCTGTGATGACCACATCCCCGTTGTAATGTACCTGTGCGTGTGAAGGACATCCCGACCGGCAGGGCTATCACAGACACAATCTCACAGCACTTTAATAACTTTGAGAGCGGTCAGCACCCTGCGCCTTAATAACACTCCCTGTCAGTTCACCCTACACCGTGCAAAATTGTCTCGTTGGAATTCTTTATGGTACAGGCCAAAGAACTGCGGTGATGGGGATGGAATATAGCCACGATCAACCGCTTCTGCCTCCAAATGGCTTCCCAAGAGTATGTTTTTATCTTTGGCTCAAACAAACAAGAGAAAAGACAGACGCTCGCTTTATGACGCAGCAATAAGCTTTTCAAATCAGCACTGTCATCTTTGAAAAAATGTAGGTGTTTTCTTGGAGAGCACCTGAGGTTCACTCACTCAAATGGTATGATAAAAATGTCAGAGCTGCCATGGCAGCTGAATACTCACAGAAGGGGAAGATTCCTAAACAGTGGAGGCGATTAGAGCCACACACACTGATAGGCACCAACCGATGTCTGTTGACATAAAACCAGTGAGAAAAGTAAATTTATGAGTGAAAGTGTCTCAAAAATAGCTGAAAGTGTCAATCTTACCTCGTAAATGTCGTGTTTGAATGTGTAAATGCTCAGGTGTTATGTCAAAAACTCTCCATTGGGTATACAGTCTGGGTTCTTATGTATCACACGCAGAGCTGCAAATTAAAATTACTCCATGAGTAATAACTTTAATTTTATTGACTTTATTTGCACAGCACTGTCAGGTAAGAAAATTTCAAAGAGCGAAAACAAGATTGCTGTAAATTTGCTAATCCCATGCCCAAAGCTGGATAAAGATAAGTTAAAGGCTGTCTGGTACTGCACAGGTACATGAATCAGGTTTGGCATCCACTGCAGACAGGATCGATCTAGTCATTAAAATGTTATGGAAAAGAAAATTAGGTGGTCTTGGCAACTTCTCAAATATGCAGGTCAAAAGATAATGTTTATTAAAAAATCAAGCATAGATTTTGAAGTATTTCACTGATGGATCACACAGTAACACAGTGATAGTCCTCACAAATTATAAAAGTGTCTATTTCTAGCAGAGCGCAATCAACTGTCTTCTCTGTGTTCCAAAGTAGAAAAGTACAAGGCATACAACTTTTCATTGCACTGTACTGTATGTACATCTGCAAATCATCAGCATAACAGCTAAATTCAATTATATACATGGCTCCACATTACGACGGTGTTTTAGGGCCACATTGAATTTATTTTTTTAGACTTCGAGAATAAAGTCATAATATTACGAGAATAAAGTCATAATTTTACAAGCATAAAGTCGTAATATTACAAGAATAAATTCGTAATTTTACGAGAATAAAGTTGTAATATTATGAGAATAAAGTCATAATATAATATTTCAACTTTTTTCTTGTAATATTACAACTTTATTCTCGTAATATTATGACTTTTTTTCTAGTAATATTACAACTTTGGGTGGTGGCCAAGTGGTTAACGCGCTTGGTTTCAATGCAGAAGGTTCCGGGTTCAAATCCCACCCCTGCCACATTTCTCCATGTAATGTGGAGTTGCGTCAGAAAGGGCATCCGGCGTAAAACCTGTGCCAACTCAACATGCCGATCCACCTTGGATTTGTTGTGGCGACCCCGAGTGCAAACAAGGGAGGAGCCGAAGGGACTTACTTACTATTCTTGAAGTCCAAAAAAAAAAAAAAAAAAAGAAATGCAATGTGGCCCTAAAACTCCGTTGTATATATTACAATAAACAGGACGTTAAAGTGCAAACTTCACTTTCCCCCCAAACGTCATGAACAGGAAGTGATCGCAGCTCACAGCAACTCCCACTGAAAATAACGGAGAAACAATCTGAGCTTCTGGCGTTTCTACATCAAACAAACACAATAACAACCCAATAAAAACCCAGTTAATATATCCAGGACAGTTTTAGGCACAATATACAAAGAATTTTATATTGCGATGTTAATGCTTTTGTCCATGTGCAATCATTTAAGTGCAGACGGATCACAGTGTCTCAGTGCAGTTCTCAATGTTAATGACAGCGCGCCTTTTTTGTTTGGAACCAGAAGTTGAAAATCACATGATACGTTACATCACACTTAACAACCGGATGATCAGCCTGACATGAAAATTCTCAGCCATGAAAATGCCTGAACAGAGATGAGAAAATAATTTTGAATTCTCTGCAACAAAATATAATAATAAATTCTATCAAGGGTTGCACTTAGATCTGATAACAGCAAAACTTATATAGAATCTACATGAATTGGCAGCAAAAAAATTATTGGACAAATGTGTAAAAAGTTGCATAAGTGCAACAATTTGCTGAGTGACCACATTTTTTTTTTCAGGATTTAAAAAAGAATAATAGAAAATATATCCTCCTGGCATCTGTCGGTCTGCAGGAGACGATGGTGTAACGTCCAGTTTGTTTTTTGCTTTTTTGTTTGTTTTTTATACACTTTTTCAATTAAATTTCAATTGATTTCATTTATATAGCACCAAATCACAACAAAGCTGCCTCAAGGTGCTTCACACATGTAAGGTCTAACCTTACCAACCCCCAGAGCAAGCACACAGGCGACAGTGGTAAGGAAAAACTCCCTCTGATGATTTAAGGAAGAAACCTTAAGCAGACCAGACTCAAAGGGGTGACCCTCTGCTTGGGCCATGCTACCGACACAGTTGGCAATGCACATATACAGGAAAATTTCGTCTTTTGTTTCTATCTGCATCTACACGAATGACTTATCAGTCCAATGCGCAAGTGAGAGGAAATATATATCTGTTGAATATTTCCCAATGACTGGGTTTCATAAGAAGAGGCTTTATTGCATTTTTTTTTTTTTTTTTACAGCTGGACAGTGGTGGTAAGCAATAATGTTAACAATATTCAGCACAGAAGGCCCAAGTCAGCATTACTTTTTTAAATTAACCCTCTGGGGCCGACGCTGTCATATACGACTGCTGGGTCCAAGCTTTACTAAATTATAAATAACTTTTTAATGATATGAGATAGAAACTTACTTTTTTTTGCTGAAACGTCAACTCCGCGGACTTTCGATCCACCATTGGCCATCTTTGTACTCCTCATAGATGCTATGTGATGACGTGCGCAATGTGAGTGTCCAATTGGAATTGGTTCACCGTCACATGGTTTTCCAAAATCCAATCGTAGGGCAGATTCACCTCATGTGAAAAGCCAAAGATCCTTTTCAGGAGTGATATCTTACTAGTTGGCCCGTTTGAATAGCCCCCTAACTCCTCCAATGCGCCCTGCACCATTACACACAGCGGACGGAGAGCCTCACATGACAATCTCATGTGTTCAAACAAACAGGATTGCTCTACTAGTTTGCATTTGAATGTTACTGGATTACTCTGTGGCTCTCTCCCTCTGGTGTAAAGCACTGTTTACCATCAATGAGGTGAGGGAGAGGGACCACTCCTCAGACTGGAGCATAAAATGCATAGACCAGCGGTTGCCAAGTTCGGTCCTCGAGAGCCACACTCCTGACACTCTTAGTTGTCTCCCTGCTCCAACACACCTGAATCCAATGAAAGGCTCATTAAAAGTCTGCTAACGAGTCTTTCATTGAATTCAGGTGTGTTGGAGCAGGGAGACAACTAAGAGTGTCAGGAGTGTGGCTCTCGAGGACCGAACTTGGCCACCCCTGGCATAGACCATTTTGTATATATTGTTCAAAATGTGCATTTGTGTTTATTGTTTGAACTTTTTTGTTGTACAGTCTTTCACACAAGACCTCAAATTACCTTTATAAAGTGTCAAAACAGTTGTTACCGCCGCCAAGGAGGGTATGTTTTCGGTCGAGTTTGTTTGTTTGTCTGTCTGTCTGTCTGTCTGTTTGTCAGCAGGATAACACAAAAAAGTTTTGAACGGATTTTGATGAAATTTTGTGGACTGGTTGGAAATGACAAGAGGAACAAGTGATTAAATTTTAGTGGTGATCCGGATCACGATCCAGATTCAGGAAATTTTTAAAGGATTCTTCACCATTGCGGGATGGGGGAATTTTGACATTCTAGTTTATAACTCCACAAAAACAAGGCAGAAAGGCTTGAAAAAAATTAGAGTGTAACATAGTCAAATGTTCTATCAAACAACAAAGTTTGGTGATGATCGGATCCGGATTCCAGATCTGGTGATCCAGAATATGCAAAAATATAGGGAAAATAGAAAATGTGTCAGTGTGAGGTGACAAATGAAGCTAGAGATGCACAACTAACACTAAATTGTAGCTGAATCTGTACTGATTCAGTAAGGTGTCATCAGATTTGATGTAGCTTCAAATGTTATGGAACTAGTTCCAGAAGAAAACCGCCATTACTGAAAAATCGTTTTTATACAATAACTTTTGAACTAATAAAGACATAAAAGTGATTTCAAGTTCTAGTGCTATGTTTTCATGGTCATGGATGTCAAATATAAAGGAAAGAAAAGTGTATGTATCATAGTTTTGGTTCTAACACTGAATTGTTGAATAGATCACTGTGCCAAGGAGGGAATCTCTTTAGGGTCAGTGACCCTATGGCCTTGTGTAGCACATGCAACACTTAAAAAATAGTTCTTTTTCAGAATTTACTGTTATTTATTTAGAGAAGTGTTTCATAAATGTTAAAAAATTCATATATTTGCAGTTTAGTTGAATAATAAATTGAATTTTGTCTCGTATTTGTTTTTGTCTATAAGCACATGCAATATCAATATCAGTGCTCAGATGACAGTAGCTTCTGGGAAAGTCACAAGTTGCAATAAACTGTGATGCCAAGCGCTAAGGATACATGCTGTCCAGTCACAGCAGATGAAACTGTTTTTACTAGCAATCATCATTGTTAGACTTTTTTAGGTTCAATTATTCCACTGTGTGTAGATGTTATGGCGTCAGTGACCCCATGGCCTTGGCAGAGGTTTGCACTCTCTGAGTGCTACTAGTTTATTATAGTTTGCTGCGTGTTTTGAATAAATGTGCGTGGAAAATTATTTTTCGCTTTACTTATTCCTTTGATATTTTTGATTGTAAACCTTTATTACACTTATAAAATACAACAAAAGCATATATATTATGATAGAACAGGTTGTCCTGAAAAAAAAGAGACATAAAACTTGATTGTGGGATGCAGGGAGAACTGTTAACAGCCATAATAAAACATTTATGCCAGGCGAGTGAACTGTCCAAAAAAATGCCCTCGGACCCCAGAGGGTTAAACAATTTAAAGTAAAAATCTTTTAAAAATTAATACATTCAATTAAATTAAATTTAATTAAATTTCATGTTGATGAGATAACTGTTTCAACATCCATTGGACCTTCCATCCATTTTCTATATGCTGTTACTCCAATTAAGGGTCATGGGGGGGTTTGGAGCCTATCCCAGCAGTCATAGGGCATGAAGCAGGGTACACCCGGGACAGTACGCCAGTCTGTCACAGGGCCACATATAGACAAACACACTCACCCCCGCAAACACACCTACAGACAATTTAAAGTTTCCAATTTCGCCTAACCTACAGGTCTTTGAATGTGGGAGGAAGTCATAGCACCCGGGGGGAACCCACAGAAACAGGGAGAACATGCAAACTCCACACAGAAAGACCACAGGTGGGAATCAGTCCCATGACCTTCTTGCGGTGAAGCAACAGTGCTAACCACTAAAGGACCATGCTGCTGCTCCATTGGCCCAATGCCAAAAAATGGGGAAAAAACGGTAAGTGAGGACAGGCAGAGGTGGACCCTTGTTAGGGGTTACCACAGCAAGTCATCAGTATCCATCTCCATCTCACCAACTCATTCTGTCCTCTGCATTTCCTAATGCAGCCTGACTCCTTCTGCTGTACTTGTCCTAACCATGCAAGTTTAGCCTCTCTGACTTTGTCTCCAAACCATCCTACCTGTGTTGTCCCTGTGATGTGCCTGTTCCTAATTCTGTCCATCCTTGTCAGTCCCAAAGAAAACTGCAACATCTTCAGCTCTGTGTGTAAATAGTTAAAGTCGTTGATAAAACATTCTTGCCATTATTATTTCTGTATGACAATGTTGCTTTTCATCCCACACATGGACGAGTCACATTCAGCTCGTTGGATCTTTAGTTATTGATCTGTTCAGATATCATCAATGTTCATGCAAGACGTCGGACTTGGTAGGTCGGACATGGGAGGTTGGACGAAGTTGGACGATAGTCATACGGAATGCTGATGGTACAGGAACTACGCAAACGATGAGGAACCGTCAAGACAGAAAGCAAAACAGATGAATTGAAGTTGTCTTCAGGATTCATTCACATTTTTCAACAGTTTGAAAATTCTGATCAAGTGCCAGCTCCAATAACAAAGCTGTATGATGGTTAAGCGATGTCTCCGAAAGTCAACTTAGTCTAGATTTCTTGTTTCGTTTTGGCTTTGGTGTCCTTCATCAGTGTCATGTCACCGAGGCTTAACCTTGACCTATGCTAAGAGGTTTTTATGCTCATACGGCCAAGGGTATTTTAGCATTGTATTATAGTTTTCTTTTTAGTAGTATCGCCTATATCTGATGTATTCTACCTGTGTGCAACTTCCTCTCTTATACATCACCCTTTGCTCCCTCTTCTTCTTAAAATGAGTATTTACAACAGCCATTTCCATACCTTTTGCAAAATCTACAAGAATATGCCTTTCCACATCCCTCTCTTTGATACCATTTTCTACCCATTACTTACCCAGTTCACCTCTGCTTCCTTCAGCAACATGTCCATTGACCTCAACTTCATCCACCACTCTTTCATCCTTGGGTGCATTGTCAATCACCTCATCTGACTCACTCCAGAAATCTTGACCTGTGGGCCATATGCAATGATGACATTCATCAAGGCCGATTCAATATACAGCTTCACAAGCACCCTGTTCGATATTTATTCAACTCCAACACCATTTCTCATCGTATCCACACCATGATACAATAGATTGATGCTCCTGGCCTCACTTCCCTTCCACTTGGTCTCTTCTACACAAAGTATACCTTATTTTTCCAAATTATTTCAAGAAGGCACATGTTTAGTTACATTATGCTGTGCATCTGCCAGCACATCACAACCAAAACAATCAAAGCTTTATTATAAAACATTACAAAATGTAACTTTTGTCTTCCGTTTGCTCAGTTTAATAAACGATGCTTGTTGATGATTGTTTGTTGCTCACAGAAAAGCAACAAAACAAACCTAGAGCTAACCATGTTTCCCCCACCTTGTGCATAAAATGTGCAGAGGTCTAAAAAATCGAATTTCAAGTTCCAACTTATCAATTACAAGATAAATGCAATGCAATATGAGTGCCACACACACTAGCAGCCATGTTTCAGCTGCTTTTACCAGTCACGTGACATTCTGAGAAGATTATTTACCATTTTTCCTGCTTTGTCAGTGAGAGTGGTGGTAGTAAAGTCCTATATTGGCATAGAGGCCCATTGGAATCCACAACATGAAGCAGATAAGAGCCCATGACTACCCCTGGATAGGGTGTGAGTCCTACTCAGGTATACATTTGTAAGACAGGTATACATTTAAAGTTGAAGACTGAGAGCAATGCAGCTTGCATGTTTTCAAAAGATAGTCTGAGAATGTGGTGGGAATAAAATGGGGATGGACTCGTCTGCCTGGGTGATGGAGTTCCAGGGTCCAGGGCACCAGGGCATGCTCCCAAACCTGACTTGACCTGTCATAACTGAGTTTCAATGAAGCTTACAGTTGTTTAGAAGCTTGTTATTACTGTTACCAATGAAGGTAATCTGTTTGTTTTTTGTTTGTGACGTGCCTGGAACCCACAACTTTACATATAGCGTTATGAAATTTTTACAGAGGATTCATATCTTGATAGGCAACAACTGGTTCAATTTTCAAGGTCATAGGTCAAAAGTCAGAGTCAGGAAAAATATTAGAATAATCCACTGTCAAAAGAAGATTGCATTTCTTTCATATTTGAGAATGCTATGTAGGATGGTATCAACTGACAAGGTTTTATCCAAATCTGATCCATATTACAGATTTGTGACGATTGAATATCCCATTTAATGTATATTTGACATTATATCTTAATAAAACATGCTCCAATCACTGTCATATTTGAAAATGATGTGCAGACTGGCACTCACTGTCACTTGACAAAGTTTGATCTGGATCTGATCCGGATTGCAGATTTTGTGGACATTTGAATGTAATATTGAAAAGCCCATTTGGTGTACATTTTGCATTATATCTCAATCAAAACGGCCTCAATCACTCTCATTTGTGACAAGGAGGTGCCAACTAGTACTCTCAATGAATAGACTAAGTTTGATCCGCATCTGATCTGTATCTGTATAGCGGATATTTGATTTTGAATGAATGAATGAGTTTATTCGGCACACAGTTCAACAACAAAAACAAAAAACTCATAACAAAGCAACTTTACAAAAGTCCTGCGTGTCCGAAAGGGTGAGGGCAGAAGCAGAGCTTATAAATACTCACCCCTTATACTAAAAAATAACAAACATATACACACAAACAAAATTTCATAAATACATATCTACACAATCACACACACACACACACACATATATATATATATATAAAATTCCTCTCAAATTATAACTGGAGTTCCTCAGTTTAAACAGATCCTGGACATGTTGTGGCAGCAGTTTATTTTTAACTTTATACATAATTTGTATTGTAAAGTAATCAACCAAGTCCCATAATTTTACAATATGCAAACAGGCAAACAATGGATTTGTTGGCTCACAATGTAATTTGTTACAAATAATTCTTACAGCTTTCTTTTGCAACTAAAATACTGGATTAGTATTAATTTGATATGTATTTCCCCACACCTCAATACAGTAGGTCATGTATGGAACGAGCAATGAGTGATATAAAATAGTTAATGAGTGTTGGGAAATGAAATCTTGTGCTTTATGCAGAATTGCAATGGCTTTTGACATTTTGGATTTAACAAAATTAATATGCATTTCCAGCTCAGTTTATCATCAATAACAACACCAAGAAATTTTGTATCAGTTACAGTTACAGTTTCAATTTCAATATCATTTAATAATAAATTTCTGCAGGAAAACCTGGACTTGTTTCCAGATATAATAAACTTTGTCTTACCAAAGTGGAGCGATAATTTGTTTGAATCAAACCATTGTTTAAACTTCTGTAGTTCCTTCTCCATCATGTCCAAGGTCTGTCCCAAGTGATCCCCACTACAAAACACAGTCATATCATCAGCAAACAAAATACATCTGACGGACTTGGAAACCAAACATATGTCATTAATATACAGAAGAAACAACAACGGCTCCAGAACTGAACCCTGAGGCACCCCACAAGTAATTTTCATGGCTTCAGATTTTGCCCCACCAATATGTACACACTGATATCTATTGTATAAATAGCTAACTATCCAATCATATGCCAATCCCCTGATACCATACCACTGCAGTTTGTCCAATAGCACAGTGTGGTCTATAGTATCAAATGCTTTCTGTAAATAAAAAAAAACAAAAACAACGGTATATTGCTTATTTTCAATTGCATTTGTAATCTGTTCAACAAAATCAATTACAGCCAGTGAAGTAGTGCGATTTTTTCTAAAACCATATTGCTGTTCACTAAGTATGTGATGTTTAGTTATGAAATCATATAACCTCTTTAAAAATACCTTTTCCAAAATTTTGGAAAATTGTGGCAGGAGTGAGATTGGTCTATAATTTGAGAAGACATGTTTGTCTCCAGATTTAAACAGCGGCATCACTTTAGCCAATTTCATTCTGAAAGGAAATTTCCCAGTCATTAGTGACAGGTTACAAATATACGTAAAGGGTCTAACAATACAATCAATAATATTTTTAATCAAAGATATATCAAAACTATCAATCAATCAATCAATCAACTTTTTTCTTATATAGCGCCAAATCACAACAAACAGTTGCCCCAAGGCGCTCTATATTGTAAGGCAAGGCCATACAATAATTATGAAAAACCCCAACGGTCAAACGACCCCCTATGAGCAAGCACTTGGCTACAGTGGGAAGGAAAAACTCCCTTTTAACAGGAAGAAACCTCCAGCAGAACCAGGCTCAGGGAGGGGCAGTCTTCTGCTGAGACTGGTTGGGGCTGAGGGAAAGAACCAGGAAAAGACATGCTGTGAAGGGGGCAGAGATCGATCACTAATGATTAAATGCAGAGTGATGCATACGGAGCAAAAAGAGAAAGAAACAGTGCATCATGGGAACCCCCCCACAGTCTACGTCTAAAGCAGCATAACCAAGGGATGGTCCAGGGTCACCTAATCCAGCCCTAACTATAAGCCTTAGCGAAAAGGAAAGTTTTAAGCCTAATCTTAAAAGTAGAGAGGGTATCTGTCTCCCTGATCTGAATTGGGAGCTGGTTCCACAGGAGAGGAGCCTGAAAGCTGAAGGCTCTGCCTCCCATTCTACTCTTACAAACCCTAGGAACTACAAGTAAGCCTGCAGTCTGAGAGCGAAGCGCTCTAATGGGGTAATATGGTACTACGAGGTCCCTAAGATAAGATGGGACCTGATTATTCAAAACCTTATAAGTAAGAAGAAGAATTTTAAATTCTATTCTAGAATTAACAGGAAGCCAATGAAGAGAGGCCAACACGGGTGAGATATGCTCTCTCCTGCTAGTCCCCGTCAGTACTCTAGCTGCAGCATTCTGAACCAACTGAAGGCTTTTTAGGGAACTTTTAGGACAACCTGATAATAATGAATTACAATAGTCCAGCCTAGAGGAAATAAATGCATGAATTAATTTTTCAGCATCACTCTGAGACAAGACCTTTCTGATTTTAGAGATATTGCGTAAATGCAAAAAGGCAGTCATATTTGTTTAATATGCGCTTTGAATGACATATCCTGATCAAAAATTACTCCAAGATTTCTCACAGTATTACTAGAGATCAGGGAAATGCCATCCAGAGTAACGATCTGGTTAGACACCATGCTTCTAAGATTTGTGGGGCCAAGTACAATAACTTCAGTTTTATCCGAGTTTAAAAGCAGGAAATTAGAGGTCATCCATGTCTTTATGTCTGTAAGACAATCCTGCAGTTTAGCTAATTGGTGTGTATCCTCTGGCTTCATGGATAGATAAAGCTGGGTATCATCTGCGTAACAATGAAAATTTAAGCAATACCGTCTAATAATACTGCCTAAGGGAAGCATGTATAAAGTGAATAAAATTGGTCCTAGCACAGAACCTTGTGGAACTCCATAATTAACTTTAGTCTGTGAAGAAGATTCCCCATTTACAATGAACAACTGTAATCTATTAGACAAATATGATTCAAACCACCGCAGCGCAGTGCCTTTAATACCTATGACATGCTCTAATCTCTGTAATAAAATTTTATGGTCAACAGTATCAAAAGCAGCACTGAGGTCCAACAAAACAAGCACAGAGATAAGTCCACTGTCCGAAGCCATAAGAAGATCATTTGTAACCTTCACTAATGCTGTTTCTGTATTATGATGAATTCTAAAACCTGACTGAAACTCTTCAATAGACCCATTCCTCTGCAGGTGATAAGTTAGCTGTTTTACAACTACCCTCTCAAGAATCTTTGAGAGAAAAGGAAGGTTGGAGATTGGCCTATAATTAGCTAAGATAGCTGGGTCAAGTGATGGCTTTTTAAGTAATGGTTTAATTACTGCCACCTTAAAGGCCTGTGGTACATAACCAACTAACAAAGATAGATTGATCATATTAAGATTGAAGCATTGAATAATGGTAGGACTTCCTTGAGCAGCCTGGCAGGAATGGGGTCTAATAAACATGTTGATGGTTTGGATGAAGTAACTAATGAAAATAACTCAGACAGAACAATCGGAGAGAAAGAGTCTAACCAAATACCGGCATCACTGAAAGCAGCCAAAGATAACGATACATCTTTGGGATGGTTATGAGTAATTTTTTCTCTAATAGTCAAATTTTTTTTAGCAAAGAAAGTCATGAAGTCATTACTAGTTAAAGTTAATGGAATACTCAGCTCAATAGAGCTCTGACTGTCAGCCTGGCTACAGTGCTGAAAAGAAACCTGGGGTTGTTCTTATTTTCTTCAATTAGTGATGAGTAGAAAGATGTCCTAGCTTTACGGAGGGCTTTTTTATAGAGCAACAAACTCTTTTTCCAGGCTAAGTGAAGATCTTCTAAATTAGTGAGACGCCATTCCTCTCCAACTTACGGGTTATCTGCTTTAAGCTACGAGTTTGTGAGTTATACCATGGAGTCAGACACTTCTGATTTAAAGCTCTCTTTTCAGAGGAGCTACAGCATCCAAGGTTGTCTTCAATGAGGATGTAAAACTATTGACGAGATACTCTAACTCCCTTACAGAGTTTAGGTAGCTACTCTGCTCTGTGTTGGTATATGACATTAGAGAACCTAAAGAAGAATCATATCCTTAAACCTAGTTACAGCGCTTTCTGAAAGACTTCTAGTGTAATGAAACTTATTCCCACTGCAGGGTAGTCATCAGGGTAAATGTAAATGTTATTAAAAAATGAATCAGACAGAAGGGAGTTTTCAGGGAATACTGTTAAGTCTTCTATTTCCATACCATAAGTCAGAACAAGATCTAAGATATGATTAAAGTGGTGGGTGGACTCATTTACTTTTTGAGCAAAGCCAATAGAGTCTAATAATAGATTAAATGCAGTGTTGAGGCTGTCATTCTCAGCATCTGTGTGGATGTTAAAATCGCCCACTATAATTATCTTATCTGAGCTAAGCACTAAGTCAGACAAAAGGTCTGAAAATTCACAGAGAAACTCACAGTAACGACCAGGTGGACGATAGATAATAACAAATAAAACTGGTTTTTGAGACTTCCAATTTGGATGGACAAGACTAAGAGACAAGCTTTCAAATGAATTAAAGCTCTGTCTGGGTTTTTGATTAATTAATAAGCTGGAATGGAAGATTGCTGCTAATCCTCCACCCCGGCCCGTGCTACAAGCATTCTGACAGTTAGTGTGACTCGGGGGTGTTGACTCATTTAAACTAACATATTCATCCTGCTGTAACCAGGTTTCTGTTAGGCAAGAATAATCAATACGTTGATCAATTATTATATCATTTACCAACAGGGACTTAGAAGAGAGAGACCTAATGTTTAATAGACCACATTTAACTGTTTTAGTCTGTGGTGCAGTTGACGGTGCTATATTATTTTTTCTTTTTGAATTTTTATGCTTAAATAGATTTTTGCTGGTTATTGGTGGTCTGGGAGCAGGCACCGTCTCTACGGGGATGGGGCAACGAGGGGACGGCAGGGGGAGAGAAGCTGCAGAGAGGTGTATAAGACCACAGCTCTGCCTCCTGGTCCCAACGCTGGACAGTCACAGTTTGGAGGATCCAAGAAAATTGGCCAGATTTCTAGAAATGAGAGCTGCTCCATCCAAAGTGGGATGGATGCCGTCTCTCCTAACAAGACCAGGTTTTCCCCAGAAGCTTTGCCAATTATCAATGAAGCCCACCTCATTTTTTGGACACCACTCAGACAGCCAGCAATTCAAGGAGAACATGCGGCTAAACATGTCACTCCCGGTCTGATTGGGGAGGGGACCAGAGAAAACAACAGAATCCGACATTGTTTTTGCAAAGTTACACACCGATTTAATGTTAATTTTAGTGACCTCCGATTGGCGTAACCGAGTGTCATTACTGCTGACGTGAATTACAATCTTACCAAATTTACGCTTAGCCTTAGCCAGCAATTTCAAATGTCCTTCGATGTCGCCTGCTCTGGCCCCCGGAAGACAATTGACAATGGTTGCTGGTGTCGCTAACTTCACATTTCTCAAAACAGAGTCGCCAATAACCAGAGTTTGATCCTCGGCGAGTGTATCGTCGAGTGGGGAAAAACGGTTAGAGATGTGAACGGGTTGACAGTGTACATGGGGCTTCTGTTTAGGACTACGCTTCCTCCTCACAGTCACCCAGTCAGCCTGCTTTCCCGACTGCCCCGGGATCTGCCAGGGGGGAACTACACGGCGGCTAAGCTACCTTGGTCCGCACCGACTACAGGGGCCTGGCTAGCTGTAGAATTTTCCACGTGCGGAGCCGAGTCTCCAATTCGCCCAGCCTGGCCTCCAAGCTACGAATCAGCTGCACTTATTACAAGTACCATTACTGCTAAAGGAGGCCGAGGAATAACTAAACATTTCACACCCAGAGCAGAAAAGTACGGGAGAGACAGGAGAAGCCGCCATGCTAAATCGGCTAAGAGCTAGTAGCTACGCAACCTAGCGGATTCCTAAAAACACACAAAGTGAATAATGTGTAAATAATCCAGAGGTGATTCAGCAGAAGGAGTGCTTTAATTAAGGCACCAAACAGGCCATGAAGCAGCACAGGCAACGCACAACAACAGCGAACGCACGACAACGGTGCCAAAACAAAACAAAAATCGACCAAACACGCTGTGGAGCAACACAGGTAATGCACGACAACAGTGCTAAAAAAAAAAATAAAAAAAATAAAATAAAATAAAATAAAAACGAAAGCGTTAGCAAGCTAGTTAGCTTGCCAACGCTGATGAAAGTTAGCTGATAAAAGTGCTCCGTCGCGATGTTTCGACCGTTAGAGGTCTTCCTTAGGCGTTGGAGCACAGTAAAAAAGTAAAAAAAAGTAAAAAGGTAAAAAAGTAAAAAAGTCTTGAAAAAGACTGTTAGTTCAAAGTCCAAAGCAGCAGGTAGCAGTCTCTGTGTAAACAGTCCCACAGAGAGCCAAAATTCTGATGCAATCTCACTCCGAGACAGGAAGTACCTACCAGCTACCAGATCCTTCTTGATCCTTGATCCCTTAATCAAAGACATATCAAAACTATCACTATCAATTGATCTTTTCCCTTGAAGTTACGAACATATCAATTATTTCATATTCATCAGTTTCTTTAATGAACATTGAATCCTGAATTTATGAATTGTTTTACATTAATCAAAGAACAGAAGACACAATTGAATCAGCTAAATTTTACCCACATTTACAAAGTAATCATTAAAATGATCTGCTATAGCTTTATTTTCCTTAACAACTGTACCAGTACTTGTGTAAAAAGGGCAGGATATTCTTTAACACCTTTTCTCTATTTATGACTTAATTTAAAATCTTCCAAGTACCCTTAATGTTTGTTTTATTTTTTCCAATAAATCACTATAATACTGCCTTTTACAAGATCACATAATATTAGTTAGCTATTTTTATGTCTTATATCTTTTCTCAGCATCAAATGTTCTTAGTTTTAAGAATTGCTTGTACAGATTTTTTTTATTTTTACATGCATTTTGCAGTCCCTTAGTAATCCACGGTTTGTCAACATTATGCTTATTTCCAACATTTGATACCAAAGGGCAATGTTTATCATATAAATTAGAAATAATAGAACTGAATGACTCATAGGATTGATCTACATCCTCAATTTAAATGTCACTCCAGTTTTGATCCCTTAAGTCCATTCTAAGATTTTCCAAAGTCTCCTCTGTTATTTTTCTCTTGAAATTTGTACTTTCAGTATGGTCAATTTTGTCAATTAAAGAATTCAACACTACAAAAACTGGCAAATGATCACTGATATCACTAATAAGTAATCACCCCCTCTAAATTCCCCACAGTAACATTTGTAAGTATATTATCAATAAGTGTCACTGTGTTCGCAGTTATCCTAGTTGGATGAGTAATTACTGGATACATTCCCAAACAAAACTGAGAATTGGTAAATTAAATTATATGTATTTGACCGTGAGGATTTAAGAAGTCTCCACAAACAAATACAGACTTATTTTTAATACTGTTGTAGTGTTATCTCAATCAACTTTCCCACAAAAATTTTTAGGTTTGAACCTGGTGCTCTGTAAACACAACTTACAATTATGTTTTTGATTTTTCGCATTTAATTTCCACAGTGACACATTCCATGACATTTTCCAAAGAGAAACATGTTTTGAATGATTTCACAGTGATAAGCAGATTTAACATAAAGTGCGACACCACCACCCCGTTTGTTCATCCTATTTATTGGGAAGAAATCATAACCCTCAAACTGGACAATATCCATATGCTCCTCTTTCAACCACGTCTCAGAAATTGTGATAACTGAAAACTGTTTATTTGCACTATTTAAACAATCCTAAATGTTTGACAAGTTCATGGGAAGACTTCTGCTATTAAAATGTATGATGGAGAATGTCCCATTTAACACAGTAAGTTTGCTAAATTGTTCCTCAGAAAATAATTGCAATGATGAGTAATATTTTAAGAAAAAAAAAAACAATCCAGATCTATATAATATTCAGTATTATGAAATCTATGTTCAGTGTAATCAATTTTTTTTACGTGGAGCTCCTGTGCAGGAGTAAATGGATAAGAATCAGTTGTCATAAAGATAAAAAAAAAAAAAAATTGTGATCCACAAACCAAAAATGCGGTTAAACAAAGTTTAGCTGCTAGATGTGAATATATGTGTGACATAAATTTTTGAAAAATGTGTCCCATAGCGAAAGAAAACAACCAAATCAACCACAAAAGAAATCACTACAAATAAATGAAAAAGAACCAATAAGCATTGTCCTCTTAGGAAGCAGTCACTTAAATATGTCCAGATCCGAGAGCTCTCTTATTATCATAACGTTTGCTTCCTCCGGAGATCCATTTCATTTAATCCATACTTTACAGTTCCTGGTCCAAGTTGCTTGTATTTTTTTTCTGTTTTTTTTTTAGAGCTCTGGCTTGTCTTGCAATATCTGCATTCTTCTTTGTCAAATGTTCATTTACGTACACCTCAGTTCCTTTCAGCTTTTTTTGTTTGCTTTAACAATTCATTCTGAAGTTTCTTATTTGCAAACCGGATAACAATAACCGGTCCAGACTTTTTATCCTTTTTTGGAATTGAATGACAGTCTGCAACATCATTGTTGTTGATGTGGATGTCCTGAGATGAAAAAAGTCAATGACCTGTTGCTCCAGGGAGTGAATTTCTCCCCAAGTGTCTTCATCCATGCTGGTACCGCTGCTGAGAGCAGCAGGGCTGGCATATGATCTATACTCGTATTTAATGTTCAATCCCGACACAATCACCTCATCCATCCTAATATGCTGCTCCAATTCGTCCACACGGTTTTCCAAAATCTGTATTTTATTGTCTTTCTCCAGCAGCATTTTTCTGAGTTCTCTGACTTCCTTTAATAAACCAAGCTGTTCTGTTTGCTTTTTACCACCCCACTTAATTCCTCAGACATGAAATTCAGAGACTGTTTAATTTCATCTAAGTCTTCACCACTTATGGTCTTTATCGGCATGATGAGCAGTTATAAGAGAAAGCTTTACCTTAGTCCACCGTGCCGCAACTGCACTGTCCCACAGTGAAAGGCCCGTCCCAATGTTTGGCTACCACTGGGGGGCTGGCTGAGGCCCAGCGCCTCGCTGACTCGCTGATTAGCTGCCGCTGGAGGCCCGTCCTGGCCCAATGTCAACCGGCTGGCTATCGCTGGAGGCCCATCTCCGCTCAATGTTAGCTGGTTAGCCACCGCTGGATGGACGTCTCCGCTCGATGTTAGCTGGTAAGCTACCGCTGGATGGACGTCTCCGCTCGATGTTAGCTGGTTAGCTACTGCTGGATGGACATCTCCGCTCGATGTTAGCTGATTAGCTGCCGCTGGAGGCCCGTCTCCGCTTGCTGTTAGCTGGTTAGCTGTCACTGGAGGGACGTCTCGGCCCAATGTCGACCGGCTGGCTATCGCTGGAGGCCCATCTCTGCTCGATGTTAGCTGGTTAGCTGCCGCTAGATGGGTTTCTGAAGACACGTCAAGACAACAGTGTTGACAACTCCTCCGAAATGGCTGAACAGTTCATTTATGTCTTAAAAGACAGGGAATTTATAGTGGTGATCATCTGCAAACTTTGGATTTTGAATTTTTTTTTGACAGTCTTTTAGGCCATGGTAATGTAGTCCTCTTTTAATGGTAGATGATGTCACATTTCTATTGGATTTTAACATTGAAAACCCCTTTAAGTGCAGCAGATTACAGAATATTTACAGAAGAATCTTTCAAATAGTGAATCAATCTCCAAATTAGGTGCAAATACTGCTGAAGATAACTGTTGCAGATTGTCCACTTGAATTTTTAATGGGCAGACAGGTAGGGGTCAATTGAAGAATTACACTGGGGTCAAAAAAGATGCTCCAGTCATATTGAAAACTATACCACATTATTTATTAGATCATAAATATTCCAAAAAAGGTACAGTTTGGAGTTAAGAGTAAAACCAGCAAGAATGGTGACAATGGTCAATTTCAGTTTGTACAGGGGTCAAAAGTTTATGTTGCTTCAATTTTGGTAAAAAAAATATATATATATATATATATATATATATATATATATATATATGAGGTCTGTTAGAAAAGTATCCGACCTTTTTATTTTTTTCAAAAACCATATGGATTTGAATCACGTGATTGCATCAGCCAAGCTTGAACATTCGTGCGCATGCATGAGTTTTTTCACGCGTGTCGGTTACATCATTTGCCTGTGAGCAGGCTTTGTGTGAGCAGTGGTCCACCCCTCTCGTCGGATTTTTACTGCGGATAAAATGTCTGAACGATTTGGAGCTTTGCTGCATCAAATTTTTCCAGAAACTGTGAGAGACCTCCAGGTGGACACCATTCGGAAAATTCAGATGGCTTTCAGGGACAATTTTATTGGGATTACACAGATTAAGGAGTGTTACAGCCGGTTTAAAGACCGCCCACAGTGTCTGAGAGCGCGGCGCACTCCGAGCGCCGATCGACAGGCTGACACAACCAGATCATTTCCAATGTGAAGGCTTTGTTGATCCAGGACGTCGTCTGACTTACACAACAATGGCAGAAGATGTGGACATCAGTACTTTTTCGGCACATTCCACTGTTACAGGAGTTTTTTCATGGAAAGAGGAGCGGAGGGATGCGCCACCGTGCCGCTCATGGCGCGGCACAAAACCACCTCCGTGTTGGTCTCACAGGACAGCTTTGAGACAGCTTTCGGTGGATTTTCAGTCGTGTGACTATCCGAGAAATTGTGCATGAGCTGGACATGCCCCAACATGTCCTGTGAGGCTTCATCATGGCGTTGCTTTGCACCATGCAGACCAACACGGAGGTGGTTTTGTGCCGCGCCATGAGCAGCACGGTGGCGCATTCCTCCGCTCCTCTTTCCATGACAAAAACTCCTCTAACAGTGGAATGTGCCGTTCATTTCCAAACTGGACGCTCTGTTGATCCGGGACGTCGTCTGACTAGGACAGGAATTGCGGAAGACATGGACATTGGCACTTTTTCGGCACATTGAGACAGACGTGCGGAGGAATTCCGCGCGTCACGGTGGAGCCGCATAGCGCAAAGCAACGCCGTGATGAAGCCTCACAGGACATGTTTGGGCATGTCCAGCTCATGCACAATTTCTCAGATAGTCACACGACTGAAAATCCACCGAAAGCCGTCTGAGCCATCTGAAAGCCGTCCTGTGAGACCAACACGGAGGTGGCTTAGTCCCGCGCCATGAGCGGCACGGTGGCGCATCCCTCCACTCCTCTTTCCATGAAAAAACTCCTGTACAGTGGAATGTGCTGAAAAAGTACTGATGTCCACGTCTTCTGCCATTGTTGTGTAAGTCAGACGACGTCCCGGATCAACAAAGCCTTCACGTTGGAAATGGTCTGGTTGTTTCAGCCTGTCGATCGGCGCTCGGAGCGCGCTACGCTCTCAGACACTGTGGGCGGTCTTTAAACTGGCTGGAGCACTCCTTAATCTGTGTAATCCCCATTAAATCGTCCCTGAAAGCCATCTGAATTCGAATGGTGTCCACCTGGAGGTCTCTCACAGTTTCTGGAAAAATTTGATGCAGCAAAGCTCCAAATCGTTCAGACATTTTATTCGCAATAAAAATCCGACGAGAGGGGTGGACCACTGCTCACACAAAGCCTGCTCACAGGCGAATGACGCAACCGACAGGCGTGAAAAAACTGACGCATGCGCACGAAGGTTCAAGCTTGGCTGATGCAATCACACATGATTCAAATCCATATGGTTTTTGAAAAAATGAAAAGGTCAGATACTTTTCTAACAGACCTCATATATATATATTTTTTTTTTCCTCACTGTATATATATATATATATATATATATATATATATACATACGAGGTCTGTCCATAAAGTATCGTACCTTTTTATTTTTTTTTAAACTATATGGATTTGATTCATATGTTTTCATGTCAGACAAGCTTGAACCCTTGTTGCTTTGGAAGCGAGACAAAAGAACACCTCCGTTTCGGCGTGCCAGAGGACAAGTTTGGACATGTCCAGCTCTCCACAATTTCACTGATACTTACTGGACTGGTAAGCATTGAAAGCCGAGATAGACCAAACGTGTCCTCTGGCATGCCGAAACGGAGGTGTTCCTTTGTCTCGCTTCCAAGCGAATCCTCCCGCGCGGCTTTCCATGACAAAATCTCTTGTAAAAGTGAAATCTGCCGGAAAATGGCTGATGTCCAGCTCTTGTGATAACCAGAGAAAGAGCACACGACGGTCTCGTATCCACAGAGCCATCAGCTCAGAAATGGTCCGGTGGCTTGTGCCGTGTCGTAGCAGCTCGGAGTGCGGCGCGCTGAGCATCCTTAAAGAGGTCCTTAAAGCTGTACTACCAGACCTTATTCTCTGTGAAGCCCGTAAAATTTTCACCGAAAGCCAGATAATTTTTCGAATAATTTCCAGGTGCCAGTCTCTAACAGCTTCTGAAAAAATTCTGATGGAAAAAAACCCCAAATCATTCCGCCATTTCCAGACAATGAAAATCCGAGGACGGGGCGGGACCACTCCTTCCACAAGGCGTGCTCACAGGCGAATGACGTCACCGACATGCGTGGAAAAACCCACGCATGCGCACAAGGGTTCAAGCTTGTCTGACGTGAAAACATATGAATCAATCCATATAGTTTAAAAAAAAATAAAAAGGTACGATACTTTATGGACAGACCTCGTATATATATATATATATTATATAATATATACACAGTGAGGAAAATAAGTATTTGAACAACCCTGTGATTTTGCACATTCTCCCACTTAAAAATCATGGAGGGGTCTGAAATTTTCATCTTAGGTGCATGTCCACTGTGAGAGACATAATGTAGAAATGGTGATGGTCTAGTGGTTAAGGTGTTGGGCTTTAGTCCAGAAGATCATGGGTTCAAATCCCCGCCTGACTGGAAAATCACTAAGGGCCCTTGGGCAAGGTCTTTAATCCCCTATTGCTCCCGGTGTGTAGTGAGCGCCTTGTATGGCAGCACCCTGACATCGGGGTGAATGTGAGGCATTATTGTAAAGCGCTTTGAGCGTCTGATACAGATGGAAAAGCGCTATATAAATGCAGTCCATTTACCATCCATTTACCATTTACCCCTAGGTAATTCTTCAACTGACCCCTACCTGGCTGCCTGTTGAAAGTTCAAGTGGCCAATTATTATTATTATTATTAGTAGTAGTATTCAAAAGTGCAATCTCTAAGGAGTATGTGTGCCAGTTTTGGTGCTTGTTTCCAGAAATGAACAATTGTTACAGTTATCTGCTCCACTATTTTGATCTATACTTTGCATTATATTTTAGCTTATGAAAAGCCACTTCTAACAGGTCTTTGACCTTCAAATTTTTTTCCAATGGAAAAATTTGAAAATGAGTGTTGGAGGAGGTTTGAACTCGATGAGTGCCTTGCTCTAGTTTTTCACTGTCATCAGATAATACCATTATTACTTCACTGTGATAACACACAGTCAGTGGCAGCATTTTTGTCTTATTTGTTTTTAATACCGGTTGGCAGTGTCAATTCTTATACAGTGCCTCCATGTGGCTAAACAGAAAAATGTAACTCCATCATGTACATTAAAAAGAAGACGCATACCTCATCTCTCCAGTGGCAAAAACATTTTAGAGCAAAAGAAATTAAGAACTGAGATTATTGAGGAGTTCAGTATTTGAACATGTGGAAAAATAATGTTCCAAACCAATTATTTGAGGAATTGTCAGGAATCATTGGGTTTTATTGTGGTTCTGGGTCTTTCTAATGACACATAGTATTAAATGCTTAAAGTGTAGCTGATAAAATAAAGCTCGCGGATTACTGCAGTCACATTACTTGATTTCTAGATATCGAAGTCAGAGCTGCCGACACGCAGCGCTTCCTGCTGCAGCTTCAGTCTTCTTATCATTATGCAAATATTTGATTATCTGTTAAGGGAGATCACAGCTAGTGGCAAGTCACAAATGCAACGTGTTTATCTCCAGCACACATATTAAAGGAAAATTCAAGCTGTGCACGTGAAGTGTAAATCACCCCGTACAGTGCACAGTACGCAGCGGCTGTGTTCCAGAGCTAATGATGGGCTGGGGCGGTGCTTTTTCTGATGCGCCTCGGATTATAGCCTCTCCTACAGCACTGGTGCTGGGTTCTTGGTCATCACTGCCTCGTACTCCTGATTAACATAATCAGCCAACATTAGTTATTCATGTGATGTGCAGAAGTGCTTGGGGGTCAAATCTTTGCCCTGTCTAATAACCTATGTTAAATATTAAAGAAGTACATGGGCTATCTGATTTACATGCCTCTCATCCTGCCTTTAGATGCACAACTCATAAGAAAGAAATTATTGTAGGCCTGTGGTGCAATAGTTGGACCTAGAATAAATATAAAATGTGCTGAGACTGTACTGTTTTGAAAATCTGAGGAGTTGTACTTATATTAAATGTGTAGCACTTGTACACAATATTAGATCATCTGCAAAAGCTTGTAGTCACAAAAAGTGAAGAGCCAGCCAGTGTTCACCGTCGCTGCCCTGCAGAATTTCTTTGTCTGAGTGACTGTGTCGGCTATAAGAGGCTTTTTCCACTCAGCTTCCTCTGTTTGACAAAAAGGGCCCCACTGGGCATGCATGAAAGGAGTCGCTGTGTCTTTAAGCCTCCATTTCTTCATTAAACCAAGAAGCAGGGAGGCGAGCCAAGCACTGAGTTAGCTGCACATGCATGGTGGGCCGTGCCCTAGGCTGTAGAGAAGAGGCCTGCCCTAAACCCTGAGGAAGTCATTAGGAGGCTGGTGACCTCACTGGTTGCAGAGCTAAAATAAAAAATCTGCCCACTGGCATGATGTCAGACCTCATGTCAACTTTCATCATGGCAACACAGAGTTCAAAACTGTGTAAACTACATTGTATACCTGGTAGCTTTACCTCAAAGAACGTGTATGTTTTTCAGCTGCCACCAGTTGTTCGGGTTCACAGCGGATGTACTTCTTGATGCAACTCTGTCTACCAGCCCAAATCAGAAAATGTTTGGATGATGTGGAAAATGCAAAAAGAAAACAAAATGCAGTGTTCCTTACATTTACACAGACTTCTATTTCATTGCGGTCGCAACCCAGTCTCACAGCAGTTCATGGTGGCGTAACCAAAAGTACATTAATCTATGGGTTTGTGATGGGGGCGCAAAAATGGGGCACTTTTCATGACAGGTGAGTTCCTGATAGATAAAATTGCAACAAGGCAAACTCACAGGATAATCAATCACGAATCCCGCAGAAACCCATCTGCAAGCATATATGGTCATCCTGGATTGCGCCAGACACTATCTGTATAATCAGGATACAATCTGGAACAAAATTTTGGACTGTTCAAAATTCTGACACCAATAGAAATCATCAGGAACCCAAAAGGGTAATAGGCAAACTGTTGGCAACTAAAACCGGGCCATCTGCAACATTGTGGGTACCCTGCTGCAAGCTCACGGTATTAGATTTCTACCAAACAGTGATACAGATCTGAACCCAATCTGGTCTCCAAAATCTCAGCATGGCAACCAGGTGCCGAAATTTCCCATCCCATGAATAGGTGTCACCAGTGGAAAGGGCCAACTTCAGCCCCACCCCTTTTGCAGCTTTGGATGCTGTTTGCTTCCTGATTTATATCTGGAACCTAACTGGAAATTAACAGGAACATATGGACACTAATGCTAAATCTGAATGCTTATTGGATTTAAGCATTCTCAGGTGATATGTATTTGTGTAATGTGTGAGGATGAGACCTAAAGTGATGAACACCTTATATCAGGGGTGCCACACTCCTGACACTCTTAGTTGTCTCCCTGTTCGAACACACCTGAATCCAATGAAAGACTCGTTAGCAGACTTGTAATGAGTCTTTCATTGGATTCAGGTGTGTTGGAACAGGGAGACAACTAAAAGTGTCAGGAAGGTGGCTCTCGAGGACCGAACTTGGCCATCCCTGCCTTATATTAAGGTGGAAGAACTGGGAAGAATAATCGAATGGCCGAGCCAGCTGGTGAACAATGATACATGCTGGTGTTGAAGACTTCCAAGAAATGTAAATGAACAACACAGAGGAGAAGAGGAGAAAAAGGAAGGAGAGAGCATGATCCTGACCGGCAGAAGCTTCCTGCAACAACCACATTAGAAACAGTGCATATTAAGACTGGGCCTGTTAATCCAGAAATCGACCAAGAGATAATGTTCCTTGCCATCGAGGAATTGCCATGTCGATGATCATGAGTGCATAATAATTTGTCAGCTTCTCTACTTCAGGCAAAATGGGACAACAATTTTATTTGCTAAACCTGCTTACTCCAATCAAGGATTATGGGGGTGGTTTGGAAGTGGAGCCTATCCCAGCAGTCATAGGGCAAGAGGCAGGGTACAAGGTGGACAGGACACTAGTCTGTCGCAGGACCACATATAGAAAAGCAAACATTCAGGCTGCCAAATTAGAGTCACAGTTCATCTATCCATTCATTTTCTATACCCGCTTACTTCAATTAAGGGTCACAGGGGGGCTGGATCCTATCCCAGCAGTCCGAGGGCATGAGCCAGGGTACACCCTGGACAGAACGGCAGTTTGTCACAGGGCCACATACAGACAAACAAACATATTCACACCCACACACATCTACGGACAATTAAAAGTTTCCAATTTACCTAACCTGCATGTCTTCAGAGGTGGGAGTAAACTGGACCATCCAGAGGGAACCCACGCAAACATGGGGAGAACATGCAAACTCCATACAGAAAGCCCACAGGTAGGAATTGATCCCATTTCCTTCTCGCTGTGAGGCAACAGTGCTAACCCCTAAGCCACCGTGCTGCATTTAGAGTCACCGAGTCATCTAAACTGTCTTTGGAAGTGGGATGAAACCAGAGTGAACCCACACGAACATGGGGAGAACATGTAAACTCCACACAGAAAGGATTGGGTGGGATGTGATACCATGACTTTCTTGCTATGAGGCAACAGTTCTAACCACTAAGCCACTTTGCCGCCAAAGGACTTAACAGATATTAAAAGTGAAAAATTGTACAATGCCTTTTTGAGGGATGCAACATTCATGACTAGACTAAGCTAATGAGGTGGAATCACTGAACAGATGAATGTTTTGTTGTAAATAGTCAACAGGGTTGTGAGAAATTCATGACAATACAAATTCTTACAAAAGACCAGAAAGATTGAAGTGAAGAAATGTGACATTTATACATAAGGATCACAAAGAATATAATGTATACTCTAAGCATTGTGTTGTGGATCAGCACAACATCCACAAGCTTTGTTGACATGGATGATAATTCTGTCTTCTGTGTATCTGCAGCATTGTTAAAACCAATTCAAGTTCACTTTTCCCCAATGTTTATAAAATTCTCAAAGATTTCCAGCTTTAAAATGCATTTAACAGCAATTTGTTTTTAATTCAGGAACTCAAGTTATTCTCCTTGGGAGTTGTAAAAGGGTACGGTCCAAACAAAACAAACAGCTTCAGCAGCAGGTGGATCTCAAAGGTGGCAGTGTGGTCCAGATTGGGCCTTTAATGACAACTTGCACTGTGCAAGAGAATGGATACACAATTTATCACCCATATTCCCTCAGCCTATAGTACCAGGAGGGCCGAGCGTACAGACTAATGAACTGCAAACTCTCCTCCAGGCTTCCCTTTGTAATGATGGAACTACTCAGCATTTCTCTCCTTTTTTCTCTTCTTTTCTCTTTTTTATTTTAAAGTTAGTCCTTAAGAAAATAACAACCCTCCTTGGCCCCGCTCATTACAGCTACACTGTGCAGTGACCATTAGCAAATGAAAACAATTTTGCTCATTTTGTGCAAACCTAAGACCTTCAGGCTGATGGTCTGCATGGGTGCAATTTGGTGGGGGATAGGGGGGGCATGTTCCCCCCACCTTTTCAACCAGGGGGGACAGAATATGGTATGCCCCCCCCCACCTTCTGACATATATGTGTGTACTTGAAACATGATATACCAGTCTTATGTGCAAACCATGTCAGAATAGTATATTTGTTTCTGCAAGTTTGTGTTTTTAGCAGCACTGACTTGTTTACACCTGTTTCTTGTTTGTCACATTCAAAATTTTCTGGGACTGCATTTGCCCAGATTTGAAACCAAAAATAGTTGCCTCTAGGGACTAGTGTCTACACATAAGTATCAATGGACCATATGCTAATGTACTAAATTCTGAAAGTTAGAAAAGGAAATCAGAAAAGCTATCTGGGACCTCAGAAAGCCCATCTGCAATTATTGCTTGATCTCCAAAATCTATGCAAGTGAAATTATGTTCAGTATGAGTGTTGTCATTAGTGCCACTTTGAAAATTAAATTCATGATAAGTAATTTATCCTAAACTTATGATCTGTTGTTTTTTCAAACTTATGCAAAAACAAATCTTGAGAAAAAAAATACAGTATGCGATAGTTAATAATTATTAAGAGCCTGTTCTTTCATATTTATGAATACATTTTACCACATTACAGTTGTTTTTTAATGAGAACTCAACCTACCATTCTTTTTGAGTTCTACACATGTGGTGATACCTTATTTACACCAGGATGTTAATAAAATCAATGCTGGCTAATCTCAGAATAATGTACTTATATCCACAGTTTCAAATTGCATAAGTCAAATAGTGTCCACTTTATGGTCTTCTCAAAACATTAAAATTACTGTTCTGGATGCTCAGAATGCATCTGAGCTTATCTAGAAACCATTGGCCTATGGGCTTTGGCCCTGCGGGCCTCGCACTTTGTCTCCTCCAATTTCTAGTTCTAAATTGCGCCCTTGATGGTCTGAGTACAGAATTTAATCTGAAAATATAAATTCAGAACTCAGGCTGCGATCCTCTCATACTAAGATATTGTGTGATCTGTCTGTTTCCAAGGCTCACTGTGAAAATGGATGTTTGCTCCACTTGACTCAGTCAACACAACTTGGTGCTTTGAGTAAGTTATGTCAATTATAGCATTAAGCTTTCAACACTATAAATTTGACATTTTGTATTGACATAATATAATGGTTCAATCATCAAGTTGACTTGACTGAGTCAAGTGAAGCTAACAAATTCCCTTTTACACTTTATGTTGTCCAAATATCTCATGCTTTATAATTCTTGCTTTATGACATCACAAAGGCCTGATACTAATCAATAAGAGAATTGCAACTGCCAGGGTTGGCCTTGTCAATGACGGCGCATTGACATTGGCTCCCCCACCACCACACACACACACACACACGCTTATTTTTTTGCTGACCACACAGGCAAGTACTCAACCAATACATTAACCACACACATTTTTGTTTAATAATGCTGAAGTGCCCCTTCACACATAGTGCGAAGTTTGGACGAAGTGCACACTTAGTGTGCATGACGCAGGAATCGTGTACAAACCATGTAATGTCATCCCTGTTGCCAACGCCTCGTATACCTGTTGCCACAACTATTTGTGCACACAAGCACCTGAAAGACAGAGTGTGCGCTCTGCGAACTCATCGCACCCTCTCGCGGCAGGTGCCATCCAATTTCCAGGTGAAACACACGAACATCTAACACCACTCGCATGACACTTGGAAAATGTGTAACCAGTCACATTCTTGGCACGACAACAGACTGCAGACACTCACCTTCGTATTTGTCTAAGTTCCCCATGAGTGTGATTTTGCAAACACACAAGCTGACACGTAGGTGTGTGTGTTCCACTCACAGGAAGCGTGGCTTCTTACAGTAGCAGCTGTGGTGATCTGTCATTCTGGACATTCCAGCTACACAACACCTACTGTGTTTGGACAGTTATGGACAAACAACTGTCCACTGTGAGGCGCGTCTATGTGATTGCTGTATTTACGTGGACATAAATAAAAACATATATCGCTGTGGTGGCGACAAGCTGGAGCAAGCGAGTGCGCACACAGAGCAGACACTGACAGCCCCCAGGTTGAACTGGACAATCAGATCAGAACACGCAGCGGGTGATCTGACCGTCACGTCACCCATGTGAGCTCTGTTCCACATGATGCGGTGTCTGTGCTGTGGCACGCCGTCCACAAGACATGCATGTCGGGCAGAACACATGCGGCCAACTGGACGCACCTGACCAGTAGATGTGGACATCGGAGCACACTGCTTCTCATTCACGTCATTTCATGACTATATGTCTATGACCATGGGTTATCACCCGAGGAACAGATGGATCATATTTGTACTGCTCGCTTGATAAATGTGGTGTTTTATATGGTGTGGGATTTGAAATTTGTTTTGTAATACGTCCTTGTCCTGATATGAGACAGCTTCCCGCAGCTTTCAAACAGCTCCGTAGCTCAGTGGTAAAGTCTCTAGCTGGGAATAAAAGGTTTTGAAAGGCGTGAGTCTGCATGTTTTTTTTTTATTATTATTATTCCACATACGTAAGTGGCGCAATGTGGTCCCACAAGTACCGGATGGTTTTTATTGTTTTTTATTTATTCCACATAAAAGAGATGAAGTGATATAGGCCGGCCGTGGTGACTGCCCTTGGCTGTCAGTTGGCAAGTTGCGTCATTTCAGAGCGTCAGCAGCGATTCACAGATTATTGCCTCATTTCTGCTTATAATGGCCTGGTTTCTGCTTAAAACTGACTTAAGAATAACTCAAGAGGTTTTACTTTGTCATCTGATGGTTAATAATCACATAATTCCCTTTGATTGCTTTGGGAGATTCAGACTCAGAGAGTCAGACTCAGACGTGCTGCTGTCGCACTCTGATCACTCTTGTATTATGAAATAATGTTGAATTTATGTGGAAATGATTGTTGTACAAAAGCTTCAGATATCTGTCACTGAGATAGATGATGACTGGAGTGCTGTTTTATGCAGAAACGAGACGATAATAGATGAATTGCTGCTGACGCTCTGAAATGACGCGTGCGCAGTGAAGGCAGGAAGAGCGATTTTTAGGGAGGGCTGTTCGGTCGGCGACACCGGCACAGGTACGTGCTCTCTGAGTGCCCAACCTGGAATGCGATCGTATGTTTGCAGACAACTGAGCTGCTGCTATTAAGCGGCAAAGCACCCTTTTTTTGTTTATGGAGTCAAAAAAAGAACATAATCAGATAACTGAAGTGTGAGACCACATTATGTGAGGTCATACAGACTGTTGCATTGTGGGACAGCACAGAATCTGCTCTTGCTCAACATTCATGTTAACATTTGTTTGGTGCAGCATTTTGGGAACAAGGCACACAGATGTAAAGTCCCATGGCACCTGCACACAATTGATTCACTTACTCCAAACATAAATGTACAAGCAAGCCTGATGTGTTTGGCTGAGACCAATGTCCAGTGGTCGCTGGATGAATGGGCCCCGATATTGCACTGAGTGAACGTACTCCCACGTCGAGACTAGACTGCTGTTTAAATCAAGCGGGCGGTCACACTCGATGTGTACATCACCAGTGAGGCATGGTGAGCAATGAGACGCCTGTACAAGGCCCTTGCTGGCCCATTGCAGGGCAGGACTGCTGAGGCCCCTGGGCTGCCTAATCAAATCTGAAACCATCACATTCACTGGGCTCTCAGGCAATGATGCATGCATGCATGCAAAAAAACCTTCTTCACCAATCATGCACCCCTCCCCGAGTTGCTCTTAAGTACCATTCTGAAGGCATTACAAAAGATATGTGTAAATAATTGGAGGGTTCTCATCAAAAACTACAATTCTGCTTGAATAAGCTGCAGAAAAGAAGACTGCACTGGTTGTGCTAACTGGTGCAAAACCACATGAGATGTACAGTATCTGTACTATCAACCATATGCAGCTGATAGATACAATCTCACCCCTCAATCTCTAACTTTCCAGACCTATGAAATTGATGTGTTTATTTAGCATGTCCAAAGCACGGCAGAGCAGTAATAGCCTTGTCTAGGGGGTGAAGATGGAATCCCGTTGCTTCAACATCAATGTAGGATAATGGCTTCCTTTGATGGAGATTTGGGTCATCTAAACATAATTAGGCAAGCGTGAACAATGATCTCCATAAAGTGCAGAGTACTAATTAAAACAGTTCAACATTACAGCATTTCAAACATGACAATAAAAATAACAAGAGGGCCCAAATGGGCTGCACACTGTGCCGACATGGTTTCAAGGAATACACAGTAACAAATATTCAAGGGGCATTCAGTGCACCCTTATGGAACTACAGGTGGGCGGAAACAATACATATGTACTTATGACCTACTTTTAACTAGGAGAGAACTCAGGGAGCAGATGAGGATGAATACTTAGTCAGCACCACTGAATGCTTGGAGCATATTTAAAATAATACAGCATGTTTCTGAATATTACCCATGTCCATGTACCGTATTTTCCGGACTATAAGTCGCACTTTTTTACATGTTTTGGCCGGGGGTGCGACCTATACTCCGGTGCGACTTATAAATGAAAAATATACAGGTAGGATCTCAATTAATTTACTGTAACAAAACAATTTTACGTGACAGAGTCGATCTATGTTTTAAAATGGCCACCGGAAAAGGAAATGCAATGCATCATGGGCACTGTAGTATGACGGCCATCCTATAGTTCACGCTGGTCGCGATAACCAATCAGAGAACAGAACATTGGACGCGTATTCCTCACCTCACCCACAGCGTGTGAAGCTGACGAACACGGTGCTTGCTGTTATTCCGGCATGGCGAACAGAACAGCTTCAACCCTTGGATATCAATGTGAGCAGAGTGTTTAAGTTGACGCTGAGAGCTGCGTGGGAGCATTGGGTGAGCGACGGCGGAGGATTAGCGTGTGCACTTGGAAGGAGCTGGCGTCAATGATTGTGAAAAGCGTTTGAAGCAGACGAACATGGTGTTTATTCCGGGACGGCTAACAAGACAGCTTCAACCCTTGGATATCAGTGTGAGCAGAGTTGACGCTGAGAGCTGCATGGGAGCACTGAGCGACGGCGGAGGATTAGCGTCTGCACTTGGAAAGAGCTGGATCGACAACGCTGGGTGGTCATGAGCTGCGCAGGTAGGTGCTGCATGGTTCGGCTCGCAATGTGGTCCACAAAATACAAACATATCTGTAGGTAAAATGCAGCTCACGAGAGGGCACTCAAGGCTTGTGTGACTGTTCCTGCGACTTCTGACTACCATAGAAAAATAATAATTTTAACGTTACTGATAACATAACAAGACAACGGAGAAGGCCCGAAAAAATGCCACCAAAAAGAAAATCATACTCTGCAGATTACAAGTTGCGACTGGTGAAATATGCATCCGAAAACGGTAGCCGTCACAATATTATCATCTGAACTTTTCATGTTAACATACCTGTATGTCCATGGGACTTATAGTCCAGTGGACCTTATTTATGGTTTATTTTTCTTTATAATGGATAAAGTGGCTGGTGCGACTTATACTCCGGTGCGACTTATGGTTTATTTTTCTTTATAATGGATAAAGTGGCTGGTGCGACTTATACTCCGGTGCAACTTATAGTCCGGAAAATACGGTAGTTTGATTCATTTATATAGTGCCAATTCATAAGGCACCACAATATGAGATACATGAGTACTGACTATAGAACTCACACATGTCATTTACAAGCACACATGAGAGCGTGGGAACTAAAGACTCCCTAATCATTGTCTTTATTTTACAGGAAAAAACCTTAAGCACACCAGACTCAGTGGGGTGGCCATCTGCTACACTTATTCTATCAAGGCAAAACAGAAGTTATAAATTATATAATATGTACTTAGATACATAGGTTATGATGTAATTCATGAGCAGTACTTTTTTTATTATAGAATGTTTGCTGTTTATCATGGACATTTGCTTTTGATGATAAATTAGAATGTAGGTAAGCAGTACAAAAAGTGGCACTCAAGTGAGCTCAAAAACACCCCTTAATTTCATGTAGCTACAATATCAAAACTTTAAGAAGAAAAGTCCTGGATCCACCCCTCTATTTGAATCCACTTCAAAATTCATATTCTATATGTCTGTAAATATTACGAGCAGGGGAGATATTCCATCGATAATAAACATAATTTTACAGATGTATTATCAAACTCAAAAGAAGGAATGAAAATGCAACTATTTCACCAATCCATTGCAATATA
Source organism: Thalassophryne amazonica (assembly GCF_902500255.1). Taxonomy (NCBI): domain Eukaryota; kingdom Metazoa; phylum Chordata; class Actinopteri; order Batrachoidiformes; family Batrachoididae; genus Thalassophryne; species Thalassophryne amazonica. The sequence goes on from NC_047107.1 coordinate 22,024,458, forward strand.
TATTATCAAAGGTGTCAAATCCGGCTTCAGAAAGTAAAAACTCTCCCATGTGTTGCTTCTACTTGTGCACCTAAAACAGGTGATCTCAATAATTAGCTCATCCATCTGCCTGAAGAGCTGAAATAATTACAATCAGCTGGTTTATTGGGAAGATGGAACAAATATGTGGCTGGACTTTTACTTTCTGAAGCTGGATTTGACACCTCTGTATATTATAAATAATTACCTTTGAGACAAGATTCCAAATATGTTCTCCACCGCATGATGCTTACGAGACAACTTGCACTTGTACAATCCCAACTCCAATGAAGATGGGACGTTGTGTGAAATGTGAGTAAAAACAGAATACAATGATCTGCAAATCCTCTTCAACCTACAATATTCAATTGAATACACCACAAAGACAAGACATTTAATGTTCAAACTAACAAACTTTATTGTTTTGTGCAAATGTTTGCTCATTTTGAAATGGATGCCTGCAACACATTTCAAAAAAGCTGGGACATTGGTATGTTTACCATTGTTTTACATCACCTTTCCTTCTGACAACACTCAATAAGCATTTGGGAACTGAGGACACTAACTGTGAGTGTCATGATTGGGTATAAAAGGAGCATCCCCAAAAGGCTCAGCTGTTCACAAGCAAAGATGGGGTGAGGATCACCACTTTGAGAACAACTGCATGAAAAAATAGTCCAACAGTTTAAGAACAATGTTTCTCAACATTCAGTTGCAAGGAATTTAGTGATTCCATCATCTACAGCCCACAATATAATCAGAAGATTGAGAGAATCTAGAGAACTTTCTCCATATAAGCGGCAAGGCCGAAAACCAACATTGAATCTTAGATCCCTCAGGTGTCACTGCAATAAAAACACATCATTGTGTAAAGGATCTTACCGCATGGGCTCAGGAACACTTCAGAAAACCATTGTCAGTTAACACAGTTTGTCGCTACATCTACAAGTACAAGTTAAACTCTACCATGCAAAATGAAAGCCATACATCAACAACATTCAGAAACACTGCCACCTTCTCTGGTCCTGAGTTCATTTGAAATGGACAGACACAAATTTCAAATTGGTTTTGGAAGTCATGGACATCGTGTCCTCCAGACAAAAGAGGAAAAAGACCATTGTAAATCCTCTTCAACCAGCACAAAGTTCAAAAGCCAGCATCTGTGATGGTATGGGGTGAGTTAGTGCCCATGGCATGGGCAACCTACACATCTGTGATGGCACCATCAATGCTGAAAGGTACATCCCGGTTTTGGAGCAACACATGTTGCCATCCAAGTAACGTCTTTTTCAGGGACGTATCTGCTTATTTCAGCAAGACAATGCCAGGCCACATTCTGCATGTGTTTCAACAGTGTGGCTTCTTAGTTAAAGAGTGCGGGTACTAGACTGGCCTGGCTGCAGTCCAGATCTGTCGCCCATTGAAAATGTATGGTGCATTATGAAACGCAAAATACGACCACGGAGACCCCGGACTGTTGAACAACTGAAGTCATACATCAAGCAAGAATGGGAAAGAATTCCACCTACAAAGCTTCAACAATTAGTGTCCTCAGTTCCCAAACGCTTATTGAGTGTTGTTAGAAGGAAAGGTGATGTAACACAGTGGTAAACATACCACTGTCCCAGCTTTTGTGAAATGCGTTGCAGGCATCCATTTCAAATATTTGCACAAAAACAATAAAGTTTATTAGTTTGAACAATAAATATTTGTGTTTTTGGTGCGAATCATTGCAAATCATTGTATTCTGTTATATTTACATTTTACACAACGTCCCAACTTCATTGGATTGGGGTTGTAGATAATTTCCTCTGTGATTCTGGGAGAGATGAGAGAATGGTTTTGTAATTGGCTACGAAATGATTGTTTTATATAGCGTGGTGTCAAGTGGGACAAAGCGGGACGCAGTGGTGTGACAAATTCCATGGTAGGGCGGGCATCAAATTTGTGCAAGTGTCAAGGTGCCCTAAACAATCAAACCAACAAACAAACATATAGTTGCAGAAACCATAGAAGACGTCAAGAAGATAAAGCCTGATTTGAAGCACAGCATTAACAGCATAGTATAATTTTCACATTCTATACCAGTATGATTGGGTGTATTTACCTATTATACCACTCATCACTACCAGACATGTTGATTTTGTTTTTACCTCACGGGTAAAGTTAATATCCCTATAACATCTCACATGAGAGCATCGTGCTGGCCTTTGAACTGTCATGATAGTTTGAAGATGTGGAAGTAGCAGCATAATCGGCTCACCTACACCAATTTAGCATGTTAAAATTGAGACACTGAGTGAGAAAGTGCATTTAGGTACATTCAGGGGTCTCTGTATAGATATAGTCATATCCATTACTTTAAAATGTATTTTTGATTCATATTGATTAACTACTATGGCTCGACTTCCAATATGATGTTCTCATATGTGTGTGTGCTGTACAGAAACATGCTGTTAATAATGTGTGTAAGCATGGTGAGTGGCACCAGTGTGTACATCATTGTGCATTCACAAGGAGAGTGGATTAACATAAATAACACCCCACAAATGATAAATAAGGCTACGTGTTCCGCATGTGTCAGAGGCAATCAATCAAAAAATTTGGATCAGGACAGGAATGCCAGAGGTTGATGTCCTGCTATCAGAGAAAGACAAAAGAATTCTTGTACTTGTTAATAGTAAAACATGGAATAAGTGACATACAAAAGCTAGTGAATGGGAAAATAAAACCAGTGGGGATGAACTCTAAAGATGCAAAAAGAAACTACTGATTAAACATGAAAATAGGTTTCTAAAAAAAGTTTTGCCACATCAAGGTTATTGCTGTTGGCCACTGGAGAATGCCAAGGGCAAATCACCATCACATGAATGAACAAAATATTACATGCCTCAAGTGGTTTGGCAGTGTTATATTAATTTGTGGTCTGGTGGGGTTTTCCCAGAGGCTCCCATTTTGAAATTTTCTCTTCCGCAAGGGACAGATCACACTGTAGACCTGAGCCGATGCACTTGAGGATGCCCAACCCTCTTCCCTTCTCCAGAGGGAGGGGAGGAATGTAACATCTCCCACATTGGTCTGACAATACTATTATTGTCATTACATTGTTATTACCGTATTAGCCAGTTTTCTTTAGAGGATTTCTTTAAAGGATGGATACATGAACATTTCTAAGAGAGATTGTGGAAGAAGGAGACTAGTGAAGGAAGCCACCAAAACACCTTTGAGCATTCTGATGGAAACATTTGTAATTGTGATTACAGATACCCCACAGTGAAATATTTGTCTGTAGCATAGTAACAGCTTCATGGTGGAGTGGTGCACAGAAGGCTTTTCATACAAGAAAACATGATTGACTGAGGTTTTGTCCACTAACAAAAATGTAGTTTATGCAGATCTACAGTCCCAGGTTTGCTGAGTAGCACATGAATAAAGCCATCCTCTTGTCCTTCTCTGCATGTTGTTTTTAGTTGCTTGACTTCCCTCATTAACTCCAATATTACCTTCTGCGTAGAGTTGGTGGTAATCTCTCCAGATATAAACTCCAGCACTGTCTTTATCTTCTCCACTTACTTGGCCGTAATTGTACAGTTGATCCTTAGTTGTGACATTTTGTTAGCCTACATAGAATACGAAGTAAGACAGGTATTGTTTGCCTACAGCTGCAACCACAGGCAGTGAGACTGCCATAGCAATGCTAATGCTAGAATGATCACTGGCATTGTCCTTCAAGTCCATATTCCCAACTCGTCATCACAACCAGTATTGTCTTGGCCAAGGTCTATAATCACAAATCAGTTGTCTTGAGTGAAAATAGTGACAAAAAGTGTTGGATAAGAGAAACCAAAACAACACAGATGCACTGAAACAACAACCAGGAAGGGGACAAGGATAACAACTGATCAATGGTCAACTGAGTTGTTTGGCAATACTGAAAATGTGAAAATGGAGGCGTGAAGATGAAGCAGTCAACCCCAAGAACACTGTCCCAACTGCTCAGAAATTTTGCAGTGGCTTCAATCAGTTTATTTATATAGCACCAAATTACAACAGAACTGCCTCAAGGCACTTCATATGGGTAAGGTTTAACCTTACCAACCCCTCTGAGCAAGCACACGGTGACAGAGGTAAGGAAAAACTCCCTCTGCAATTTTTTGAAGAAGAAGCCTCAAGAAGACCAGACTCAGAGGGGCGACCCATTGTTTAGACCATTCTACCAATTAACAGAGACAATAAATACAAAAATGAACACACAAATAATTAAGCGGGGGCAGATGGCACTGTCCAGTAAATATCAATGAAAGTCAATAACTATATTATCCCAACAAAATCAAAGTCCTCAGATTTGTCCTATGACAATATTCTGTGTTGCCCCAGTTCTCGCTGTCACCTACATGGGGCGAGTGGCACCCTATCCATTCATTCAGGATGTGGCTCTATACTACCCAAGGCTAGGGCCCAGTCTGAGCCATAATGCCTCAGACAAAGAGAGAAAGAAAGCAGAATCAACAGGGCAGAACTACTAGCATCAAAGGTAAATCAACACAGAAGCAGAGAGGATACGAATGTAGCCACCAGCAGGTAGCACTCTGCTTCACTAATAAACCTAGAATTTAGATATAATGATGCTGAGACCTACTCCGTTGTTAATAACACAAGTTAAAATGAGAGGAAAGATGGATAGATACTACGCACATATGTTATTCATACAAAAGAGAAAACAGATAAGTCTTTTGTCTTAACTTGAAAGAGTTTTATCTGAGCAGGCAGATTGTTTCATAGAACAATCGAATGAGAAGGGAAAGCGAAAAGGGAGACTCTAGCCTGTGAATGATTTTGGAAAGTAATAAAACCTTAAAATCAGACCTTGCTGGGAAAGGCACCTGGTTAACAGAAGCCAAACATGGGGTGATATGGTCAAAAGTTCTGCTTCCAGTCAAGTTTCTAGCAGCAGCATTTTGAACCAGTTGGAGACCTCTAATGCTGAACTGCAGTAATCCACAGAATAGGACATCGAACTAGTCCAGTCTGGAAGAGACAAAGGCATGGATCAGAGTCTTGGCATCAGCCATAGAGAGGATCAAATCTTCACTATGTTATGAAGATGGAAGAGAGCAATCTGAGTGACGTAATGTGTAGATCAAAGGACAGTGTGGAATTGAAGATCGCCCCAAGGTTCCTCACTTTATCACTGTAATGTATAAGTCACAAATTTAGATTTAACGTTAGCTGTTCAAACTGTTGTCTATGCCTTGTAGGACTAATGACCATCATCTCAATCTTGTCTGAATTTAAAAGCAAGAAGTTGCTTCATCCCGTGACGCAACCTCAGAATTCTTCAGAAAAACTATACACCATCAGCTAGGATGCTGAAACTTGGGCTCATTTTTGTGTTCCAACATAACAACCCAAAACACACATCAATGATGGTTGTGGAATGGATAAAGTAGGTTAATATTAATCTTTTGGAATGACCTTCCTAAAGTGTTGTCCTTAACCGTATCAACAATATCTTGATTGTGCTTAAGAGTCAGGTCAACACCAGGAAACAAATTTAACTGAACTCCAAGCCAACCAAGCCAAGAACAGCCATCAAATATCCAATCAGAATTTTGCCAAAAGCTTGTTCATGGTTCACACAATTGTGTGGTCAAGGTGAAACTTGGGTTTATGCTTTGTGTATAATTTTAACCTTGTGTAGATAATAATAGTAATTATTATTAATTATACCTTTAATAATAGTCATCATCATCATCATCATCATCATTATTATTATTATTATTATTATTATTATTATTGTTATTATTATTATCCATTCATTCATTCATTTTCTATACCTGCTTACTCCAATCAAGGATCATTGGTAGGGAGGGGGAATTTAAATTTTTTTGTAATACTTCCAAGTCCTTCCTGATATGAGGCTGTTTCCAGCAGCTTTCAAAGAACAGCTCCGTACCTCAGTGGTGAAGTCTCTGACTGAGAATCAGAGGTTCTTGAAAGCCGCGAGTTTGCATCCCGGGTGGTGTGTGTGTGTGTGTGTGTTTTTTTTATTCCACATAAGCGGCGCGATGTGTTCCCACAGGTACCGGCTGGTTTTTATTTTTGATTTATTCCAAATAAGCGGTGTGATGTGGTTCCACATGTACAAGCTGTTTTTTTTTTTTTCTTCCACATAAGCGACGCCATGTGCTGCACCTGGTACTATTCTTGTTGGATGGACACTGGCGCGTGCATGAATTTTCGCACCGGATTTGTGCACACCTGCTCGTGCGCTAATTTTGAACTGTTTCCCGCTGTTTTGCCATTTTTGTCCAAACACCATCCAAACTTTGCACTATGTGTGAAGGGGCCATAACTAATGCAGCAAAGCAACTGTCGTGACATGGTAGCGGTACCTAGCTTGTGTGTAGACCAGCCATAGATCAAGAATAAATTAATACTTCCTTGGTGAATTTTTACTATCCTGTACTGTCCTGTTACTGGCATCGAACTATAGCTCTCTGTTTTGTAAAAGTGCATACTTTGGTAGGACAGATTTGTATGCACATAGATCAGCTAACTGGAATGAATCTCTCAGGTTGTTTGACTGCCACCATATTGAAAAGATGATGGTCAGACTGTTTCATGTTTCACAATCTTGACAAGAATGCAAACACACATCGTGCTGACATCATAGTCAGACAAAGCAACATTTGTGGTTGCACAATAAGGAAATTTAGAGGATCCCCGTTGCTTCCCATATCATGGCAACTGTAGATGAAAATGTTAATATACAGTTCATTATTACAAGATCTAAGATGTACAATAAAGACTTCATATCGTTAGATAGCAGAGGTATGATTTGGTTTTTGGAGAATATTCATATTTTACAACTTTCCATAAATTGTTGCTGATAAAATATCATTGTATGGCTGCAATGACATATTGTGTGCACTGCTTGTTTTTGTGTTCACTTAACCTTGTCTTTTTTCCTCATAAACATGTTTTGTGTTCTGATTACTAGTCCATTAATGGTTGCTGTCTGAATGCATTTAAAGCTCACAAGATCACAATAACAACAAAAAGCTTTCCAGTGTGCATGTATTTCAAGTAGCCGTCTCTTGAGAGGCACATTGATTCCTAAATGAATGCAAGGCTGGAGAAAATGGATTTCTTCCTTAAGATGTGACTTTGTATCTCTTCTTTAAATCCCTCCAGCACTGTGTGCATTTGATTACACACTGCGAAGGAGGGAATCTTTGCATCTTTATAAAATATTCATTGTAGAGGATGGGTGAGGCAGTGCTCTGTGGATGGTTGCTTGGTGATGGGAGGAAATCTTTGGAAGTTCAAGAAGAGAGAAACTGAATCTGGTGTGTGCTGTGTAAGTCGCATAAGTAGGTCAGAAATTTTAATGCTCAGTCTGCTAAAAATCAGTGGTTGTAGCGATCGCCTTATTTTAAAAAATGTCCCAGAGGATTTGGTGAAGAAGTGGTTTCTGAATTTCTTATACAATGTGCAGCCAGTAGATTATCCACTTCCCAGAATTTGCTGATGTCAGTTAAGCACCATGGGCACAATTTTGTGGGGGATGGGGGGACATGTCCCCCCCCCCCACACACACCTTTTCAACCAGGGGGGACAGAATATGGTATGTCCACCCACCTTCTGACATATATGTGTGTACTTGAAACATGCTATGCCAGTCTTATGTGCAAACCATGTCAGTCTTATGTGCAAAACCATGTCAGAATAGTATCTTTGTTTCTGCAAGTTTGTATTTTTAGCAGCATTGACTTGTTTACACCTGTTTCTTGTTTGTCACATTCAGAATTTTCTGGGACTGCATCTACCCAAATTTGAAACCAGAAATAGTTGCCTCTAGGGACTAGTGTCTACACATAAGTATCAATGGACAATATGCTAATGTACTAAATTCTGAAAGTTAGAAAAGGAAATCAGAAAAGCTATCTGGGACCTCAGAAAGCCCATCTGCAATTATTGCTTGATCTCCAAAATCAGTCTATGCAAGCGAAATTATGTTCAGTATGAGTGTTGTCATTAGTGCCACTTCGAAAATTAAATTCACGATAAGTAATTTATCCTAAACTTATGATCTGTTGTTTTTTCAAACTTATGCAAAAACAAATCTTGAGAAAAAAAATACAGTATGCGATAGTTAATAATTATTAAGAGCCTGTTCTTTCATATTTATGAACACATTTTACCACATTGCAGTTGTTTTTTAATGAAAACTCAACCTATCATTCTTTGTGAGTTCTACACATGTGGTGATACCTTATTTACACCAGGATGTTAATAAAATCAGTGCTGGCTACTCTCAGAATAAAGTACTTATATCCACAGTTTCAAATTGCATAAGTCAAATGGTGTCCACTTTATGGTCTTCTCAAAACATTAAAATTACTGTTCTGGATGCTCAGAATGCATCTGAGCTTATCTAGAAACCGTTGGATTCTGGGGGCTTAAAGCGGCCCCCAGACCCCCAGCCTATGGGCTTCGGCCCTGCGGGCCTCGCACTTCATCCCCCCCCAATTTCTAGTTCTAAATTGCGCCCTTGTTAACCACTGATCAGTTATTGTTGTGGAAATATAGTTTTTTCATTGCACTCTAACACTGAGTGTCAGCTGTGATTAAAATTCTAGCATTGTGTTTTTAATTCATTTTCTATTTGTCTTTTCAATCAGACTAAATGGCCTGTTTATTAAAGTGGTGACACCAAAAAATGTGCACAAATAATCACTAAAAATGATGAAATGTTGATATTTTTAAAAATCATGAACAGTAAAAGTCGATGATGTGTGCAAGTGAAGGATAAACAACTGTTGTCTGAAGCCTGCGCTCTATTTCAGCCTTCAGCCATGACCATATTGTTGCTACGTCATCGGGAGAACGGGACCTGCTGATTCAAGCCCAAATCAATTGAAAACACGGCGGGGGTCGAGCTGTTTTCAGATGATTTTTTTTTGTTCTACTATGGAGCTTTTTTTTTAATACAGTCAGAAGGCAATTCTGAAGAAGCAGGCAATTTTGGCATGCAGGTGGAGATGATAAACTGATAAGCTCTGTTGTCATATATATATATATATATATATATTTTTTTTTTTTTCTTTTTTTTTTGAAGAAAGTTTGTTTTGCCGTCCTTGACAGAAAAAAGTGATGAGGAAGTGTAGATTTTTTTATTTATGCTTTTTGGAAAAGGGACATACACTTTAAACCTGAAAAATGACACACAGCACCTACGAGCGACTGAAAATATTAGGTATTTTTAAAATAAGTATTGTTTCTTTCTTGAATACAGTTAGTGTACTGTACATTAGTAGCGTAACATCACTCATCTTCAACCGCTTATCCGGGATCTGGTCACGGGGCAACAGCTCCAGCAGGGGACCCCATAATTCCCTTTTCTGCGACACATTGACTACCTCTGACTGGGGGATTCTGAGGTGTTCCCAGGACAGTGTGGAGATATAATCTCTCCACCTTGTCCTGGGTCTTCGCCGATGGATGTGCCTGGAACACCTCTGTAGGGAGGCGCCCAGGGGGCATCCTTCCCAGATGCCTGAACCACCTCAGGTCGTTCCTTTCAACGTGAAGGAGCAGTGGCTCTACAATTCACATAAGGAGTAAGTAATATAGTCTTACCTGTCCGTTTGACTGAGATCATCTTCACAAACTGATGACAACATATCATGGCAAGTCGTTATTCAGCAGCACAAAATATACATTAATCTATTAGTTTGTGATATTGTGACAAAAAATGCCTCATATTCCTCACGGCAGCATGAATTCATTCTAATTAATTCCGGTTTTTATATATATATATATAAAAACACAATCATACACATATATAATATGACTTGTAATTTTGGACACACCCTCCAATTCACTGTTTATTTGACTCTAAAATATATTAAGAGTCATGAAAATACTGCTGTATTGTGTTTTATTTTTGATGCCATATGCCCTGAGAAATTAAATTTTAAACATGGGGAAATTTGCTTGATTGCATCTGCTGTTTTTTTTTCACCTTGAAATCTGTGTTATGTGTGGACTTTGATGAAGAATATGTCGAAATGGTGAACAGATGCATTCTTATACAGCACAGTAACACCAGTGGTGATTTTAATTAGTTGTCCAGTCTATCCAAGGATAAGATTTTTGAGGGACATATCCCTCCTCTTGTCATCTTTGTTGTTCATACACATTTTTTTATCAAAGACTTCAACTTCCATGTGGATTATTGCTCACTAGCTAGCTCAGTTCCTCGCATGTTGTTTCCAGCTCTTACAGTCCATGAAGCAGCTCTTGAGGTCGTCCCTACTCTGGACCATTTTCCTTCAATCGTCTAGGAGTAGAAAATCTGCTTGGGAATTTTGCTGTCATCCATTCTAATGATGTGACCCAGGAGCTGATGGCACACTCGATGTTGGTACGTTAGTCTTCCCACATGATGAGAAGGATACTCTTTAGGCAGTGTTGGTGGAATTGCTTGAGGGTGGTAAGGAGGCAGCTGTAGGTGCTCCATGTCTCAGATCCACACACCAGGATTAGCATGACAATGCCTTTGTAGTTTAAAATTTTTTATCTCTTTGAAGGTCTTTGTTGCTGAAAACACAGGTACGAAGGCGACCAAAGGTACTTCCTGCACAACTGCATCTGTGTTGGATCTCATCGTCGACAGATAACTGCCCAAGTATGGAAAAGTGCAGTCTCACAGCAAAAAAGCTTTGAATTTATCATGTTGGGTAGAGGCTAATACAAGATATATGTCTACTTCAGGATGTAATAACCAAGCTTGGTGTAGGTTTGACAAAAGTTTCAAGGACTTTCTGAAGACTTCTTCCATAAAGGATGAAACACTCTTGTCACTGGCATATTGGAAGTCCAAGAGCAAAGTGGTGGTGATTTTTTTTTCTTGGCTATCAGTCATCTCAGGTTAAAGAGCTTTAGGGGAGGTGATGCTCTAGTTGTTAAGGTGTTGGGGTTGAGTCCAAAAGATCATGGTTTCAAGTCCCCGCCTGCCCTCCACGTCCATCTGGAGTTCCATGTCTTCTGCCTGCAGCTGTTCTGGAGAATTCCGTTATGCTCTCCCGCACGTGGCTCATGGATGGTCATCCGACGTGGACCGTACGGTGTGTGATGGATGTGCGCCATCAGGGTTTTGATTATCTGGTAGACCGGGAAGGTTATGGACTTTAGGAGCACTCCTAAGTATTACACTCCATCATCTTGGATCTTGCCTCCATCCGGGACTATCATTGGGCTCACATGGACTGGCCAAGTGGGTCACCTGGTGGCTCTCCTTGAGGGGGTGGGTCCTGTTGTGGTCTGGGGAATTGGTCTAGCTGCTGTTTTGTTTTTCTCGCCACCTTCCTGTGTTTCCCTGCCAGTGGAGCTGATCAACATCAACATCTTTGGCTGCGGCACACCTGCATCAAATTAGTGGTGCCTAGTTAAGCCTCAGCTGAACAGAAGGACGCCACCAGATAATTCTGTTTCATGGAGTGGTAACACTAGCCTCCAGTTATATTCTGTGTCTTTTTGAAGGAATTCTTTTTTCCTAGCCTTTGGAGTGAATATTAATTTTGAATTTGTTTTTGTTCAGTCCACAGCCACCATCAGTTCCACTGGCCCACCTGGTTTTCCTGCACCTGCAGCCTGTCCTGTAGTGTCTCCATCACCTGATCTACATCATTTATAGTATCACTGTTTGGTTGTACAGCAGTATAAACAATTTTTCTTTAACACCTGCCTTGCAGCATCTTGAGTCCTCTTGTAGTTCCTGGTACCGCCACAACATGTTTACCCACTGATAATGAAAAAATATGACACATTACATTGTTGTCAGTATTCCAAGCTGCCTAAAACATTTGTACAGTAATGAAAGAAAACAACAACCTAATGTTCTGTATTTATCATAGGCCATAAGTGTATCTAAATTTCAAATGTTGTATAGATGTGAAACAGAAACTGTAGACAGGATTGTTTCCCTTCTTCTAATTAATTTTTGTTATGCCTGCATTTATCCTTTCTTTGAATGAGCCATTTCACTCCAGCTTGGTCATTGCTGAATGCCAGAAGGTGTCACTGTTTGTGCAATGCATCCATGTATCCCGTCTGGTGTATTAGTTCAGACTGTTCAGTTTGCAAAAATACAGGCAATATAACAATTTGTTATTAATTAATAGCAGAAGGCTCAGAAATCCTGTCTATGCTTAAAGAATATCACTGGATTAATTAATTATATAGGGATCAATAAAATCATTTCACCTTTTTTTTTAATTTCTTTCTGCAAATATGGACATCTGTAAAAGACACAAGAACAAGTTAAACTCAACCTGGATGGTTTTATTGCAGCCTGTGGAGTTAAAACCTCTCTGGTCTCATTATATGTGTTAAAAGAAAATTATATGATGTCTTACTGCAAGGTCGAAGACCAGCAATTGATTTCAACATTATTTAAAAAAAAATGTAAGTACTTTTTAAGCTGTCACTGCTGAAAGGCAGTAATATCACAAGTCAAAAGTTACTTCAGTCGAGTTACTGAGCTGTGTCCTTAGCTATATGTAAAATGTTTTGGCTTTTTAAAATTCATGAATTAAAAAAGTGTTTCTTAAAACATTATGGCTGTTGTGTTTTCATATCTTAATTAAACATAACATGGTATTGTGTGGTAGTGGACTGCATGCAAAATGATTAGGAAAGTTTTATTCCTGGGGAAATACTTTTGTTACTGAACAAATACAGCGCTCTCAGTCAATCCACAATGTCAATAAAACTCAACATTTCTCCCAGGAAATGTGACTTGTGGCATCCTCATGGAAACATACAGTGTACACAATTGGTCTGTAAGGCCCTTCAGTATGTTTGAAATGGGTCTGTAGGTTTATTTGGCACATGTTTTACCCTGGATGCAACTCCACATTACATGAAGAATGGACATGCATGGTCTTTAGCCAGGGACCTTCTGCTGTGGAACAAAGTAACCCCTTTGTTCACCAGGCTGCCAGTTAGGCAACTATTACGGCACCAAATTATTTTGTCGCAACATGTACAAACAAATTGCCAAGAACCTTTTAAAAAAAATCAGTCTTCAGATATTTTCTTGGTCCAGTCCTGATGTTTCAACTTGTGAGTTTTGTTCAGTGGTGTTCAGTTATCAGCCATCCTTACCTTGGCCATGTTTCTGAACACTGAGAGATGAGATGAGATTTATTGTCATTGTCATTACACGAGTGCAACAACAATGAAATTACGTTTACACTCCAATTACCTCAGACATACATACAGCAATTAATCCACAATTATTACTTGTTTATCATAATAATGGCACACATCAGAATTAAAGACAACACATATACATTTGAAATTGTTTATTTGCACTAAACTTGAAGCAGTCCGTCATCCGAATTGAGGCAATATGGGTGAAGGCTGCAGCAGGAGGGGCCCGTGCCTCCCAGCTTGGGGGGGGGTTGAAGGCTGCAGCAGTAAAAACCATGCTGCCTTTGAGCTGGCAGGGAGGAAGCCAGGGTGAGGGGAGTGGAGAGACACGGGGGGGGGGGTAGAGATGGAGGGATGGAAACATGCGTTGTGTGCAGATGAGTTAATTTTCTGTCAGTTTCTGTCCATGTGGGTTTAAAGTCTGACGTTGCTAGGCAACAGCAGGCTGGGGAGGGTAGATAGATAAGAAGGGGGACCCAAATTCCTTCACCAAGGCCATAGATCCTTCTGGGGCAAGAACAGGGTATTTGGCCTTCAAAAGCTGATAAGGCTGCCATGTTGATGTTAGGCGGAGAGATACAGAATTCCATTTACTGCACCTCTGACTGTCCAGAGTTTGAGTTCAAGAGTTCACGCAGTCTGAGATTACACAGCATTGCCCAACTCATTCATCATGACAGACTTATTGAGGAGACGAGATTCTGGAAGCAGCCGTGTTGCTAATGCCTTGGACTTGTTGCAGTTTTGGAATATGGTGGCACTGGACGATAATGGGTTCCTGGTTGTGTCACATTTAATTCTTCTTGTCTACCACAGTTAATTTGCATATTTTCTTAACACATTTCTTGTGCCCCTGATGACTATTTGCAACAAAACATTTAATTGTACAGGGATTATGCCTCAATAGCTTAGCTATTTCAAAAGTGATGCATCCCTCTGAAATGCATTTTGCAATTTGTGACTTTTCAGTTTTTGACATATCTCTTATTTTTGGCATATTAACCTACCTAATATTTCCATACACCTTATCGGGTGTTCATCACTTTTGGCCAAACAGTCTACAAATACTTATCACCTGAGAATACTGTAATCCAATCTGCATTCAGGTTTATTTACAACTGTAAATTGTGCTTGTCAAGATAAATTGCTGTCCTTCCATCCATATGGCAAAACCTTCCTTGTCCTAAAACTCAAGAACCGTAAAACTCTCAAAATCAAATTTAAATACATTAATTCTTGGAAGTGAATGCACTGCCTGCCCCCCCCCCCCAAAAAAAAAGTCATGCATTTTTGACATTTATGAATGCCGTTTTTACTGACTTTTGGGTTTTGAGTATGAAATGTACAGAAGCCCCAAAATGCTCAGATTAATTGCTAGATGGTGACAAAAGCTCCTCAAATGTGCAGAAATGTATTGTTTATTCATTTGAGATGGTAACTTCTGGTAAAACTAGGATGGGCTGGTAACCAAAAATCAACTTACAGTCATGTCCCTTGCCCTTATGGGCAATTTGCTTGTAAGGCTTGGAGCTTGACAATATGCACAGAAATAATGACATGATCAGAATACTCACTTGTCTAATCATACATAAAGTCACTCATCGCAAACCGCTTTTCTGGGTTCGGGTTGAGGGGGCAACAGCTCCAGCAGGGGACCCCAGACTTCCCTTTCCAATCTCACATTGACCACCTCTGACTGGTGGATCCCGAGACGTTCCCAGGCCAGTGTGGAGATATAATCTCTCCACCTAGTCCTGGGTCTTCCCCAGGGTCTCCTCCAAAATGGACGTGCCTGGAACACCTCCCTAGGGAGGCTCCAAGGAGGCATCCTTACCCGATGCCCGAACCACCTCAGCTGGCTCCTTTCAATGCAGTGACTCTACTCCAAGCTCCCCACAGATGACTGAACTTCTCACCCTATCTCTATGGGAGACACCAGCCACCCTCCTGAAGAAGCCCATTTCAGCCACTTGTACCCACAGTCTAATTCTTTCAGTCATGACCCAACCCTCATGACCATAGGTGAGAGTAGGAATGAAAATTGACCAGTAGATTGAGAGCTTCGCATTTTGGCTCAGCTCCCATTTTGTCACAACAGTAAGGTAAAGCGAATGCAATACCGCCCCTGCTGCACCGATTCTCTGGCCGATCTCACGCTCCCTTGTCCCCTCACTCATGAACAAGCGCCCGAGGTACTTGAACTCCTTCACTTGGGGCAAGGTCCGTATTCCCTACCTGTAGTAGGCAATCCATTGGTTTCCTGCTGAGAACCATGGCCTCAGATTTAGAGGTGCTGATCCTCATCCCAGCCGCTTCACACTCAGCTGCGAACTCCACTCACTTCAGTGAGTGTTGGAGGTCACCGGCCGATAAAGCCAACAGGACCACATCATCTGCTAAATGATGAGACCCTGAGCCCACCAAACCGGAAACCCTCCTCCCCCGACTACGCCTCGATATCCTGTCCATGACTATCACAATCAGGATTGGTGACAAGGCACAGCCCTGGCGGAGGCCAACCCCCACCGGAAACGAGTCAAACTTACTGCCGAGCACCCGAACACAGCTCTCGCTTTGCGAGTACAAGGATTGGATGGCCCTGAGATTGGTAAAAAAAAAACCATATACACAATGTATTTTTTTTTCCAAAAAAACAAATGTTGTAAAACCTAAAAATACACTGCCCCTGCTCTCTGAAAAAATTGTTAAGAATTAATCAGTCATTTATTAATGTCAGATGTACTATTTATAGAAGAAATGAGATAGATAGATAGATAGATAGATAGATAGATAGATAGATAGATAGATAGATAGATAGATAGATAGATAGATAGATAGATAGATAGATAGATAGATAGATAGATAGATAGATAGATAGATAGATAGATAGATAGATAGATAGATAGATAGATAGATAGATAGATAGATAGATAGATAGATAGATAGATAGATAGTTCAAAATTCGACATATAGGCACTTATTATGAGGGAACACTTGACCCAGGACATATTGTGAAGGCATGAAACATGAACAGTAGGTAAGGGTTAAATAATCCCAACCACGAGTGTTAAGAACAGGAAAGTTAACCAAAACACACATAGATGGAGTGGAGCACCTATCGAAAGGAGTATTACCCCTCTGGTTGGTATCTTAAAAAAAACTACTTGATGACAAACACGTCTGTCAGCGTTGTGCCAATATAGTTTAGGGCCTCTCGTGATGGGGCACACACCCAATGACAGAAGCAGGTCATTTCCGCTCCATGGCATCATAAATCCACCGTCTGGCTGCTGTCCGGCTGCTGATGCTGCAGAACAGCACAGAGTGGGCCTGTCCAAACTGTGAGCTACTGCACCGTCCCTACGGCACATGCACCACAAACACTGCCTACACTACCAATCTACTGTATCTCTGTCACTACCTTCATCTTTCTTGCTATATGTCGCTACAACTCGATGTCTGTCCATCTGTTCGTCCATCTGCCTATCTATCTATCTATCTATCTATCTATCTATCTATCTATCTATCTATCTATCTATCTATCTATCTATCTATCTATCTATCTATCTATCTATCTATCTATCTATCTATCTATCTATCTATCTATCTATCTATCTATCTATCTATCGTGCATTGTCGAGGGTATCCGTGTCAACAAAGAACAAAAACCCCACGTTGTGGTTCACCTGTCCTCAGTGCAGAATGTGACAGCTCATATTCCAGTCTGCAGTAAAAAGTGCACTTAATATACAGTAGCAGAGCGAGAACGCAGTGTAAGCGTGTCAGCTGGGGGATGAGGGATACTGCATGTAATATATTCATGTTTGCTTAAATCAGGCTCAAGGTTAAAACAACGCATATTTCTCTTAGCATCACATCTCTTTGGCAGAACACAGAGTTTCGATGTGCCAAACATGACACCTCCACTCACTAATACAAGAGAAATAAGGGATGAATGATAAATAAGGCTGCATTTCTCCAGCCTTCCTCTACCTCACGCTTCGTCACTTCTCCTAGACAGGAATGCAAATAGGTCATCGAGCTTCATCCCCGCTTGCCCTAACGTGCTATGACAGTCCTTAAATTCACATTTGAAGCCATTTCCCTGCAAGAAAAAAATATATAAGAAACTCTTCAATTTTGCATGGGAAGGTATTAAGGTTTCACCGTGGCTGGCTGGGGATCAAAATATATGCTTTCCGGAAGCCATGACCGCTTTCAGGAAGCCATGACTAGGGTTGAGCAGAATGCTAAATGCCATACATCCTCAAGGTTATCTCAGAAGACAGAGCCCTTTTGGAATCTGCCTCTGCTTTATTTTCTTGAATGCATGCATCAAGTCGGCTGAACAGAAAAGATGAAGGTGACTCTTACAACGGGTCCGGCACTTCCCGGCTGTGCACGCTGGCGGTGGTGGTAGGGCGTACACCTCACTGTGTCTGCAATGAATGGTTGTAATTTGGAGTGTCCAAAGCAGCTGTGCTCTCACGATGCAGTGTGTGTGAACTGGGATTAAACAGAGGTACAGTAAGCCAGGGGCTAATACCAAGCACTTAAATGTGAAAAGTGTCATTTCCATCCCCAAGTCCCTGAATATTGAAATTAGGTCATCAGTGCAGCAGAGGCCAATTTTCACCCTCATATATCACGACGGCCCCTGCACCCAAGGTCTCATTACACCATACATGGTCAATAAGCCATTAACATGCAGCAGACAATGTATAATGTTCACACAAAGACAATGTGGCTACAGTAAGAGTGGTGAGTCAGTGTTTGTGCCGTGTGTACACACCACTCAGAGCAAATAAATAAATGCAATAGAAGAGGGAATCATCTTTATGGTCAAACACGGCTTTTTGGATGTGTTTGATGCTGATGTTCTTCTGCACTGAAAAAGAGACGCTTTAGTATGCAGCATGCTTTTTCAGGCATAATTTTTCCAGCGTGATATTCATTTATTGGAAGCCACGTTACATAAACAAACAACGCCCAAGGCTACTACAGCTGGTTAAACAACCACAGGCTGCTCTTTTTGTCTTTTCTCCAGCAGAAGCACACTGGAAATTCCTCGTTGGACCACAACATGTTCTGCTCTACTTCTTTAACAAATAACTTAGATGGAGTCACAATTTCATCCTTACTGTGATTACACACTGATTCTTGACAAACTTTAGTTTGCACCACTTTTTTCAAACCTTAGACATAGTTAGGTGGTGGTTTTTGGAGTTTATGCCCACCCCTAAAAATAGTCCTACACATTCTGATGGCAGATGTGTAGCAGTTTGAAAGGATGAATCAAATGTTTCACAAAGAGATGGACTGTTTAAAAATTCTCAACAAGTTCGTGATAGCCTTTACAAATAATTTCCTGATACCGTCACGAAAAAGTAACACATTTCATGATGGTATCACAAAATTTGGGGTGACATGGGGAGAAGGAGGTGCATTGAGGTTATGGTTAGGATTAGTGACTGAATCTTGATCGTGTCATATACATAGATATATGCTAGTTTAATGTTTAACGCTTAAGTGGTTACTGGGCTGATCAGCTGTAATTACATGTGCTCCCACATGAGGGCGAAGCTACTGAATACTGTGTTAAAAATATAGCAGAAGAAGAAGAAGCAGCCAGATGTGTAATGCTAGCAGCTGCAGGTTTGGTCATTAAAACACCCGCCGTTTTTCTCTTTTCTGCAAATATATGTACTTATGTCTCCATATACATTTCTACGTGCTTTACTTTGTCTTGTTCCCCCCTTTTTAATATTATTATATTTAAGTAAATATTGGAGGAGTGGGGTACAATTAGTTATACCTAACAGCTAACATTAGCTTATCTAGCCGGCCTTAGCAACGTTCATCATATCTTACAAAATAGTTGGTTCCTTTGTGTTTGATAACAATCTTCTCCTGTGATGTCTTATCCTTCTTATGTCTTATTTCTTATTATATATACCTTTTTCTTGAGCTGCTTGGGTGGGTAGGGAGAGTTCCCATGGGATAAAAAAGCTTTTTAACCTACCATCGCTGGTTCTCAAGACCAGGCACCTAAGTGGCTCTACTCTACTCTTTTCTACTCTCCTATTTTACTCTTCCTTTTTAGATGTTTAGATATACCTTTGTATACTGGCATAGTTCCACCTTATTATTGGAATATAATATTTAAGAAATACCTTACTGAATTTTATGCTGGCATACTAGCATAGTTCCACCTTAGAATTGGAATATAATATATAAGATATACCTTACTGAATTTTCATGAAAATCTTCTGATGGTATTATGAAAAAAGCATGAAACTGGGCTGCAAATAAATACAATAAAGGAATTCCTTCACTAAATAATTCAATTAAATGCTGAATGCTTGAAACAGGAAGTGAATATGGTCACTTCAGACAATGATTCTGTTTTAGAATTCAAGAAATACAAGAAATACTGAATAAAACATTTGCTTTGGACAATGATCGATTATTATAAAATGTGCAAAACAGTAAATAAGCCAGTTACTTCACAACATGTCTCACTTTTCAACCCGGTCTCACGACATGTATTCAGAAGGACGAAATACACATTAATCTATTGGTTCGTGATATTGTGACGAAAGGCACCTAATTTTCATCACAGCAGCACAAATTCATTCTAATTCATTCTGTGATGGCTGCACGAAATTAAGTGAGGCAGGGGGGTCGGGGGTGGTTATGGTTATGGTTGGGGGAAGGTGTAGGGTCAGTAATAGTGAGATTAAAAAAAAAAAATCACGAAAATTTGAATCATTTCGTGATGGGAGCACGAAAAAAGAAACGTGAGACTGGGCTGCAATTTTATGATAGCAAGTAATAGTAAATAATAAGAATAAAAAAACCTCATTACTTTTTTTGGGTTCATTGCTTTTTGACAATCAAAGCATGAAATGAAACTCGTTTTTCAATCAGTGATTCACTGCTTTAAAATGCTAAAAACAGTGACTATATTAACTTTAAAACTCATGATTCCCTTCTCTGAAACACAAGACATTAAATAAAGTTGCTGCTTCAGACAAAGACCATGTTTTGAAATTCTAAAAGCAGAAAATGAAACAATTGAATCAGACAGTCATTCATTGCTTAAAACACTCAATAGACAATTACTTCAGAGCATCATTCACATTTATGCAGTGAATATAAGGAAAA
Organism: Thalassophryne amazonica; assembly: GCF_902500255.1. Classification (NCBI taxonomy): domain Eukaryota; kingdom Metazoa; phylum Chordata; class Actinopteri; order Batrachoidiformes; family Batrachoididae; genus Thalassophryne; species Thalassophryne amazonica. The sequence continues at coordinate 22,044,867 of NC_047107.1, forward strand.
ATGAAACAATTGCTTCAGAAAATGATTCACTGTAGTTAGATACACAAAACACTCAAACATTTGCTTCAAAGAATGATTATTTGCTTCAAAATGCTCATAACAGTAAATTTAGCACTAGATTCACAAAATTATTCATTTTTCAAAAAGTACAATAAAACAAAATTATTTCAACTGATAGTTCACCTGATTCATAAAATTAGTGTTTCAAAGTGCTTGAAATACTTAATGAAATACCTGCATTATGGAATAATTCTTTTTCCGAAATGCTCAAACCAATAAATGGAACATTTTCCTGCAGGAAATTGTGTTGAAACACATGAAAATATAGTAATAACAATATAATAATAATAATAGAAAATGATTCACTGTTTCAGTATGCCTGAAATACTAAATGAAATGCTGCAGAAAACTGTTGTTTTAAAGCATAGTTGATTCAGAAAATTATTTTATTTCAAATTCTCAAAACTCCATATGAAACAGTTACAATTACTAAATAAACTATCATAAAAACACTTTTGTATTCAAAACGAAATAAACAGTTGCTTCAAAAAAAAAATCATTCAAAATGCTCAAGACTCTTAACACGAAAAATGATTCACTGTTGAAAATTGTCAAAATACTAAATACCACACTAATGGGAAATTGTGGTTTTGGTGTCTCCTACAAAAAAACAAACAAACAAACAAACAAACAAGTCTTACCTATGGCTTCGCCATATGACTGTTTTAGTGATTGAATGTTCCACACAACATGTCGTCCAAAAGTAGTAATGATATAAATGTGTGGTTGCTTGTCAGCATCCTACATTTCTTCTTTCCATTGCACTGCAATAAACTGAAGGCATCAACATTCTTCGAACAAACCAAAGGCAGATTGAGGCCTCTGGCTGCCTCCATTGTAACAAATGGGGCAAATCATTGTCACAAGACATGTTTCTTTCTCCTTTAACGCGGTTACATGATGGTGCTGGGACATTTATGGACTGCTTGATCCAGTGTGGGCAGATTAAAACCAAATCAAGCCAAACTGGTTTAAACCTTCCCTGTGATGAGTCTCCCAGCATACTGTACACCAAAAACAAACATTTTATTAACAATAAAACATTGCTCTATTTTATTTTCCTCCCTGATTCAATCTGTTTTCCTCAACATTTCCCCCCCACGTACCTTCTTCCTGCTTGTGAAAATGGGGTTTGTATTGATGAGCTGGGCCCAATATTGATTTCCCATCATTCCTGGTGTGGACATTTTCTGGTCTATTATACTACAGTCGCAGCATATTCCCCTAGCAGCCGTAAAGTGGATATATGGACAACCTGACCTTGGCAATATGGAGATAATGAAATATCCTTAATGACCCTTCCTGAAAGATTTTACAGGCAGGACTACAGACTGCCAGCCCATGTACAATAATAGTTAGTGGAGGAGGATTTTAGAGGTCTGACTAAATGTAGAGCTCACTGCCTATATTGGAAGTAGTGTTACTTTGTCTATTTTACAGGGTTAATGTAACCATTCAGGGCACATGGTTATATGATAGACGCTAATATGAAAGACTGGTTTATATTTAAGGGCAGTGTCAGCCATTGCTCTCTGACTCAGCCCATTATCAGAGAGATGAAGAAAAAACACAAACTTTCTATATACATAGGGGACTCGGGGGTTTCGTCACGAACCGTTGTTATGTTACCTATACTTTGTACTTTGAAGGGTGATACTCAAAACTGATAGAATCATAATTGTTACCCTGTGGGTCAGAGTTCTCCAGTAAGGCGTCATTCTCTTCAAACCATTTTCAATTTCAATTCAATTTATTTTCATTTATATAGCATCAAATCACAAAATGTTGCTTCAAGGCACTTCACACAAGTAAAGTCTAACCTTAAGCCCAGGTTACACATAAACGGTTTTGTCGGTGCGTAGTTCGTAGACCAAAGTTCATGGTAATTCCGGCTGTTTTCGTGGTGGAAAGGGTCAGAGCGCGCGCATGTAAAAAAAAAAAGAAAGAAAAACAGAAACTCAGCTCCCCGCTGCTGTTTGCTGCGGGGGCTGCTCCTCCGCTCTTTCCCCCAAAAACCTCTGTCATAATTGTGTTTAGAAGCCAGTCACCATTTGCTTTATTATACAGCTGTGTAGCTAATAAGCAAAATAATCTCCAGGACGATTCGCACGCGCACGCACGTAAAATAAAAATAAAAAGAAACTCCGCTCCACATTGCTGTGGTGCTGCTGCTCGCTCCAAAAACTCTGTCATAATTGTGTTTAGAAGCCAGTCACCATTTGCTTTATTATACAGCTGTGTAGCTAATAAGCAAAATAATCTCCAGGATGATTCGCGCGCGCACGCACGTAAAATAAAAATAAAAAGAAACTCCGCTCCACGTTGCTGTGGTGCTGCTGCTCACTCCAAAAACTCTGTCATGATTGTAAAATAAACGACAAAAGAGACATAAGTCCTGCTCACAGGCTGCTACCAGATACAGGACATGTTCACATCTTCAAACTCCAGACATCTCCACGTCACTACATATTCAGTCCCTGATTGGTCATCGCGGCGCGACGGGAACTGCGGCATTACAGGAAGCAGCAGGATGAAATGGTGATTAAAAAGTATCAAACGCCGTTGTTCGTGTTGTTGCTGTCGTCACGGGAGGTCTCCGGGAGCGCTACTGGAATTATTCGACATGTTGAATAATTTTTTGATGATTCCCGGTAAAGCCGGAACTAAGCCATGCCCCCTAGTGCCAGCGTTAACAACGGCGTGTGATCCTTAAGACAGCCAAAAACTCTTCTGGGACGCTTCCAGGAGCTCTTACCGTCTGTGTGTAAATGGGGCTTTACCAACCCCCAGAGCAAGCACACAGGTGACAGTGGTAAGGAAGAACTCCCTCTGAGGAAGAAACCTCAAGCAGACCAGATTCAAAGGGGTGACCCTCTGCTTGGGCCATGTTACAGACATAAATTACAAGACAACTCATAAAACAATATAGAGGAAATGTTGCCGGTGCACAGGACAGGAGAGTTTCCAAACCCATCTCTGGATGGAGAGTACCTCAAACAAAGAGAAGAAAAAGCAGGATCAGGCATCAGAAAGACAACAAATATAGTATAATTTGTTAGTAGTAAGTAACAAGTAAAACAAAAGAAATACTCAGGTGATTGCAGGTCACTAGCCTTAAGCTTCACTAAAAGACCCAGAATTTAAATAAAGTTGAGGCCGGAGCACGCTCTGTTTCCTAATAAAATGAATTAAAAGAGTAAAAAAGCATAGTAACATAATATGCCAGTATGCTAGCCATAAAGGGAAAGGGAAAATAAAGTGCATCTTAAGTCTGGACTTGACAATCTCTACAGAATCTGACTGTTTTATTGATGATGGGAGATCATTCCACAGAACAGGGGCATGATAAGAGAAAGCTCTGTGACCCGCAGACTTTTTTTTCACCCTTGGGACACAAAGTTGTCCTGCACCCTGAGAACGCAAAGCCCGTGCTGGTACGTAGGGTTTAATTAGGTCAGCTAGGTAGGGAGGTGTCAGTCCATGAATAATTTTATACCATCACATTGTTTAGATGACACTTTTTTTATTATTTGGCTTTACAACAGACAGGCAAGCTAATCTAAGTTTTAATTTAATTATAGCCCTGCTTGAGATTGTCAAAGACACTTCTGCTTCCTTATGACAATTTAATTTTATTTTAATTCAAGTAACCCAGTCCTCTTCACACATGGCAGAAATTAAAAAAAAATATATTAATAGAAAATTTTAATTTACCTTGTTGTTGCATTACATTGTGATGTTTTTGTTGCATTTATCCAAAAAAAAAAAAAAAACTATATCATGTCCGAAAAGATTGGACTATGATTATGCTTTTTGGAATAAATGCAACAGCAGCACACCAATGAGGTAAATGGATGTTTTCTGTGAATATTTATTGAAGTTATGGCAGTGTGCTTGCAGGGGATTAAATTAACAGCTTATAGAAAAGACCATAGGTTAAAGTGTTGCATTGGTAGAAGGAAACAAACGCAACTTCAGTAACACCAAGCATTTACATTTAGTGATTAAACACTCATAAATACAATACAAAAACACACATCAAGGTGGAAATGTACTGTATTTAGATTGCAATTATACATCTGCATTAGAAGCTCAACGTGCTTTACAATGATGTCTCACATTCACCCATACACACCAATGTCAGCGTGACACCAGGCAAGGCACTCAACTGCACACCGGGAGCAAGTGGGGAATTAAGGACCTTGCCCTTAGTGATTGTCTGGTCTTACAGGGGTTTGAACCAAGGCTCCTCTGCTCGCAAGCCCAACACTTAACCACGAGACCAGCACGTCCCCACGGTATACCTCAGTTTTTATGCAAAATTTACCCCGAGAGCACAATACTTAGCAAAACAAAGACTTAGTATAGTCAATGTAACAAGCTATAGCTAACTAAAGCAAAAATAAATGTTCATGCCATCATTTAATCCAATACAATTTCAATTCAATTTATTTTATTTATACAACACCAAATCACAGCAATGCTGCCTCAAGGCACTTCACATGAGTAAGGTCAAACCTTACCAACACCTCTGAGAAAGCACACAGGCAACAGTGGTAAGGAAAAACTTCATCTAGTGATAATGAGGAAGAAACCTCAAGAAGACCAGTGGGGGCACCCACTGCTTCAGCCATTCGAACAATTACAAGGTTTTCAAATTGCTGTTGCTGTTTTGTTTTGTTTTTACAAACAGAAGACTCAGAAAACAGACGAGCAAAAAAACAGAAGAGCATAAAAATAAATAAATAAAAAAGAGCAGTTATTGAGGTAGAAAAGAGTCCATCTTGGTGCTTTGTCTCTGCCTTCAGTTCTTGATTTTCAGAATTACAGATTTAGCTTTTGTCTTGCTCATAAACAAAGTTGATGTTGGAATCTATTAAATCAAAAATAGGTAACTACTTCTAAATTTCAAGAACAGTCGCTTATCGAACTAAAGTTTAGATAATTTTTCTTTTTTCTTTTTTGGTATAATGCCCACGATGCTAATCAAAATGTTCACAACAATCTTGAAAATGTTTTTTTTTTTGTTTTGTTTTTTTCTCAAATCTGTCTTCTCTACAACATTCTATTGAGAAAAATGGCTTCAAAGCTAACAACAAAAAAAGATGCTAGGGTTTACCAAAGTATTTCACTGACAATTGTGTAATACACAAAGACAATTAAGGAGCAGTTACAGGGAGTGACAGGGACTGAGAAATGAGACTGAATTAGGTCTGCATATTATACAGTGCCTCTAGAAAGTATTGACAGTGCTTCATTTTTCACACATTTTGTTATGTTACAGCATTATTTCAAAATGGAAGAAACTTATTTTACATCCTTAGAATTCTACACACAATACCCCATAATGACAATGCGAAAACGTTTTTTTGCTGTTGTTGAGATTTTTAAGAATTTATACAAAAGAAATCAGATGTACACTCAACAAAAATATAAACGCAACACTTTTGGTTTTGCTCCCATTTTGTATGAGATGAACTGAAAGATCTAAAACTTTTTCCACATACACAATATCACCATTTCCCTCAAATATTGTTCACAAACCAGTCTAAATCTGTGATAGTGAGTACTTCTCCTTTGCTGAGATAATCCATCCCACCTCACAGGTGTGCCATATCAAGATGCTGATTAGACACCATGATTAGTGCACAGGTGTGCCTTAGACTGCCCACAATAAAAGGCCACTCTGAAAGGTGCAGTTTTATCACACAGCACAATGCCACAGATGTCGCAAGATTTGAGGGAGCGTGCAATTGGCATGCTGACAGCAGGAATGTCAACCAGAGCTGTTGCTCGTGTATTGAATGTTCATTTCTCTACCATAAGCCGTCTCCAAAGGCGTTTCAGAGAATTTGGCAGTACATCCAACCAGCCTCACAACCGCAGACCACGTGTAACCACACCAGCCCAGGACCTCCACATCCAGCATGTTCACCTCCAAGATCGTCTGAGACCAGCCACTCGGACAGCTGCTGAAACAATCGGTTTGCATAACCAAAGAATTTCTGCACAAACTGTCAGAAACCATCTCAGGGAAGCTCATCTGCATGCTCGTCGTCCTCATCGGGGTCTCGACCTGGCTCCAGTTCGTCGTCGTAACCGACTTGAGTGGGCAAATGCTCACATTCGCTGGCGTTTGGCATGTTGGAGAGGTGTTCTCTTCACGGATGAATCCCGGTTCACACTGTCCAGGGCAGATGGCAGACAGCGTGTGTGGCGTTGTGTGGGATGCTCTGGACCGGCGTATACGACAGCGTGTACCAGTTCCTGCCAATATCCAGCAACTTCGCACAGCCATTGAAGAGGAGTGGACCAACATTCCACAGGCCACAACTGACAACCTGATCAACTCTATGCGAAGGAGATGTGTTTGAGGCAAATGGTGATCACACCAGATACTGACTGGTATCCCTCCCCAATAAAACAAAACTGCACCTTTCAGAGTGGCCTTTTATTGTGGGCAGTCTAAGGCACACCTGTGCACTAATCATGGTGTCTAATCAGCATCTTGATATGGCACACCTGAGAGGTGGGATGGATTATCTCAGCAAAGGAGAAGTGCTCACTATCACAGATTTAGACTGGTTTATGAACAATATTTGAGGGAAATGGTGATATTGTGTATGTGGAAAAAGTTTTAGATCTTTGAGTTCATCTCATACAAAATGGGAGCAAAACCAAATGTGTTGCGCTTATATTTTTGTTGAGTGTACATAAGTATTCACAGCCTCTGCCATGAAGCTCAAAAGTGAGCTCAGGTGCATCCTGTTTCCACTGATCATCCTTGAGATGTTTCTAGAGCTTAATTGGAGCCCACCTGGGGTAAATTCAGTTGATTGGACATGATCTGGAAAGGCATACACCTGTCTACATATAAGGTCCCACAGTTGACAGTGCATATCAGAACACAAACCAATTATGAAGTCAAAGGAATTGTCTGTACACTTCTGAGACAGGATTGTCTCAAGGCACAAATCTGGGAAAGGGTACAGAAACATTTCTGATGCTTTGAATGTCCCAATGAGCACAGTGGCCTCCATCATCCGTAAATGGAAGAAGTTTGGATCCACCAGGACTCTTCCTAGAGCGAATAGGGAGAAGTGCCTTAGTCAGGAGGTGACCAAGAACCAGTAGTCACGGGGATGAGCTCCACTATTCCTCAGTGGAAAGAGGAGAATCTATCAGAAGGAGAACCATCTCTGCAGCAATCCACCAATCAGGCCTGTACGGTAGAGTGGCCAAACAGAAGCCACTCCTTAGTAAAAGGCACATGGCAGCCCACCTGGAGTTTGCCAAGAGGCACCTGAAGTACTTTAGACCATGAGAAACAAAGGTCTCTGGTCTGACTGAACTCTTTGGCATGAATGCCAGGCATCATGTTTGGAGGAAATCAGACACCATCCCTACAGTGAAGCATGGTGGTGGCAGCATCATGCTGTGGGGATGTTTTTCAGCGACAGGAATTGGGAGACTAGTCAGGATTGAGGGAAAGATGAATGCAGCAATGTACAGAGACATCCTGGATGAAAACCTGCTCCAGAGCACTTCTGACCTCAGACTGTGGTTCATCTTTCAGCAGGACAATGACCCAAAGCATACAGCCAAGATATGGAGTTTCTCCAGGACAACTCTGTGAATGTCCTTAAGTGGCCCAGCCGGAGCCCAGACCTGAATCCAATTGAACATCTCTGGAGAGATCTGAAAATGGCTGTGCACGCCTTCCATCCAACCTGATGGAGTTGAGAGGTGCTGCAAAGAGGAATGGAATAAACTGCCCAAAGATAGGTGCACCAAGCTTGTGGCATCATATTCAAGGAAACTTGAGGCTTTAATTGCTGCTGAAGGTGCATCAACAAAGTATTAAGCAAAGGGTGTAAATGTTTATCAAATCATTCACACAGAAGGTGATGATGGTGATTGATGTCCAGGTGGCGCTGGCCTCTCTGTAAAATTTAGGAACAAATGGACATTCACTAAAATGTTCTCACCTCCCTCTATTTTTATCTTATTATGTGTTTTTTACACATCTGTAATGAATTTGTTCTTTTTCGGTGTATGGTGGATTGTTCTTATTTCAGAGCATTTGATAAACAGATTGATTGTGGCCACTGTTCACAGCATGGACATTCATTGTCTCAGCACACAAACAGATGAGACTATATATTGCTCAACAAATATTTTGGAAAAGAGATACATATACAGATCTTCCACTGTACCTTTTCTGTGTGTATTTAATCCAACAAAGTTCACAACGACTGATACACAGATCTATTCTGGACACTCTATTATGCACAGAACCCAAAGTGTTCAGATTTTCATTTTTTTAACATACGTTATCTGAGCACATATGCTACTACTGCAAAAATATTTCAGTGAAATAAATATTTGTCGATCTACAACACCATCTCAACGGTTCTCACAGTCCCACTAGTCATCAAAATCAAACCCTTCAGGCTCTAAAACTGCGTGGTCCTTATCGCTGCTCTTCAAAATAATGGCGAGCACCTCAGCAGTAGTAAACATTTGCAACCTTTTCACCATGAATCCAAGCATGATTGTCTCCATCTCTTGCAATTTGAAAATGCCTGTTTACAAGTTGTTGGGTAGATCCTTCATGATTTTGTGAGTGTTCACTGTATCTTTCAAAAGCTAAAAGACACAAACATGAGAAACTCAGGTGCAGAAAGGGCCAGACGAGGCAGCAACACATGAGGTTCTTGTGCTTTTCTGATTAGCTTTGACTGAGCGATCGTCTTGCAAGACCATCAGTACGAGAGCTAAGAGTTTGTAGTTAAATAAAGTGTTTGAATGACACTGCTGTAAAATTGCTGAGATATTAATAGAAATATTATGAAATGAAAATTTTGGCTACACATGTGCATCCATCGAACCCAGAGGGTTAAAATAACAACTTGTAGTGAGCTAAAATGAAGGATAAATTTGATCTACTTACTGAAGTGAACACTAATACCCCTGTCACACATAGCCAGAAACACGAAGAATAGCATCAGAATGACAAATCGGCGCACATCCGAAAAGTGTTAGATTTCAGTTCCAAAAAGTTCTTACAGCCATCTGCGGAAGTTCACACAGTTGGTCAAAATCGACCAGCAGTCCCGAGTGTGATGCACATGTTCAAAACCCTCAAGGTACCGCCGAGATGGGACACCTATCCGATGGCGGACCATGGGCAGTCTGAGGACCATCTGGCCGCAATTTACATATGAGGGAACCTCAAGACGGATCTGGCATGGCAAAGCCTGCCGGTATTACCTGCATATGCCATGTATAATAACACGATAGACACAAGAGACCACAATAGAACACAATAGACCTTACAGAACAGATATTTGTCCATTCCTTCCCATGGGTGATGTAAATAATGTGTACTATTGTCTCCATCATATTTGTATATAACATGGGCAGCTGCGCTTCTCCATGGTGCACAGTAACGTGCCATTGCACACATCAGCCTCGGAGCTGAATGGATGTCGCGCTGTAATATATGATCAGCTTCTAACTCTGTAGGAGAAATGACATGAAACTGTTGTGCCAGACCATGACAGCATTAATAAACATGAATCTCACCTCCAACAGCAGTCCAGGAGTGTGCCACAGCACAGACGTGGATGTGGTGCTGGGCTGCAGTCTGTGGTTAAAATCCTGTCATGCAAAATAAAAAAATAAGTCCCATGTGATAATCCAACCATTGCTGTGTCCACAGTTGTACTGTGCTGCTGAAGTGACCAATGAAGAAAAAAAAATTAAAGTTCCCTGGAAAGGCTCTGTCAGATGCATGGGACAGCATGGCCCAGTGTCAGCAAACTTTCAATGAAGCTGTCCAGTGGCACGTGCAATTGCAGCCCCACACATGTGCATGGAGCACACATGTGCGCTGCACACTCACACGCACATGCGTGTGAGGAACACAGAGCTGCCTCCCACTCTGGTCCAGTGTTTTCCATCCAGACATTTGGATATCAGGCAGTCTGCAGCGCCTTTTATGGCCATCTTGCAGCAGTCTGTATCATCTACCTGTTGTCTACATGCACTTTGCATGCCATCGTGCAGGTGTGGACGAGGTAATCTGGATGCGTCCTGACCACGCCTCTTTTCCTCCCAACTGTGTCAGATTATGGCAATGTTTGCTGTGAGAGGTGATGGTCTAGTGGTTAAAGCATTGGGCTTCAGATCAGAGGATCCTCGGTTCAACTCCCAGCCTGACTGGAAAATCACCAAGGGACCTTGGGCAAGGTCCTTATTCTCCTAGTTGCTCCCAGTGTGCAGTGGATGCCTTGCATGGCAGCAGCCTGACATCGGGGTGAATATGAGACATTTGATGTGTAAAGTGCTTTGACCATCTGATGTAGATGTAAAAGCACTATATAAATGCAGTCCATTTACCATTTCTGTGTCGGGCATGGTTCTTGCACATTCTTGCTTTGGGTGACAGGGGCTTAAAAGCTTTTGGGACACACTCACACTAGGCCCACTTGCTGTGGCCAAGCATGATCCCCCCCAGAAGTGTATATATATATATATATATATATATATATATATATATATATATATATATATATATATATAGATAGATAGATAGATAGATAGATAGATAGATAGATAGATAGATAGATAGATAGATAGATAGATAGATAGATAGAATATTATATATGCAAATAAGTCCCTTTGGCTGATATATATACATATCAGCCAAAGGGACTTATTTTTATTTTTTTATGGTCGTATAGTTAGTGTGTATTTTGGCAGTTTTTAGTTTAGCTTCTGGGATGGAAACCAGTGGCTGTATCTGGCAAAACTCTAAAGGAGTTTTACCACTTTATTTTGTGTGGCTCAATAAGAAGTTTTAGTTTGCACAATGGAATTTGGAAGCAAAATATGTGTAAAAAGTTTGCGAACCACTGCTCAAAACCATCACCTCCCTATGCAAAGAAAGGCAGACAAATGACTCATGCTTCATGTTTTGTTTTTGTTTTTTTTTTGTTTGTTTTTTTGTCAGCTTGACTTTTTTGTTTGTTTGTTTGCAGAGGTGCACAGCAGCATGCACACTCCATGTGAAAAGCAGGTAGTCTGTACACCTCTCACACACTCACACTCACGCATCTTCAACCACTTACTCCAATTAAGGGTCATGGGGGGCTGGAGCCTATGCCAGCAGTCATAGGGCGTGAGGCGGGGTACACCCAGGACAGGACGCCAGTCTGTCACAGGGCCACATATAGACAAACAAACACAGTCACACCTGCACGCACACCTACGGACAATTTAAAGTTTCCAATCTACCTAACCTGCATGTCTTTGGATGTGGGAAGAAGCTCTCATACAAAACAAAACCAATGTGTCACAGCCCACTGAATTTGTATTTAATGTGTTATTTATTTCATAGTCTACATATGAAGGTGCAGTTTTTACAGTCCATGCCGTGTGAGTGCAGGTGTTCTGAAGATGCACAGTGGGAGAACACACAGTGCCAAGGCGGTGACCTGAACATGAACACACATTTTCAGTGACTTCAGACATTATTTGTGTGAACAAACTGAAGCAGCAATTCTTTGGAAATAAAACTCAAGCAAGAATGTCAAATCTTTGCTGGTGGGGGGAATATTTTCTCTCAAAGATTAAAATAACCTGAGGTAATATCTATGGCTCGTTTTATACAAGGTAAAAGGTGCTGGAATATTTCTGATACAAGAGTGATCAGTCCATTAAAATGACTTAAATGGCACATTCAGACATCAAAGAAATCACTGAAGAACTTTTGTAATAATTACATTACCCCCCCTCCCCTCCCATATAAAACTTGTCCCTCCTGAATAGATTTTGCAATAACGAATTTATCAATCAATGATACTTCACTCATGAAAAAGTTTTATGGAGAAAGCAGAGGATGAGGACGTATTTTGTGCCTTTGCTCATTAACCACAATTCATTTTTATCAATCAGGTGAAAAACCAGACCTAATTTTAAGCCAAACTTTATAGTAACAATAATAATATCTCCGGTAATTGTTTAGTTGAACAGTCGTATCAGTGATGTGGTGTTTGAGATCCATGCTCTTTCACAAGTTCAGCTGGACCGGGCCCCAGATCACCTTTTCAAGCTGCATATAGCAAAGATCATTCACACTTGTCATATGAGTTTCAAATGGATTTGGCTGTCCGATGTGTTTAGCATCTAGCTGAGGAACTAAAATGAAGTACCTGAAAGAATTTTAAGTCACTAATGCAAGCCATTTGTTGAATGTATTTTAGTACTAATCAGTTTAATGTGGTACAGTGTTTTTCAAACTGGGGGTGCCAGAGTTCTTTGAGGGGGGGAGCAAACCAAAGGCACAATTTAGAACTAGAAATTGAGGGGGGGGCAAAGTGCGAGGCCCGCAAGGCCTAAGCCCATAGGCCAACGGTTTCTAGATAAGCTCAGATGCATTCTGAGCATCCAGAACAGTAATTTTAATGTTTTGAGAAGACCATAAAGTGGACACCATTTGACTTATGCAATTTGAAACTGTGGATATAAGTACTTTATTGTGAGATTAGCCAGCATTCATTTTATTAACATCCTGGTGTAAATAAGGTATCACCACATGTGTAGAACTCAAAAAGAATGATAGGTTGAATTTTCATTAAAAAACAACTGCAATGTGGTAAAATGTATTCATAAATATGAAAGAACAGGCTCTTAATAATTATTAACTATTGCATACTGTATTTTTTTTCTCAAGATTTGTTTTTGTATAAGTTTGAAAAAACAACAGATCATAAGTTTAGGATAAATTACTTATCATGAATTTAATTTTCGAAGTGGCACTAATGACAACACTCATACCGAACATAATTTCGCTTGCATAGACTGATTTTGGAGATCAAGCAATAATTGCAGATGGGCTTTCTGGCATCCCAGATAGCTTTTCTGATTTCCTTTTCTAACTTTCAGAATTTAGTAAATTAGCATATGGTCCATTGATACTTATGTGTAGACACTAGTCCCTAGAGGCAACTATTTTTGGTTTCAAATCTGGGCAAATGCAGTCCCAGAAAATTCCGAATGTGACAAACAAGAAACAGGTGTAAACAAGTCAGTGCTGCTAAAAATACAAACTTGCAGAAACAAGGATACTATTCTGACATGGTTTTGCACATAATGTTTCAAGTACACACATATATGTCAGAAGGTGGGGGGGGCATACCAAATTCTGTCCCCCCGGTTGAAAAGGTGTGGGGGGGGACATGTCCCCCCTATTCCCCACCAAATTGCGCCCATGGTGCAAACAATAACTGTAAACACTGTTAACCAACAAAAAAAGAAGGGGAAAAAAACAAAAAAGTAAACATTGTTAGTTAACATGCCAGGAGCAAAACTGATAAATTTTTAGTGCGTAAATCTACCAGGGAGAAGACAGAGTTTAGGACAACCAAAAAAAGAAGTAGACGCCGCTCTTCATTTGCTCCTGTCCACAGTGCATCCCCGCATCAGCCGCCTGTGCGCGTCAAAGACCCAGACTCATTGCTCACACTAAACAAGAGGTGAGACTAGATGAGAGACTAACTATGTATAAAAGTTTAATAAATATTATTAATGTTAAAATGTGTTAGATATGTCAAAGACTTATCAAAACACACAGATATGTCTAAATGTTAAAAAATGAATTTTATAACATGGCAAAAGATAAAAATAGAAGAATAGAAAGTTTAAAAAAAGTTAAAAGTTAAAATGTCTGGGTGTAAAACATGTGAAAGAATAGACAGTTCTTTAATAATATGTTTAAAATTTTTACAAAGGTTGTAAAATGTGCAAATGCATAGACAGTTCCTTAAAAACACACAAATATATTTAAAATGTGTTTAACATGTGTAAAAGAATAAAAAGAAACACACAGATGTTGAAGTTATGTGTATGTGTGTCGTGGGGGGGCGGGGGGGGGGGCAGCTTTTCATTTGTTGAGCTCACGCTCCCACACTTTGAAAACCCCTGATATAGCACATTATATAGAGGATATATACAAATATTAGTCAGGTTCAAAGATCCTATATGTGAACTACTAAAATTCACATTCACTGAATTTGTCACAGTGTCACTTGATATAGTGTCTAAAATTGTGAAGGATGTAAAAAGTACTTGTTTTTATTCATTGCCAATTAAATGATTTCAAAGGCTGTAAAATGTGCAAATACATAGACAGTTCTTTAAAAACACACAAATATATTTAAAATGTGTTTAACATGCGTAAAAGAATAAAAAGAAACACACAGGGATGTTGAAGTTTTTTTCAGTTTTGTTGGAGGTTTTGTTGAAGTCAGGATTTGTGGCCATTATTAGGATTCTACATACTTTATTAGTGCAGTACCACTTGCAGACTAATCTATCATTTGCCATTTCTTTCAAAATGTACGAGGTCTACTAGAAAAGTATCCGACCTCATTATTTTTTTCAAAAATCATATCAATTTGAATCACGTGTGATTGCGTCAGCCAAGCTTGAACCTTCGTGCGCATGCGTGAGTTTTTTCACGCCTGTCGGTTGCATCATTCGCCTGTGAGCAGGCTTTGAGTGAGGAGTGGTCCACCCCTCTTGTTGTTTTTTCATTGTTTAGGAATGGCTCAGAGACTGCCGCTTTGCTTGATCAAAATTTTTTCAGAAACTGTGAGGCACATCAAAGTGGACACCATTCGAGAAATTCAGATGGTTTTTGGTGAAAATTTTATGGGCTTCAAAGAGATTACGGAGTGTTACTGTCACTTTATGGAGGCCCCAGAGCGACTGATGGTGCGCCGCGCTCCGAAGCTGCCATCAACAGGCTGTGCGACCACTTCATTTCTAAACGGATTGCTGTATGGATCCGTGACCATCGTGTGCAATTTCTCTGGTTATCAAAAGAGCTGGACATCAACCATTTTCTGGCAGATTTCACTTTTAACAAGAGATTTTGTCATGGAAAGCCGAGCGGAGGCTTCACGCGTCACGATGGATTCGCTACTGGAGCGAGACAAAACCACCTCCTTTTTGGTCTCACAGGACGGCTTTAAGATGGCGTTCAGACAGCTGCCGGTGGTTTTTCCATCGAGTGATTATCTGAGAAATTGTGGATGCGCCAGGACATGCCAGAACATGTCCTGTGAGGCTTCATCACAGCGTTGCTTTGCACCATGCGGCACCGCCGCGATGCACGGAATTCCTCTGCACGTCTGTCTCAATGTGCCGAAAAGGTGCTGATGTCCACGTCTTTTCACAATTCTTGTGCTAGTCAGATGACGTCCTGGATAAAACACAGCGTCCAGTTTGGAAATGAACGGCACATTACACTGTTCCAGGAGTTTTTGTCATAGAAAGGGGAGCGGAGGCTTCACGCGTCGTGGTGGTGCTGCATGGCGCAAAGCAACGCCGTGATGAAGCCTCACAGGACATGTTCTGGCATGTCCAGGCACATCCACAATTTCTCGGATAATCACTCGATGGAAAAACCACCGACAGCTGTCTGAACGCCATCTCAAAGCCATCCTGTGAGACAAAAACGGAGGTGGTTTTGTCTCGCTCCAGTAGCAAATCCATCGTGACGCGCGAAGCCTCCGCTCGGCTTTCCATGACAAAATCTCTTGTTAAAAGTGAAATCTGCCGGAAAATGGTTGATGTCCAGCTCTTGTGTCAGCTAGTTTTTAACTAATGTATGTATGATGTACTGTAATTTTATCCTATCTTATCTCTTTTATTGCTGTTTTATGTGCACTTTGAGATTTGCATTCAAATATAAAGTGCGGTACAAATAAAATTTATTATTATTATTATTATTATTGTGATAACCAGAGAAATTGCACACGATGGTCATGGATCCATACAGCCATCCATTTAGAAATGAAATAGTCGCTCAGACTGTCGATGGCGGCTTCGGAGCGCGGCGCACCACCAGTCGCTCTGGGCCGTCCTTAAAGCGACAGTAACACTCCTTAATCTCTTTGAAGCCCATAAAATTTTCACCAAAAACCATCTGAATTTCTCGAATGGTGTCCACTTTGATGTCCCTCACAGTTTCTGAAAAAATTTTGCTCAAGCAAAGCGGCAGTCTCTGAGCCATTCCTAAACAATGAAAAAAACGACGAGAGGGGTGGACCACTCCTCACTCAAAGCCTGCTCACAGGCGAATGACGCAACCGACAGGCATGAAAAAACTCACGCATGCACATGAAGGTTCAAGCTTGGCTGACGCAATCACACGTGATTCAAATCCATATGGTTTTTGAAAAAAATAATAAGGTCGGATACTTTTCTAATAGACCTCGTATTATAAAAGGTAGACAGCGCACTGTTGCTTCACAGTGAGAAGGTCCTGGAATCACCCCCACCTGGTCCTTTCTGTGTGGAGTTTGCATGTTCTCGCCATGTTTGGGTTGGTTCCCTCTGGATGGGGCTCCAGCTTCCATTCCATTTCCAAAGGCATGAAAGTTCAGTGAACTGGAAACTTTAAGTTGGCTGTAGGTATGAATATGGCCCTGTGACTGACTGGCAGCCTGTCCAGGGTGTACCACGCTTCTTATCCAGTGACCACGAGGCTCCACCCCCCTGTGAGCCTTAAGGCACCTTGACACTTCCACGCGTTTAACCCCCGCACTGCCGCACAATTCACTGTGCCAATACGACCCGCTGTGTCCAGCTTGATGCTGCGCTTTGTGCTTGTGGATGCTGTGTTATATAAAATAATTACTTTGTAGTCGATTAAGCATTTGCTCTCAGAATTTGGCTAATGAAACCACCTCTAATCGCTTCCGGAATCACAGTGGAATTTTCTACAGCAGCAGTTTTTTTCTCTCTCGTGCGCTTCATGATGTGGAGAACACATTTGGAACAGTCTAAAAGGTAATTATTTGTAATATTTATATTGTAATGACTTGGTAGAACAGTTGCATTTTCATTCCTTCTTATGAGTATCTGTAAAATTCTGTTTATGATTGATTTTACATCTCATCATAATCGTTCAGATGAGCTGCGCTGTGATGCGGTGCACTGACGCAATGACATTCACAGTGAATTGTTTGCGAAATGTTCACATGTAGTTTGCAAAATGAATGCATGCCAGATATTTTGAACATTTTAAAACAACAGAGTGAGTACCAGTGTGCCGATCAAATTTGTGCATGTGTCAAGGTACCTTTAATTGGAGTACGTGGGCACAGAAAATGAACACCTGAATGAAAAGATTGTTTTGCAGCAACTTACGGCTTACTTAACCATTAACAATCTCTTTGAAACTCTGCAGTCAGTGTTCAGGACCTCTCACTATGCAAACTGCACTGACCAAAGTGATAAACAATCTTTACACTGCAATGAAACAAAGGATCACTTTGATAATTAGATGCTATTGATGCTGGACCTTAGTGTAGCTTTTGATACTACAGATCATTTTATATTGTTACAACAGATTTCAGATCTATTTTGACATCTCATGTCAGGTTTATTTTTCTTCATCCAATAAAATTTATTTCACGAATTACGTGTATTGTACAATATTATTACTTCCCATTCATCTGCTGTGAAATTCCATAATTTCTGGACTATAGCGCACACCTGAATATTACCTGCAACCACCAATTTTATAAAGAAAAAAGAAATTGTACATAAATAGGCTGCACTTGTCTATAAACTGTGGGTCGCCACATTGTAACATGAGATGTTTACACAGAAAGATGTTAGAAAGATTTTTAAACCTTTAATTAAATACATACCATAAATGCTTTTTGTCCCTGAAGTGTCACACGTAAAGCAAAAGCTATTCGCCAACCCATTGGGCAGATAAGTCATACATTGAACATTACATGCCCAACTGTTGGGCAGATAAATATAATATCTTACCTTTTTCACCCAACCGTGATCGTGTATTTGACACGTTTTGTGCATCTAAACTATGTTTTTAAAACCACCTTTTAAAGGCTCTATTGGGGCATGAAAAGCGACGTATGTTTGACACATTTAACAGCACCGTCTTTAATTACTGAAAAAAAACACCACAATGTATGAATGCAGACAAACTTCATAAGTATTTTGAACGGAAGGCTGTTAACAACAACAAAACAGTTTTTGAATAAAATGCTGCTTGTTGCCTGTAAGATGGTGTTAGTTTGACACAGTTCCCTGGGTGTGATGAGCCAAACAGAACCGCTTTAGATCACAGCCACTCCGCGGGCTATGAACCCTCCCACAGCTGGTGAGAAAATATCCGCCTTTTTTCCCCCCACGTTGAAACCGGAACTGATCTTACAAGTGCACTCATTGGTTGGTTGTGGTTGGGCGTATATGCTCGCGTATTTACTTTACTGAACCAACGGCTGGGCGTATAGCCACTCCATACACGTAAATATTGACATGCACGTCATCCAGCATGCGCACGGTGTCTCCGCTCCACACGGAGAACTGAGTAATTTTAACATTTTCTTGCGATTTCATCGCGTTCAGCCAGGATCGGATGGAGTCTGTGGTAAATGAGACATTAATGAAGCGCTGTGACTTTTTCGCCTTGTTGTGGCAAGACAGAGAACCGGTTTGGAAGGGTGGTGAGGAGAAGGGTCCACTCTGCTAACTGATCTGATGGCGCAACTCTGGCGCAAAGTGCCAGAGAGGGACTTTGTGTCACTAAAACGAACAGCTAAGACCTTTTTTTTACAGTGTGTGTGAGTTTACACCGCGTGAGAAGCGCAGCTTTCAGGAAATCAATTGATGTATTTGGACTTATGAAAAAGCCTGTAAAAATCCATAAATTAGACACATCATTGTAGAAGCCGCAGTGTTCAATGTGTGTGAAAAAGTAGCGGCTTATAGTCTGGAAAATACGGTACTTGGTGCTTTGTTATTTTCATTGTATAAAGCCCATCTTGGACAGATTTTCTGAAGCTACTGAATTACTAGAACCAATCTCTCCACTATCAGCATTTTGAGGACTGTCTGGCCTCAGTAAAAATCTGGATGTCAAGTAATTTCTTACGTAGAAACTCTGAGAGAATGACGGTCATCAATCCACTGGGACATGCACACCACTATAACATTGTCATTGTGACACAGCAAGAAATTTTGTGGTGAACTTGATCCCACGCGGCCTTTTGGTCCACATTTCAGAGATATTACAGACCCTACATTTTTTATTTATAGAATATTGTGAAGATTCAAAGTATTTTATATATGGCTGACACAAACACACCATTTCAAGGCTTAGTTTAATCTAGAATTGTCTTTAATAACCCCATTCAACAAAGATGAATCTGTGAACTAGAGAGGTACTCTAGGTATCTTGGTGTCAGAGTTAGTAAGGCTTTAGCAGCTTAGAAAAGGGAGATCATTATTCACATGTCATGCTGACAGTTGTTTCGGAGATTCGTGCCGATAGCAGCTGATAATCATCCCCAGAGCGAAGCAACAATGAACTTGCCCGACCACTCCACTGTCTTCAGAACACTTCAAACATACTCCACTTCAAACACAAAAGCAGCCATCTCCTTTGATGTCATTGTCAAAAAATGAGTTTTGTTCCTTCACATTTAAACTCCGCCCCCTCGGCTGAAACCTAGACGGAGACGAGCGAGGAACAGATTTTGAACATGAAAAGAGCAGCTGTGTTGTCTGATGCAGCCCCCTATCCTCAGGCTGCCACACTTCTCCTCGTACTTCACTAGAATAAGAAACAGAACTGTGCACTCGTGCAAAACCTTTGTACTGCTTTATACACGGAGCCACTCATCTTATTATCAACTATATTTACAGACAAATCATACTGACTAAAGAGCCGCACACCATACCGATCTGTGATTAGAGTCCGTGTTGAGCTAATGACTGTATGTGAAATATTCCAGCCAGTTCTTTGTACAAACGCTTTACTAAACGAGACCTGGATGCAGACGCAGCTGGCTGAATGGATTCTTATGAAATTTCACCACAGACAGCGCCGCCTCATAATGACTATAATCACAGCAGATAAGCAACTAGTGCATGGGAAGAAAGGAGGAGATCAGAGGGTGAAAGAAATAGAAGTTGAGGAAAAGTAATTGAATCTTTTGGAGGCACATTCAGATGAAAGCCATTGGGTGTGTGGGAGATGCTTTTCTGTGAATGACATTTAGATTACAGAGGTGCCCTGTTCACCATCACGGTCAATACCTCCTTCTCCACAATAGCACTCTAAGTCTCAGCTTCTCTGCTTTCAGAATAAAGAAGGTATTTGAGCACTGATGTGAATTTTGGGGATATGAAGTTCAGAGTGTGGATATTCTCAGGATTTAGATGGTGGATGAAAACAATGGAATTGCCTTGCAATAACAGAGTTTCAGTTGCCATCGTTTGGATGCACTTCTACCTCTTTATGTTGATGTTCTGCTAGATGAAGCCATTAATCCTGATCACACCTATGACGGGAGCAACTTGGGCAGCCTCAATACCATGAAAGACAAAACGTTACGTAACTTCAGTGAAAACATATGATCATGTAAAAGCTTTCAAAGGGCTAAAAGTAGCATTTCAACAACATTTCAATTACAAAATGATAATTTGTTCATCTAGCTATTCTGAAGGCATTTTCAAGGACCACGCGAAGGGCCCCTTCACACATAGTACGAATGGGATTGAACTGCACACGAACTGTGCATGAAGCAGGACTCGTATGCAAAACGTGTAAAATCGTAGCTGCCTCCAACACCTTGTACACCTGTTGCTATAACTGTTTGTGCACACCAGCGGCTGAAAGACAGAGTGCGCGCTGTGAGAGCCCATCAAACCCTCTCGTGACAGGTGTTGGCTAAATTCCACACACACGTACATTTAACACTGCTCATTTGGCACTGTTAGCATGAAAATGGTCAGCAGACTATCACTATCGAGCTGGATGTCAAATTTGTCTAAGTGCCAACACACTTGGTGCATGTGTCTTGCACATGTGCGCGTGTGTCGCGCACGCTCCCCCAACACATATGGTGTGCCGGGGGATGGGGGGGGCACAGTTGCATAAAATGCTTATACGAGGGCTGTCAATAAAGTATAGGTCCTTTTTATTTTTTTATTTTTTGCTGAGAGACTGGTGCTTTGTTTGATCAAAATTTTTTCTAAACCTGTGAGGCACATCGAAGTGGACACGGTTCGAAAAATTAAGCTGGTTTTCGGTGAAAATTTTAACGGCTGATGAGAGATTTTGAGGTGATACTGTCGCTTTAAGGACTTCCCATAGAGCGGGACGTCGCGCAGCGCTCCCAGGCGCCGTCGTCAGCCTGTTTCAAGCTGAAAACCTCCACATTTCAGGCTCTATTGATCCAGGACATCGTGAGAGAACAGAGAAGTTTCAGAAGAAGTCGGTTTCAGCATTTTATCCGGATATTCCACTGTTAAAGGAGATTTTTTTAATGAAAGACGTGCAGACGGGTCCACGTGTCGGGACAGAGCCGGCGCGGTGCAGCGGCACAGGAAAAAAAACCTCTGTGTTGATAACCATTTGTAAAATCCAGGCGGCTTTTGATGGCTTTCAGTGGAGTGAGTATAAGAGAAATTGTTTATCAGCTGGGCATGTTCCAACTTGTCCTTAAGGCTTCCAACAGAGGTGTTTTTCCTGTGGCGGAGCATCGCGGCAGCTGCGAGCCGACACTGCAATCCGTCCGCATGTTTTTCATTAAAAAAATCTCCTTTAACAGTGGAATATCTGGATAAAATGCTGAAACCGACTTCTTCTGAAACTTCTCTGTTCTCTCACGACGTCCTGGATCAATAGAGCCTGAAATGTGGAGGTTTTCAGCTTGAAACAGGCTGACGACGGCGCCTGGGAGCGCTGCGTGACGTCCCGCTCCGTGGGAAGTCCTTAAAGCGACAGTATCAGCTCAAAATCTCTCATCAGCCGATAACATTTTCACCGAAAACCAGCTTAATTTTTCGAACCGTGTCCACTTCGATGTGCCTCACAGGTTTAGAAAAAATTTTGATCAAACAAAGCGCCAATCTCTCAGCAACTTCTCAGACAAAGGAATTCCGACGAGGGGCTGGATGACTCCTCCCACAAGGAGTGCTCACAGGCGAATGACGTCACCGACAGGCGTGGAAAAACTCACGCATGCGCACGAGGGTTCAAGCATGTCTGACGTAAAAACATGAATGAAATCCATATAGTTTTTGAAAAAAATAAAAAGGACCTATACTTTATTGACAGACCTCGTATGTATGTACAGATCTGATCACAAGACAGCCAGGTATGATTGCACACAGCACGGTGAGGGGCCTGTCAGCTGATCGCAGCACACTGACTGCTGGATGACAGCTCAGTGCACACATTAAAAACACAGAAACTCCTGCCAGGACAGGTATATAAATAATTATAACAATACCTACTTATGCAATTACATAACAAATAACAAAAATGAATGACCACATAACAGAGACACAGACACGTTGGTCTGGGCACTGAACGGACAAGGGGGGGCATGTCTGCTCACAGCGGCTGCTCTTGTGATCCATGCTCCTGGACGTCCCAGTTGGAGAACAAGGACATGAACTTACAACATTCCTTCATGAGATGCATGTCTCTGCCTGCTGTGCTGATGTGGAAATACATAAAAACATACATCGCTTTTGCGATGGGCTGGAGAGCACACACAGCGCGCACTTTGACAGGCTGTCCCAGCTGGAACAGACTGTCAGTTCATGTGGACGGGTAGCAGGTGATCTGAAGGTCATGTAGGTCTGACAGGACATGCATGCCGCAGGACCATATGACAAGCCAACAGTGCGACAAATACACTGCTTGCAGTCATGTATCAGCAGAAATACACTGTAACAAACATCATTTGTTCAGTTATCGCAGTGTTTTTTTTCTCTTTTTTAAAAAATATATTTATCTGCTTGTTGATTTTAGCAATTTCACGCTCCTATTATAAGCCAGAGATGGTAGCGCAGTGGTAAAGTTTGCATCTGGTAATCAGAGCTTGCAGGTTTGAATCCTGTGAGTGGTATTTATTTTTTATTTACAGAGGGTTATTTTAACTGTGAGGTTCTGTATTGCATCCCCTTTTAGTTATTTATATCAACCCAGTGAGATTCACTAATTATACAGCTGTTTTTTATTTTATTTTTCTCGACATCAGTGGCGCGATGTGGTGCACCACGTCCCAGCTGCTCGCACTGTGTTCCTGCTCACACAACACCATCGTGTGCATGATACCGTCACGCCTGCCTGTCAGCTCGATGTTTTCATGGTTCGCTCATACGAGCTGTTCCGCCATGATTCACCCTGATTTGTACTTATTCATACTATGTGTGAAGGGGCCCTAAGGTTTGGACTAGTTTGTTGTTGTCACTTTATTTGTTTAAAGTAAAAATTTTAATTATTTATTATTTTTATTTGTTTTGTTTTTTTGTTTGTTTGTTTGTTTTTAACTTTACTGTCTTAATGTATTT
The DNA here is from genome assembly GCF_902500255.1 of Thalassophryne amazonica. Taxonomy (NCBI): domain Eukaryota; kingdom Metazoa; phylum Chordata; class Actinopteri; order Batrachoidiformes; family Batrachoididae; genus Thalassophryne; species Thalassophryne amazonica. The sequence goes on from NC_047107.1 coordinate 22,068,345, forward strand.
AGAAATTGTTTAGGTTGTTATCATATACACACTATTATTATTATTATTTATTTTATTTTTTTGTAGTTTAATTTTGTCATTTGATTTTTAATGTTAGTACAGAATGTAATTAGCAATGTCTAAAATGTCTACAAAGCAATGTCTACAAGGCTGTCATTTCCCCCCAAAATTAGTCCTATCAATGTTCCATTTTCGTATCCTTCATCCTTGACTCAAAATGCATAAGCATACCAAATAGTAAATGTCAGCTCTCCTCAGTTTGCCCGCGACTGAAATTATACACATGCACGCACACACGGAGCGCTTTTTGTCTTTTCTGCATTCTGCCGCAAGCAGGTGCTTCTATCTTTAGACATGCACAAACAGAGACAGTGGCAAACGAACTCAAACGCAATACACTTCTCACTCATGGGACCGGCACTGTGACACTTAACTCACTCACGGTAATGGCCAGTGGTGGGCACAGCTAATCAAAAGGTTAGCTTCGATAACCGTGAATCCATTAACTGAAATGTTAACTTTTATAAAGCTAAGCCGATAAACCCCTAAAATATTTAGCTGAAGTTATAGCTAAACTGATAACTTTTAGTATTGACTCCAGTACACTGGCTGTTGTGTGGGCCGCCAGAAGAGGAGGTACTGCTGGCCCACCACCAGAGGGCGCCCTGCCTGAAGTGTGGGCTTCAGGCACGAGAGGGCGCTGCCGCCATGGACACAGCCGGGGTTGACAGCTGTCACTCATCAACTCATGACAGCTGTCACCCATCTCCACTTCATCAATCCACTCCATAAAAGCCGGACGTCATCTCCACCTCGCTGCCGAGATATCATCTACCTGTGAAGGTAATTTCTCTGCTGACTTAAACTTAAATAATAGTCTGAACTCTTTTGCAGCCGTTTTCCTGTGGTGTGCCTTATCAGCTGGATTGGCGTTTGGTGTGAACAGCGATGGCTACGCTTCAGACCCAATCCAGATAAGTGGTTTAACAGGAGCTGCACGAGTGTGTGATTAGAGGTGGAGGTGACTTTCCACCTTCTGACTGTTTTTGTTACTGGGTGTGCACACACCCACATCTCACTGTTTGTGCTCCTCGCCAGCAGTACCAGATCCGACAGTCGGGGACGGTGATCACCTGGGAATTCGGGACTTGGCCGGGTTCTGTGGCGGTGGAAATCGTGTGGTTCCAGCTCTTCTATCCTCGAGCCTGCCCACACGTCACCTTTGTGTATTGACTGCTATCAGATTCTGTGATTGTCTGTATAATCGTTGTGCACATTCACAACATTAAATTGTTACCTTTTGGCTCATCTATTGACCGTTCATTTGCGCCCCCTGTTGTGGGTCTGTGTCACTACACATTCCCCAACAGGATATCTCGGCCAGCGTCATGGATCCCGAGGGGCGTCAACCATCTGTTGGACAGCCAATGGAAGAGCAGGGTGCACAGGCATCGGCTGGAGGCGTGATTGGTGAGTTGCAGCACATCCTCACTGCCTTTACCGCTCGGATGGACCTGATGACCGAGCAACACATCATCCTTAATCGCAGGATGGAGGCTCTCACCGCGCAGGTGGAAGCGCGCGCTCAGGGCGCTGCTGCAGCTCCTCCTCCTGCCGACCCGGTGCCGAATACAGACATTCCACTGGTCATTCAACGAGCCCCCCCACCATCCCCTGAAGCATACATAAGCCCCCCAGAGCCGTACGGAGGTTGTGTGGAAACGTGCGTGGACTTTCTTATGCAGTGTTCGCTCGTCTTTGCAGAGCGTCCCGTGATGTACGCGTCTGACACCAGTAAGGTGGCTTACGTGATTAATTTGCTTCGAGGTGAGGCACGCGCTTGGGCTACAGCGCTTTGGGAACAAAGTTCACGGCTCCTTGCCTCTTATACTGGGTTTGTGAGGGAGCTCAGAACTGTTTTTGATCACCCTAACAGAGGCGAAACCACGTCTACCATGCTGCTGTCAATGAGACAGGGGCGCCAGAGCGCAGCCGAATATGCAGTCAACTTCCGCATCACGGCTGCGAGATCCGGCTGGAATATGACTGCGCTCCGCGCCGCCTTCATAAACGGACTGTCGTCGGTCCTGAAGGAGCACCTGGTGGCTAAGGAGGAACCGCGGGATTTGGCTGAGCTTATCGATTTGGTTATACGATTGGACAATCGGTTAGAAGAACGCCGACGAGAGCGAGGCGAAGGGCGTGGTCAGGCACAAGCCGTCCCTCTTCCTCCCGGGTCCGAAAGGGAGCCGTTTTCCCCACGCTCCACAGCCACAGCGCTCCGTGTGGCTACAGCTCCCCCTGCTGATGATGCTAGGAACACGAGCAGGGCCACATTCAGACAGAGGAGGCTGGTCCATGGGGAGTGCTTTGTCTGCGGCTCGAGTGAGCATCAGCAGAGAGACTGCCTCAAACGATCAAAACACAAATGCCCGCCCTTAGAGACTGGGCTGAGGGGGGGTCAGAACAATCACGTGGGTCATACACATCTGTCAACACAACTCCCAGTTACAATCCTGAGCGGGGATTTAACCCTTCAAGCCCCAGCACTGGTGGACACAGGGTCAGAAGGGAATCTGCTGGATAGCAGATGGGCAACGGAGGTAGGGCTCCCTCTGGTGGCGCTTTCTTCGCCAGTGAAGATGCGAGCACTAGATGGCACTCTTCTCCCTTTTATCACACACAAGACACTACCTGTAACCCTGGTAGTATCTGGGAATCACCGGGAGGAGATTGAGTTTTTTGTAACTCCTTCTACCTCCTGCGTGATTTTGGGCTTCCCATGGATGATTAAACACAATCCCCGGATTGATTGGCCGTCTGGGGTTGTGGCTCAGTGGAGCGAAACCTGCCACCGGAATTGTTTAGGATCCTCGGTTCCTCCCGGTGTAAATGCTAATGAGGAAGTTAAAGTCCCTCCCAATCTGACGGTGGTGCCGGTTGAGTACCACAATCTTGCTGACGTCTTCAGCAAGGATCTGGCGCTCACCCTTCCCCCGCACCGTCCGTACGATTGTGCCATTGATTTGGTCCCGGGCGTGGAGTTCCCGTCCAGCAGGCTGTACAATCTCTCACGTCCTGAGCGCGAATTAATGGAGACCTACATCCGGGACTCATTAGCTGCCGGGCTGATCCAGAATTCCACCTCCCCGATGGGTGCAGGTTTCTTTTTTGTGGGCAAGAAAGATGGCGGACTCCGTCCATGCATTGATTACAGGGGGCTGAACGACATAACTGTTCGTAATCGATACCCTTTACCCCTGTTGGATTCAGTGTTCACGCCTCTGCATGGAGCCGAAATTTTCACCAAACTGGACCTTAGGAATGCATACCACCTGGTTCGGATCCGGAAGGGAGACGAATGGAAGTCGGCATTCAACACCCCATTAGGTCATTTTGAGTACCTGGTCATGCCGTTCGGCCTCACTAACGCCCCCGCGACGTTCCAAGCATTGGTAAACGACATCTTGCGGGACTTCCTGCACCGATTCGTCTTCGTATATCTGGATGACATACTCATCTTTTCCCCGGACCCTGAGACTCATGTCCAGCATGTACGTCAGGTCCTGCAGCGGTTGTTGGAGAACTGGCTGTTTGTGAAGGACGAGAAGTGTGAGTTTCACCGCACCTCTTTGTCCTTCCTGGGGTTCATCATCTCCTCCAACTCCATCGCCCCTGATCCGGCCAAGGTTGCAGCGGTGAGAGATTGGCCCCAACCAACAAGCTGTAGGAAGCTGCAACAGTTCCTCGGCTTTGCAAATTTCTACAGGAGGTTCATTAAGGGCTACAGTCAGGTAGTTAGCCCCCTGACAGCCCTGACCTCTCCAAAAGTCCCCTTCACCTGGTCGGATTGGTGCGAAGCCGCGTTCAAGGAGTTGAAACGCCGGTTCTCGTCTGCGCCAGTTCTGGTGCAGCCCGACCCTAGCCGACAGTTTGTGGTTGAAGTGGACGCTGACTCTGACTCAGGGATAGGAGCTGTGCTATCCCAGAGCAGAGAGACCGATAAGGTTCTTCACCCGTTTGCCTACTTTTCTCGCAGGTTGACCCCAGCTGAACGGAACTATGATGTCGGCAATCGAGAACTCCTTGCGGTGAAAGAGGCTCTTGAGGAGTGGAGACACCTGTTGGAGGGAGCGTCTGTGCCGTTCACGGTTTTCACTGACCATCGGAACCTGGAGTATATCAGGACCGCCAAGCGGCTGAACCCCAGGCAAGCCCGCTGGTCACTGTTCTTCGGGCGTTTTGACTTCCGGATCACCTATCGCCCCGGGACCAAGAAATAGAGATCGGATGCCTTGTCCCGGGTACACGAAGATGAAGTCAAGACGGAGCTGTCGGATTCACCGGAGTCCATCATTCCTGAGTCCCCTATCGTGGCTACCCTCACCTGGGACGTGGAGAAGACCGTCCGGGAGGCCCTGGCATGGAGCCTGGACCCAGGAACCGGTCCTGTTTATACGTCCCACCAGAGGCCAGAGCTGCAGTCTCGGACTTCTGTCACAGTTCCAAGCTCTCCTGTCATCCGGGGGTGCGAAGGACCGTGGCAGTTGTCTGGCAGCGCTTCTGGTGGGCGTCTATGGAGGCCGACGTCCGGGAGTATGTCCAGGACTGTACCACCTGTGCCAGGGGCAAGGCAGACCACACGAAGACACAAGGACTTCTGCAGTCTCTACCGTTGCCTCATCGCCCCTGGTCCCACATTGGCCTGGACTTTGTCACGGGTCTCCCACCGTCCCAGGGCATGACGACCATCTTCACGATAGTGGATCGATTCTCCAAGGCGGCCCACTTCGTGGCCCTCCCGAAGCTCCCAACGGCCCAGGAGACAGCAGACCTCCTGGTCCGCCACGTCGTGTGTCTGCATGGGATACCAGCGGACATCGTCTCGGACCGTGGTCCTCAGTTCTCCTCACAGGTGTGGAGGAGTTTCTGCAGGGAACTGGGGGCCAGCATGAGCCTCTCGTCCGGGTATCATCCTCAGACGAACGGACAGGCAGAGCGGGCCAACCAAGAACTTGAACAGGCTCTCCGCTGCGTCACGTCCGCGCACCCGTCGGCCTGGAGTGACCATCTGGCCTGGATCGAGTACACCCATAACAGCCAGGTGTCCTCTGCCACCGGCCTCTCCCCGTTCGAAGTGTGTCTGGGGTATCAGCCCCCACTGTTCCCCATGGTGGAGGGAGAGGTCGGTGTGCCCTCGGTCCAGGCCCACCTGCGAAGATGCTGACGGGTGTGGCATACCGCCCGCTCTGCCTTGTTGAAGGCCCGGACGAGGGCTAAGGCCCATGCAGACCGCCGGGGTTCCCCGGCTCCTGCTTACCAGCCCTGGCAGGAAGAATGGCTATCAAGGAAGGACATCCCCTTACAAGTGGACTCCCCTAAGCTGAAGGAACGTTACATTGGACCATTCCAGATCCTCAAAGTCCTCAGTCCGGCCGCAGTGAAGCTGAAACTACCAGCTTCACTGCGGATCCACCCGGTCTTTCATGTCTCCCGTGTCAAGCCATACCACACCTCCACTCTCTGCACTCCTGGACCGGCGCCGCCTCCTGCCCGGATCATCGACGGGCAGCCTGCATGGACAGTGCGCAGGCTCCTGGACGTCCGTCGTAAGGGCCGGGGGTTTCAATATTTGGTGGACTGGGAGGGGTATGGACCAGAGGAACGCTCCTGGGTGAAGAGGAGCTTCATCCTGGACCTGGCCCTCCTGGCCGACTTCTACCACCGTCACCCGAACAAGCCTGGTCGGGCGCCAAGAGGCGCCCGTTGAGGGGGGGGGTCCTGTTGTGTGGGCCGCCAGAAGAGGAGGTACTGCTGGCCCACCACCAGAGGGCGCCCTGCCTGAAGTGCGGGCTTCAGGCACGAGAGGGCGCTGCCGCCATGGACACAGCCGGGGTTGACAGCTGTCACTGATCAACTCATGACAGCTGTCACCCATCTCCACTTCATCAATCCACTCCATAAAAGCCGGACGTCATCTCCACCTCACTGCCGAGATATCATCTACCTGTGAAGGTAATTTCTCTGCTGACTTAAACTTAAATAATAGTCTGAACTCTTTTGCAGCCGTTTTCCTGTGGTGTGCCTTATCAGCTGGATTGGTGTTTGGTGTGAACAGCGACGGCTACGCTTCACACCCAATCCAGATAAGTGGTTTAACAGGAGCTGCACGAGTGTGTGATTAGAGGTGGAGGTGACTTTCCACCTTCTGACTGTTTTTGTTACTGGGTATGCACACACCCACATCTCACTGTTTGTGCTCCTCGCCAGCAGTACTAGATCCGACATTCGGGGACGGTGATCACCTGGGAATTCGGGACTTGGCGGCTCCAGTATTCACCAGGTTCTGTGGCGGTGGAAATCGTGTGGTTCCGGCTCTTCTCAGGACAAACGTCTTCTATCCTCGAGCCTGCCCACACGTCACCTTTGTGTATTGACTGCTATCAGATTCTGTGATTGTCTGTATAATCGTTGTGCACATTCACAACATTAAGTTGTTACCTTTTGGCTCATCTATTGACCGTTCATTTCCGCCCCCTGTTGTGGGTCCGTGTCACTACACTTTCCCCAACACTGGCAGCTACTGATACTTCTGAGTAATTTCAAAAGAAGTCACAAACAACAAGCCAGCGCTTCTGTCTATAATCAGCTTTCTTTCAGCAAAAGAGACCTGTTGACCAGAGAGAAAGGAAGGGTAGAGAGAGAAAAAAATATCATTTATTTTCACAGCCATACAGTCTTGGAGACATGTTCCAGGAGACATGCACAGCAAGGCAGTTTTGACTTATGGTTAAAATTGTGAACAAACTAATTCCAGACAGGTTATCAAAAATAGTGTCACCTCTGTTGTTCTTACAAAATGAAAATATTAGCTATATGTGTTAGTTTTAAATAATGCAGTAATTTTGAAGGTTTGAGCATTTACAGACACACATGACAAAAGGTATTATGGGAAAATGAGCTTGCTGTCATCAGTGGTTGGTCGGTTTATTTATATGTAAAAACCAGCACATACGAGGTCTGTCAATAAAGTATAGGTCCTTTTTATTTTTTTCAAAACTATATGGATTTCATTCATATGTTTTTACGTCAGACATGCTTGAACCCTCGTGCGCATGCGTGAGTTTTTCCACGCTTGTCGGTGACGTCATTCGCCTGTGAGCACTCCTTGTGGGAGGAGTCGTCCAGCCCCTCGTCGGAATTCCTTTGTCTGAGAAGTTGCTGAGAGACTGGCGCTTGGTTTGATCAAAATTTTTTCTAAACCTGTGAGACACATCAAAGTGGATACGGTTCGAAAAATTAAGCTGGTTTTCAGTGAAAATTTTAACGGCTGATGAGAGATTTTGAGGTGATATTGTCGCTTTAAGGACTTCCCACGGAGCGAGACGTCATGCAGCGCTCTCAGGCGCCATCGTCGGCCTGTTTCAAGCTGAAAACCTCCACATTTCAGGCTCTATTGATCCAGGACATCGTGAGAGAACACAGAAGTTTCAGAAGAAGTCGGTTTCAGCATTTTATCTGGATATTCCACTGTTAAAGGAGATTTTTTTAATGAAAGACGTGCGGACGGATTGCAGCGTCGGCTCGCAGCCGCCGCGACGCTCCGCCACAGGAAAAACACCTCTGTTGGAAGCCTTAAGGAGAAGTTGGAACATGTCCAGCTGTTAAACAATTTCTCATATACTCACTCCACTGAAAGCCATCAAAAGCCGCCTGGATTTTACAAATGGTTATCAACACGGAGGTGTTTTTCCTGTGCTGCCGCACCGCGTCGTCTGCGTCCCGACGCGCGGACCCGTCCGCACGTCTTTCATTAAAAAAATCTCCTTTAACAGTGGAATATCCGGATAAAATGCTGAAACCGACTTCTTCTGAAACTTCTCTGTTCTCTCACGACGTCCTGGATCAATAGAGCCTGAAATGTGGAGGTTTTCAGCTTGAAACAGGCTGACGACGGCGCCTGAGAGCGCTGTGCGACGTCTTGCACCGTGGGAAGTCCTTAAAGCGACAGTATCACCTCAAAATCTCTCATCAGCCGTTAAAATTTTCACTGAAAACCAGCTTAATTTTTCGAACCGTGTCCACTTCGATGTGTCTCACATGTTTAGAAAAAATTTTGATCAAACAAAGCGCCAGTCTCTCAGCAACTTCTCAGACAAAGGAATTCCGACGAGGGACTGGACGACTCCTCCCACAAGGAGTGCTCACAGGCGAATGACGTCACCGACAGGCGTGGAAAAACTCACGCATGCGCACAAGGGTTCAAGCATGTCTGACGTAAAAACATATGAATGAAATCCATATAGTTTTTGAAAAAAATAAAAAGGACCTATACTTTATTGACAGCCCTCGTAAGTTACTGTAACGTGTTTTGGGTTTTACAAATATATCTGTATTTGTAAATATCTCTTTTTTTCCATTTGTAAAAACAAAAGGCAATTAGTTTGTTAAGTGTGATTAAGCATGTAGAGCAAATGTGTGGCAATTGGTATTCACATTGCCATGAACACTGCCATTGAATGGATGGAAGTGTGAATACCAATTGGATGGCAGGATCATGGCAAATACTGAAAATATGGTGGCTATATTAGTAAGTCCCTTTGGCTGCTCTCTTTGTTTGCACTCGGGGTCGGTCACAGCAAATCTGCGGTGGATATGCATGTTGAATTGGCACAAGTTTTACACCGGATGCCGTTCCACAACTCCACATCATATGGAGAAATGTGGCAGGGGTGGGGTTTGAACCGGGAACCTTCAGAATCAAAATCAAATTTATTGCCAAGTAAGTTCTCATATACCAGGAATTTGATCTGGTGTTGTTGGTGTATAAACAACAACAAAAAAGAAAAGGAAAACATAATTCTGTAAGATGTAAGAGAGTCAAATAGGCAAAGCTAAGTATTGAACAAAGGGTGTGAATACTTATGTACACATGATTTCTTAGTTTTAATTTTTAATAATTAAAAATAAACGGAAAAAATCATGTTGTCATTTTGAGGTGTTGTGAGTAGAATTTTGAGGGGAAAATGAATTTACTCCACTTTGGAATAAGACTGCAATGTAACAAAATGTGGAAAAACTGAAATGCTCTGAATACTTTCTGGATGCACTGTATTCACTGAGTTCCTAGGACCTTCCCATTGTTCTAAGTATTGGTCAGTCCAATGAGTGCTGTCTGTTATATGGCTGGGGGGGGCCTGGCTGCCGGTTTGTTTGTCTGTTTGTTTTCCTCCCAGGTGGCGTGCATTTGGGACTGAGTGGCTGTGTTGCTGAGGCTGTCAGGACCTCACCCTGATCACCTGCGACTCGTCAGGACTCACAGCTGAGGTGCATCTGGATGGATTGGAGCATGTTGGCATTTAAGACTGGAGTGCACAGTGTGTATTTGCCAGAGACTCGACCTTGTGACCAGACGGGTGAGATCGTCGTCTCGGGAGCCATCTCATCAGCAGCGGATGCTGAGAAACGTCCAGGTTTGATGCACGGTCTGTGAAAGAGGAGGGGGTGAGGTCTCACGCTCGTCAGCACACTTCCTGAGGTACGTTAGATTTTGTGACTAACAGTTATACAGTCAGTAAATGTGGTGTCCCTCACACCTTATTGTATTGAGCTGTTTGTTAGTCATGTATCAGCTTCCACTGCGGTGGAGTTTTGTGAACTGGATGTTCCATGCCCGCAGGTTGGAAGCTGATCAGTAATCAAGCCAGGAAGTGTTTGCTGTTTGTACACCTTTAAGTGTTCTGTGTGTAGAGTGTGGACTCACATAATGGTTCCTTCTTTCACAGACTCGGTTGTTGCGGCCACCTGGGGGGTGTCGGCGGGGTCCTTGGGTCCGAAACAGCTTCTGGCTCCGGACCGTTAGCGCTGCTGGGAGCGCACCACGCCAGGCCGCACCTTTTTGTATTATCACTGTTATGTATTAAATTCAGTTAGCCTTTGTACCGTGCTCTGCTTATTTCATACTGGGTCCTTCAAACGCTGGTCGGTTCTCCGAGCTGCGTCCGACACATAACACTGTCAAGCACATCTTTTTTTATGCTGACAAAGATAAACTACTAGTTGCAGTCAATCATGATCACTAAGGAGGAGTTCATCGGTCTTGGTCTTGTCACGTTAAAAAAAAAACTTCAGACCACAACTGTATATTAGTCAAACAAAAGGGAGAACAGTTGGGTTTTTAATCTGGATTTTAATAAATCCACAGAATCAAATCAAATCAAATCAATTTTATTTATATAGCGCCAAATCACAACAAACAGTTGCCCCAAGGCGCTTTATATTGTAAGGCAAGGCCATACAATAATTACGGAAAAACCCCAACGGTCAAAACGACCCCCTGTGAGCAAGCACTTGGGAACAGTGGGAAACTCCCTTTTAACAGGAAGAAACCTCCAGCAGAACCAGGCTCAGGGAGGGGCAGTGTTATGCTGGGAATGGTTGGGGCTGAGGGAGAGAACCAGGAAAAAGACATGCTGTGGAGGGGAGCAGAGATCAATCACTAATGATTAAATGCAGAGTGGTGCACACAGAGCAAAAAGAGTAAGAAACACTCAGTGCATCATGGGAACCCCCCAGCAGTCTAAGTCTATAGCAGCATAACTAAGGGATGGTTCAGGGTCACCTGATCCAGCCCTTACTATAAGCTTTAGCAAAAAGGAAAGTTTTAAGCCTAATTTTAAAAGTAGAGAGGGTGTCTGTCTCCCTGATCTGAATTGGGAGCTGGTTCCACAGGAGAGGAGCCTGAAAGCTGAAGGCTCTGCCTCCCATTCTACTCTTACAAACCCTAGGAACTACAAGTAAGCCTGCAGTCTGAGAGCGAAGCGCTCTATTGGGTGATATGGTACTATGAGGTCCCTAAGATAAGATGGGACCTGATTATTCAAAACCTTATAAGTAAGAAGAAGAATTTTAAATTCTATTGTAGAATTAACAGGAAGCCAATGAAGAGAGGCCAATATGGGTGAGATATGCTCTCTCCTTCTAGTCCCCGTTAGTACTCTAGCTGCAGCATTTTGAATTAACTGAAGGCTTTTCAGGGAACTTTTAGGACAACCTGATAATAATGAATTACAATAGTCCAGCCTAGAGGAAATAAATGCATGAATTTGTTTTTCAGCATCACTCTGAGACAAGACCTTTCTAATTTTAGAGATATTGCGCAAATGCAAAAAAGCAGTCCTACATATTTGTTTAATATGCGCATTGAATGACATATCCTGATCAAAAATGACTCCAAGATTTCTCACAGTATTACTAGAGGTCAGGGTAATGCCATCCAGAGTAAGGATCTGGTTAGACACCATGTTTCTAAGATTTGTGGGGCCAAGTACAATAACTTCAGTTTTATCTGCGTTTAAAAGCAGGAAATTAGAGGTCATCCATGTCTTTATGTCTGTAAGACAATCCTGCAGTTTAGCTAATTGGTGTGTGTCCTCTGGCTTCATGGATAGATAAAGCTGGGTATCATCTGCGTAACAATGAAAATTTAAGCAATGCCGTCTAATAATACTGCCTAAGGGAAACATGTATAAAGTGAATAAAATTGGTCCTAGCACAGAACCTTGTGGAACTCCATAATTAACCTTAGTCTGTGAAGAAGATTCCCCATTTACATGAACAAATTGTAATCTAATAGATAAATATGATTCTAACCACCGCAGCGCAGTGCCTTTAATACCTATGGCATGCTCTAATCTCTGTAATAAAATTTTATGGTCAACAGTATCAAAAGCAGCACTGAGGTCTAACAGAACAAGCACAGAGATGAGTCCACTGTCTGAGGCCATAAGAAGATCATTTGTAACCTTCACTAATGCTGTTTCTGTACTATGATGAATTCTAAAACCTGACTGAAACTCTTCAAATAGACCATTCTTCTGCAGATGATCAGTTAGCTGTTTTACAACTACCCTTTCAAGAATTTTTGAGAGAAAAGGAAGGTTGGAGATTGGCCTATAATTAGCTAAGATAGCTGGGTCAAGTGATGGCTTTTTAAGTAATGGTTTAATTACTGCCACCTTAAAAGCCTGTGGTACATAGCCAACTAATAAAGATAGACTGATCATATTTAAGATCGAAGCATTAATTAATGGTAGGGCTTCCTTGAGCAGCCTGGTAGGAATGGGGTCTAATAGACATGTTGATGGTTTGGAGGAAGTAACTAATGAAAATAACTCAGACAGAACAATCGGAGAGAAAGAGTCTAACCAAATACTGGCATCACTGAAAGCAGCCAAAGATAATGATACGTCTTTGGTTATGAGTAATTTTTTCTCTAATAGTTAAAATTTTATTAGCAAAGAAAGTCATGAAGTCATTACTAGTTAAAGTTAAAGGAATACTCGGCTCAATAGAGCTCTGACTCTTTGTCAGCCTGGCTACAGTGCTGAAAAGAATCCTGGGGTTGTTCTTATTTTCTTCAATTAGTGATGAGTAGTAAGATGTCCTAGCTTTACGGAGGGCTTTTTTATAAAGCAACAGACTCTTTTTCCAGGCTAAGTGAAGATCTTCTAAATTAGTGAGACACCATTTCCTCTCCAACTTACGGGTTATCTGCTTTAAGCTGCGAGTTTGTGAGTTATACCACAGAGTCAGGCACTTCTGATTTAAAGCTCTCTTTTTCAGAGGAGCTACAGCATCCAAAATTGTCTTCAATGCGGATGTAAAACTATTGACGAGATACTCTATCTCACTTACAGAGTTTAGGTAGCTACTCTGCACTGTGTTGGTATATGGCATTAGAGAACATAAAGAAGGAATCATATCCTTAAACCTAGTTACAGTGCTTTCTGAAAGACTTCTAGTGTAATGAAACTTATTCCCCATTGCTGGGTAGTCCATCAGAGTACATGTAAATGTTATTAAGAAATGATCAGACAGAAGGGAGTTTTCAGGGAATACTGTTAAGTCTTCAATTTCCATACCATAAGTCAGAACAAGATCTAAGATATGATTAAAGTGGTGGATGGACTCATTTACATTTTGAGCAAAGCCATTTGAGTCTAATAATAGATTAAATGCAGTGTTGAGGCTGTCATTCTCAGCATCTGTGTGGATGTTAAAATCGCCCACTATAATTATCTTATCTGAGCTAAGCACTAAGTCAGACAAAAGGTCTGAAAATTCACAGAGAAACTCACAGTAATGACCAGGTGGACAATAGATAATAACAAATAAAACTGTTTTTTGGGACTTCCAATTTGGATGGACAAGACTAAGAGTCAAGCTTTCAAATGAATTAAAGCTCTGTCTGGGTTTTTGAATAATTAATAACCTGGAATGGAAGATTGCTGCTAGTCCTCCGCCTCGGCCCGTGCTACGAGCATTCTGACAGTTAGTGTGACTCGGGGGTGTTGACTCATTTAAACTAACATATTTATCCTGCTGTAACCAGGTTTCTGTAAGGCAGAATAAATCAATATGTTGATCAATTATTATATCATTTACTAACAGGGACTTAGAAGAGAGAGACCTAATGTTTAATAGACTACATTTAACTGTTTTAGTCTGTGGTGCAGTTGAAGGTGCTATATTATTTTTTTCTTTTTGAATTTTTATGCTTAAATAGATTTTTACTGGTTATTGGTGGTCTGGGAGCAGGCACCGTCTCTACGGGGATGGGGTAATGAATGGATGGCAGGGGGAGAGAAGCTGCAGAGAGGTGTGTAAGACTACAACTCTGCTTCCTGGTCCCAAACCTGGATAGTCATGGTTTGGAGGATTTAAGAAAATTGGCCAGATTTCTAGAAATGAGAGCTGCTCCATCCAAAGTGGGATGGATGCCGTCTCTCCTAACAAGACCAGGTTTTCCCCAGAAGCTTTGCCAATTATCTATGAAGCCCACCTCATTTGTTGGACACCACTCAGACAGCCAGCAATTCAGGGAGAACATGCGGCTAATCATGTCACTCCCGGTCCGATTGGGGAGGGGCCCAGAGAAAACTACAGAGTCCGACATTGTTTTTGCAAAGTTACACACCGATTCAATGTTAATTTTAGTGACCTCCGATTGGCGTAACCGGGTGTCATTACTGCCGACGTGAATTACAGTCTTACCAAATTTACGCTTAGCCTTAGCCAGCAGTTTCAAATTTCCTTCAATGTCGCCTGCTCTTGCCCCCGGAAGACAGTTGACTATGGTTGCTGGTGTCGCTAACTTCACATTTCTCAAAACAGAGTCGCCAATAACCAGAGTTTGATCCTCGGTGGGTGTGTCGCCGAGTGGGGAAAAACGGTTAAAAATGTGAATGGGTTGGCGGTGTACACGGGGCTTCTGTTTAGGGCTACGCTTCCTCCTCACAGTCACCCAGTCGGCCTGCTTTCCCGGCTGCTCGGGATCTGCTGGAAGGGAACTAACGGCGGCTAAGCTACCTTGGTCCGCACCGACTACAGGGGCCTGGCTAGCTGTAGAATTTTCCACGGTGCGGAGCCGAGTCTCCAATTCGCCCAGCCTGGCCTCCAAAGCTACGAATAAGCTACACTTATTACAAGTACCATTACTGCTAAAGGAGGCCGAGGAATAACTAAACATTTCACACCCAGAGCAGAAACGTGCGGGAGAGACAGGAGAAGCCACCATGCTAAACCAGCTAAGAGCTAGTAGCTGCGCTAAGCTAGCGGATTCCTAAAAACACACAAAGTGAATAATGTGTAAATAATTTAGAGGTGATTCAGCAGAGGGAGTGCTTTAGTTAAGGCACGTGTAGATTACACTGTGAAACAAATTGTTATCTAGTTATCTAGATCAATCTAACTGCGCAGATTAAACAGCTAACAGATACAGCAAAACACAGCTGTGCTCCAGAACAGGAAGTGATACAATACCGCAGTGAGAGCCAAACACCAGTAGAGGTCAGTCCAGGAAAACACAGTCAGAAAACAAATCAGACTGTTTTATCTCAGCAGGCAGACTGTTCCACAGAACAGGTGCATTATAATGAAAACCTCTGTAACCTGCTGACTTCTTTTTAACCTTTGGAACACACAGTACTCCTGCATTCTGAAAATCCAGAGCTGGGACCAATATGTAGGGTTTAATTAGATCGTCCAACAATTTTATCAATAAAAAAATCTTGAAATGTGATCTCACTTGAACAGGAAGGTGGTGGAGGCAGGCCAAAATCAGTGTAACGCGACCCTACGTTATTCTTCTATTCAGAACTCCAGAACCATTTGGAGGCCTCTTGTACTGAGCTGTGGTAAGCCAGAAAATAAGATATTACAGTAATCTACTCTAGAACAGACAAAGGTATGAATCAGTGTCTCTGCATCTGCAATAGACAGAAAAGATCAAATCTTCTCAATATTATGGAGGTGATGGAGAGCATTCTTTGTGATTTCTCTCATGTGTAGGACAAAGCACTGTGGGGGATCAAAGGTCACCCTGAGAGTTTTCATTTCATCACTTTGATGAATAACACTGGAGTCCAAGGTTAATGCTAGCTGATAAAATTGATGTCTGTATCTCACAGGACCAATAATGATCATCTCAGACTTGTAAGAATTTCAGAGTAAGGAACTGGTAGGCATCCAATTTTTCACTGATGCCAGGCAATCCTCTAAATTCCTATTGTGGCCAACATTATCTGATTTCATTGCCATGTAAAGTTGAGTGCCATGATGATAGTAATTAAAAGTAATACAGAGACAATAGCAGAGGGCCTACTATGGACTCCTACAATAACCCAATATTTTACTCAAACAATATTTGAAGTAATGTTGTATTACAAGACATGCATTGAGAGCGATTAGGTACAATCATGAGAGAACCAAAATAACTCTCAAGCCTATCCAATAATATAAGATGATCAAACAGGTTGAATGGGGCACTAAGATCTAACAATAGCAGTACTGTGGTGGTATCCAAACCATCGACATCAAGAGCTCTCTCAGTCATCATTTTTTAAGTGCTGTTTCCGTGGAGTGGTGTGCTCAAAGCGCTAACTGCAGTGGCTCATTGAGGTCATTGTTAGCAAGATAATCTACTAGCTGCTGTGACACCACTTTGCACTGCATGCAAAATGTGTATTAAACGTAGTGCAAAAAATAAAAACAAAACATCCTTGTATTATACCTTTTTTTGTTTGTTTGAGATGGTTGAACAGGTTTGTGGTATCACCTCCAATAATTCCAAGTTCCACCACAGGCTGTAGAACATCTGATTGACACAAACCAAACCATTTCCAAATTACAGAAACTGAGCTTTTTTGCACTGTCTTCTTCATTTGCCATTCTCATCCAAGATGTGGAGTGCATCCATCTGAGTGGTATGCTAATAGTATCAACCTTTTGCTTAGTTGAAGTTGTCAGAGTTTTGGGTTTTGATCATGTGTTTTTGGGGGATTTTGTCTGTTTCTAGTCTGCTTAGGTTTTGTCTCCCTGCTTTCTCTTGTGTGTCACTTGGGTGCTTGGCGGTGGGCGGTTCCTCTTTCTGTTTTCCACACCCTGTTCTGGATCTTTCCTGCACACCTGTTCGTCATCGCCTTCTTTATCACTCCCTGTATTTAAGCCTCTGTTTTCACTCTCTTCCCTGCCAGACCGCTGCGCTTTATGCCATCGCTTCATAGCCCTGTCTCCTCCTCTGTCTGTTTCGTCTGCACCTGGGTGCTTGCTGTCTTTAGGGCACCTTTACACATAGTACAAATGTGGTTGAATTGCACATAAATTGTGCATGAAGCAGGAATCAGATGCAAAACGTGTAAAATAGACGCTGCCTCCAACACGTCATACACCTGTTGCTACAACTATTTGAGCACACCAGTGGCTGAAAGACAGAGTGTGCCCTGTGTGAGCTCATCAAACCCTCTCGCAGCAGGTGTCGACCAAATTCCAGGTCACACACCGCTTGTTTGGCACTTACAAAATGTGTAGCCATTCGCACTGTTAGCACAAAAATAGCACACGCAAGTCCAAAAAGTCCTGGATGTCAGCTTTCCGACTAAGAGAGCAGCAACAAGCCATCTCCAGATCTGCTACAACCTAACAATTCCTCTCAGAATCTTACTGCCCTTCTGCAGATCACCTTCCAACTAAGGATCCAGTTCATATCACCTACAAACAAATGGTCACATTCAGATCACATACAAACAAGCAATCCCGTTCGGATCTCTTGAACAAATGAAAAATCCAGTTCAGATCTCTCAGACAAAGAAACAATCCTGTTCAGATCAGTTACAAACAAATGATCTTGTTCAGATTGGCTACAAGCAAACAGTCCCTCTCAGTATCCTCTCAGACAAACAAGTGATCCCCCTGCAGATCTGCTACTAACAAACAATACCATTCCTGATACACTACAAATGAACAAATGTAGTCTACTCTCATGAATGACCACCTGATAGCAGTACCAAAATCTAGCTTACAGAAATTAAGTCACCATTTTACCTCTTATAGCAGCCTGTACAATACTCCATGTCATTACCTGCTCACCATCAAGATTACTCAGGTTTACCTTATTTCCTCCATGTCTTAATTAAACTTGCTATTTATTGCATCATCATAAGTGCTAATTGTTGATTTGTGTCTTTCAGGTCTGCAGTCCCTGCTTTGTTTCCATGGTGGGTACACTAGCCTCTATATTTTGAGGGACTGCTAAAGGAGGCCTCAGTCTCTGTCACGGTTGTGACAGAGACTGAGGCCAAACTAAATATACAACTTTGCATTCATTTCTATGATAAATTAATTTCTTTATCCGGTTGAATCTTCTCATAGAAATCATGTGGATTGCAACAACTAGAGGAGTATTACACTGGTCTTTCTGTATGGGTAAGGTACTTGCAGTGTTCAGTGTTCATAGGATTTATTCCTAGTTATTTGCTGCTCAGGGAATAGAACAGTCTGGCTTCACATCCAATACGTCAACCGCTGAACACATCAAAACTGTGAATACTCATCGAATGCAAGTATGTATGTCGAAAGTCCTTTTTTGCAGTCTGAACTGATGTCAGCAGTGTGATTTTGTTGATGAGGCTGCTCTATGGCACAAACAGAATCTACAGGATCCCTAGTGCACTGGGGACACTGTGACAGACACTATGTGCTGTACAGCATAGGGGCAAGGTCTTTTGGCCCTAAAAATGCCAGTGCTTTGTTCTTGCTACTTAAGCAGCATGACTTGCCAGTGCAAATCCAGCAACTGAGCCAAAAAAAAAAAAAAGGTTGAGTTTGGTATGGTCATTATTCATGGAAGCTTTATGGTCCAAATATACTAATACCAATCAACCAGAAAGGCTCCTGTCCCTTTTAAACTGGACAGTGCCATGGAGACACTGGTGTGTTTTGGTGTAGTTATGTTGATGCAATGTGGTGCTATTGATCAAAGGTATTGCTTATTATTCATAAAGCCAGTACGCATCAGTAAATGCACACATCCAAATTTAAATGGTGTTTGAAGGTTTAAGAGCTTACACTGGTGATATGGTCACTTTCAAAGTGGTTATATCACAATGGACTTGACACCAAGGATGTAACATCATACCAAATACAAAGGAACCCTATCAAACAATTTATGAGAACCTGTACAAAAAAAACCCAAAAAATTCTATGCCATCTATCCAAGTACTGAGTCTCAAACTAATGTTTAGTGTAAACATCATAACAATTACACAAGAAATCCAAAGAGACATATGTGAGATCTAGCTCCAGATAGACAGATGGATGCACTGGAGTATTGTAATATCATTCATGTAGGCATCGCTAATTTTGGGGATAAACAGATTCTGTTTCCTTATACACCTTTTTGTTTTGTCTTGAATGATCTACATGGTCATTTAAAATAAATTTATTTTGTTGAGCCCTTTAAATATAGCAGTTCTGTTGCAGTTATGTGATTTTGGACCTAATAGATAAAACTGATTTGACTTGATGTACGTTGCTACAGTATGTAACATAAACCTCTTCAATGTTACCAGCATTGTCATTGTCATTGTGTAGTTGCATTAAACTATTAGACTGTTTACTTCATTCAGTGTGAACACAACAGCCTTATCAACATGTAAGTCACGGGAAGTTTTCCCCCTCTACCCCGCCTGTTTCATCCTTCCTATCTGCTGTATTGACACAGCCCAGCATATTCCTTAATATAAGAAAGATCACATATTGCCCTGCTGACACACTTCAAATGTATTTCAGATTAATGATATATCACGGCAAGGGATCTACAAAAACCATTAGTAAGCCTGACACTTTGACGTCAGATTTTAAAAAATTTCCAAGTAATCTTTTTGATTTATGAAAGTGTGTCCAGGTTCATCGGGAGTGATTCTAGATTCATCACATCCTGGTTAGAATTATTAATGATTTTCAATTTGTAAATCTGATGCTGCCATGTTCAGAGAAGCTCTGCAGAATCACCAACGGCTGCTATCAAACTCTAAGGTTTGCTCCTGAAGCATGATTACTTTATCAAAATATTGCTACCTATGACTTACATTTCACTTATTTTCCACTTTTGCAGAGCCTTCATTTCTCTCTCCTCACGTACGAGTGCCACATGCATTTTTCAAAAGCAGCGTCGAAACACCAGAGCGGCTGCAGCTAACGTCATTGCTTGGCTAATCTTCTGGAGTTAGACATTGCACTATTAGTCCCAAGTTCCTGACATGTGCACTTTTAAGGACCTACTGTGTCAACATGTCAAATGGCTACAGCGTACGGACGGCTGTACATTGCAATCTTTCTCAGTGTTGATGAGAAGTGCAGGCCAAGATCATCATTGCGTTCCAAAGATAGGCAGCAATGTGTTGAGGTTGAAGTTTGCTTTGATGTCCTGTCGGTGCATCGCTAAAATGTTACCGCCACTCACCGTGCACTTTCACAATGACTGCTTTGAATACTAAGATGAGATTTGTTGGGCATATGGCTGCTCTGATGTTGAACACTGATGGCACTTTGCAAGTAAGCACAATGAAGTCTACATATTGGAGTGACACCCTTTGCTGAAATGCACCCTTTCAATGAAGCCACTTACAATTAAACAGTTGGTGAGGACAGTAACAACACAAAGGCTCAGTGATGGGTCTAGGGTCTAAGATTGTCACAAGTCAGGGGTTATGCAGGGCCCACATTTTAAACAGAGGCGCCAAGTATATTTCCACCACGCACGTACAATATACTACTTTGTACTTTTTAGTGTGCATATCAAATTCAAATTTCAAATTAATTAATTTATATAGAGCCAATTCACGATTAGATCATCTCAAGGCGCTTCACACAACATAGTAAAAACAGAAAAAAAATGAATTAAAAATTTAAAGACACAATAAAAAGACAAAACCATAAAAGAAAACAAGCATAAAAATACACCATAATACTAATGATAAAACAAGGAAAACAAATGTTTTTAAACGTGATTTAAAATTCTCCACAGTATCCGACTGCTGTATATGTGCCGGGAGATTGTTCCACAGAGCTGGGGCATGGTAGGAGAAAGTTCTGTGACCGGCAGACTTTTTATTCTCCCTGGGAACACATAAAAGTCCTGCACCCTGAAAATGCAGGGCCCAAGCTAGTACATAGGGACTTACCAGGTCAGCCAGATAGGGAGGTGTAAGTCCATGAACAATTTTATAAACTAATAACAGTACCTTAAAATCCATGCAGCGACTGGAAGCCAGTGCAGGGAAGCCAAAATGGGCGTAATTTGGTCGTATTTTCTGCTTCGTGTCAAAAGTCTGGCAGCAGCATTTTGAAACAGTTGAAGACCCCTAATCCTGGACTGTGGTAAACCAGAAAATATCACTAGTGTTTCCTAACAATGCTCCATGTTTTCATTATTTCATCTGATAAAAGCTACTCGCCAATGTGTTAGGAAATATTTCAAGTTACTTCATGACAGTTTAAGCAGTTAACAACTTTCATGTGGACAAAAACTGTGAATAAACAGTCTATTATGGTGTTAGGTCAATTCAAATGCCAGTAATATAATGTATGCGAATAGTACGGCTAAATCTCCCTAAATATCTGTCTTGTTTGGCCAGTTGTATATTTTATGAAATTGGTAGGAAAGTCTCACCCTAGTAAATAGTCACAAATATAAATATGTAAAAATATTAAAATTCACTGCTCTGACTTGCAAGATGAGTAGAGCAATAGATTCTCAGAAGTAAAAGACTCACAAAGATAAGGATCGAAGTCACGACACATACTTTCAATGCCTCGCACACCAGCATTTAAAAGAGAAATTGTCATTGTTCCTGTCTGTGATTCTGTCTCTGTCCTCCACCTTCCTCTGGTGTCCTCGTGGACAACCTTTGTTTCTCACCTTTGGTTAATTTATAGTATTTTCTGTTTTGAAAGAATTGTCTGATAGAAACTGATTTTTACTGTTTATTTTGGGTGAGATGCAGGTGCTGGGCAGGGCGGGCAGAGGAGTTGAATATGGGCAGATCAGGCTGCCATATCTCACAGCATGTCATGATTCAGCAGCACAAAATATACATGAATCTTTTGGTTTGTGATAAAAGCGCCACATTTTCGTAACGGGAACACAAATTCATTCTAATACATTCCATGACAGCTGCACAAAACTAAAAGTGAAGCGGGGAATCGGGGTGGTTATGATTAGGGTTGGTGGAAGGAGTAGGGTTAGGTTATGGTTAAAGTTAAGGTTGGGGGTAGGAGTAGGGTTAGTAATAGTGAGTTTAAAAAAAAACCCTGTCACGAAAATTTTAATCATTTTGTGACGGGAGCATGGAACAAAAAAAAAAACAAAACATGAGACTGGGTTGGGATCGGGTGTGGCGGATCTGAAACACAGAGAGAACAGGTAAGCAGAAGTTTCAGGAAGACAACACCAAAAATATAAAACATTAAACATCTTCAGAAATGAGGCCTCGACATCAGTACCACAACGGACACTAAAGGATCACAGAGGACTGTCGATAACAGGTTTGAGTTTGGAAACATAGAAGGCAGGATGGATCCACAAAGCACTGGGGAGCCACAACCTGACAACAGTAGGGCTGACAATCGTGTCAAAAGGAAAAGGACCAATGTAACAATTTGCCAACTTCTTATAATCTGTCTTTAGAGGAAAGTTCTTAGATGACAACCAAATGGTCTGACTTGGTTCATACTATGGTGTCTATGTTCGATGCCCGTCCACTAGATGCTTGGTGTTACCGAATGCTCAGAGAAGTGCTGCACGGGTGTCCTTCCACACCTTATGGCACTGGTAGAGATAATGCTGCCACCACACAATTATCAAGGAGTATAGTGTCTGGACTGCAGTTAGTGTCCTCCACCATGTGTTGGTGTGAGAGGTATCTTATGGGAGTCAGAACGATGGGTCAGGGTGAAAACGAACCTTCTGAAAACAGGGCCCAACAGGCCTGGGATGGGTTCAGTTGCTTAGCTGATTGAAGGTATGCAAGATTTTTGTGGCCAGTCCATACCACCAATAGCTGTTTCGCCCCCTCCAACCAGTGCCTCCATTCCTCAAGAGCAAGTTTAACTGCCAGGAGTACTCGGTCACCAACATCATACACAGAACAAAAATATTAAAGTAACGCTTTTGTTTTTGCTCCCATTTTTCATGAACTGACAACCCAGCAAGGTTGGGTAGGATTACTTTGAAATGTAATCCAAAAGTAATCAGTTTACAAGTAATCCAAATGTATGTACATACATACATACATGTAATCCACATGTATTCTTTCAAAGTAATCCTACCCAACCTTGCAACCCAGTCTCACAGCAAGTTGTGATTCAGCAGCACGAAATATACATTAATCTATTGGTTTGTGATATTGTGACGAAAAGCGCCTCATTTTCATCACAGCAGCACAAATTCTTTCTAATTCATTCCGTGATGGCTGGACGAAATTAAAAGTGAAGCGGGGGGTTGGAGTGTTTATGGTCAGGGTGGGGGGAAGGAGTAGGATTAGGTTATGGTTAAGGTTAGGGTTGGGGGTAGGAGTAGGGTTAGTAATAGTGAGTTTAAAAAAACCATCACGAAAATTTGACTCATTTCGTGACGGGAGGATGAAAAAAAACGTGAGACTGGGCTGGAACTGAACTCAAAGATCGCAAAAAATTTCTATATACACAAAACACCTATTTCTCTCAAATATTGTTCACAAATCTGTCTAAATCTGTGTTAGTGAGCACAGCCAAGATAATCCATCCCACCTCACGGGTGTGGCATATCGAGATGCTGATTAAACAGCATGATTATTGGACAGGTGTGCCTTAGGCTTGCCACAATAAAAGGCCATTTTGAAATGTGCAGTTTTGCTTTATTGGGGGGGGGGTCCAGAAAACCAGTCAGTATCTGGTGTGACCACCATTTGCCTCGTGCAGTGCAAC
Source organism: Thalassophryne amazonica (assembly GCF_902500255.1). Classification (NCBI taxonomy): domain Eukaryota; kingdom Metazoa; phylum Chordata; class Actinopteri; order Batrachoidiformes; family Batrachoididae; genus Thalassophryne; species Thalassophryne amazonica. Next base: position 22,091,649 of record NC_047107.1, read on the forward strand.
ACATCTCCTTCACATAGAGTTAATCAGGTTGTTGATTGTGGGCTGTGGAATGTTGGTCCACTCCTCTTCAATGGCTGTGCAAAGTTGCTAGATATTAGCAGGAAGTGGAACACGCTGCCGTATACACTGATCCAGAGCATCCCAAACATGTTCAATGGTTCACATGTCTGTGAGTATGTTGGCAATACAAGAAATGGGATGTTTCCAACTTCCAGGAATTGCATACAGATCCTTGCAACATGGGGCCATGCATTGTCATGCTGCAACATGAGGTGATGATCATGGATGAATGGAACAACACTGGGCCTTGGGAGCTAATCACGGTATATTTGTGCATTCAAAATGCCATCAATTCATTGGCCATAGCATACACCTGCCCATACCATTACGCCACCGGCAACATGGGCCACTTAATCCACAATGTTGACATCAGCAAACCACTTACCCACACGATTCCACAGATGCTGTCTGCCATCTGCCCTGAACAGTGAAAACCACGATTCATCCATGAAGAGAACACCTCTCCAACATGCCAGATACCACCAAATGTGAGCATTTGCCCACTCAAGTCGGTTATGACAGCGAACTGCGGTCATATAGAGACCTCAATGAAGATGACGAGCATGAAGATGAGCTTCCAAGAGAGGGTTTCTGACAGTCTGTGCAGAAATTCTTTGGTTCTGCAAACCAATTGTTGCAGCATGTAATCACACATCCATGGTCAGTCCACTTCATGTGTCATTCATCTGAATTATCATGTCATCATGGCTGTTAGAACCCATCCACACGGCCGCAGTGCATGTCAATGCATCATGGAGACACGCTGAGGCACAGTGCCTATGATCGCAGTAGAATGCCCAGACTGAGGGAGCAGCAAACAAAAAAGGGCCTACAGGAGGGTCATTAAGGATTTCAGCTGTTTTGTTGCACTAAACTGACCAAACTTAGACCCTGGCCACACATAGCACAAATAGGGTAGAATGACGTCCAACTGATGAATCCCATATCCGGCAAGTGTCGGTGGTGAGGTCTGAAAATATTGGCCAGCACTCTCAGAGCAGTTGACATGGGCAGGCCTATTGGTGCAGCTGCCTCAAATGTTTTGCCTATGTGCAAAACACTTGTGGCGCAGTCCAGGTGAAACACCCATCAAACAGCAGTCAGTGTGCAGCCTGAGCGTAATTCCATTGCAATTTACATAATCATATGGCATCATAACAGCATTCGTAACAATCTGATCATGGTCGAGGGACCCTCAAAATGGATCAGGCACATCAAATCCTGCTGGCATGTCCCGCTTCTGCCATGTACATGCACCCCACTGGAACTGGTTCAGGGAGCGCAAAGGAAATTTTGATATGCAACATGTATGTGGCACACATCCATCATGTGAAGTGAACGTGGGCAATGAACAAACCAAAAACACAGTCGGTGACTGCGAGTCAATGCGTCATTGTACGCGTCAGAGGCTTGGCACAGTGCCTGCAACGCAGCTTCACAGCGCAGGATGGAAGTCCCTCTTGCTCACAAATGCCTCATCTACTATGGCATAAATATATCCCATATCCCGTGGTGCGCCATGCACTGATGATCCGACTGGACAGCACGGCACACAGCCTCTCTGCACAATCCGTATGCACAACACATTGCTCTTGCCGTGCTGTGTCCGTGAGCACAGTGTCTGTCATGTGTGGGACACACGTCTATCCTGGTGGTGCAGGGTCAGCACTCGGGCGCATCCATCCGGTAGTCTGAGCGATTTATTTATGATTCTGCTGCAGTCTGACACCAGCCTGTGTCTCCGTACTGTTGTCCAACAACATTTGGACTGCGGTCGTCCAAGTGTGCGTGACTCAGTCCAGACTGGATCCGTTCACATTATACGTGGTCGTTCGGCAGTCATACACGACTGTCCAACTCTCTGTCCTTCCCGACTGCGAATCAAAGTTTGTTTGTTTTTCAATTCCGCCTGATTCTGCTTGATTCCTGCTCATTCTTGCTATGTGTGACAGGGGTCTTAGATCCAGCTTCTTGAATAAGGTTGCACCTTGGAGAGATTAAAAAGGAGAAGCGAGTAATGGGAGGGGATACTTATTTTTTACTGTGATGTTGTTCAAATGTGGAAATCAATGCAGGGGCATAGAATCTTGTTCTTAGCCAAAAAGGAAAAATCTCCCCTCATCAAAGGGGAGGAAGATGTGCTGATTAGGTCAGCCGTCAGAGACTCCCTGATATATTTATCCATGACCTCTCTTTTGGGTTGAGACAGGTTATACAAGCAACTGAAAGGTAAAGGGGCACCCAGGAGGAGATTGATGGCACAGTCATGGAGGAAGAGAAACAGCATAATCTTTACTAAAAACCTCAGCAATGTTTTATTTTCCCCTACCTGTTTTATTTTCACACCTGTCTACAGATACGCAGCTGGTACACAAGATAAATCCGGAGGAACAAGACCGGATAAGCCAACAGTACCCTCTATGGTAGATAAAGCAAACTGCAAACAAGCAGAGTGGCAAAATGAACTCCAAAGTACAACCCACCCAGTGGACCAATCAATGTTGGGATATCACACTTTAACCATGGATATCCAAGCAGCAATGTTGTCTTGGGATTGGAAATGATGTTGAACCAGATTGTTTCTCTGTGATTTCCCAAGCATACCAGAGTGATGAGTTCAATTTATTCTGTGACACAGGCCAGCAATCTTCTGTCCAAGGCAGTGACAGTGAGCTGTCTTTCCAAAGGTGCCAAGTCTGTACCAGACTGAATAGCTACTTGTTCCAGAAAGTTTTCCTCAGCACCAGAATCCACTAAAGCTAAATGTGGCAAGGCAAGTTGGTTACAACAGAATGTGGCTTCAATGAGGATGAAGACTTTGTCTGGCCCACTAGTGATGTCTTTGTCTACTTATGTCTTTTGTCCGAATGGAGCAAGTTGCCAGAAATTGGACTTTTTTCGCCACAGTAAATGGACTCAAATGCCCTGATTCTGCAAATACGCTCTTCTGAAGTCAGGTGGGCATACCCAAGCTGCATGGGCTCCTCCTCAGGAGGTGAAAGAGTGGCACTAACAGACAGATTCAAAGCTGGCTGGACTCTTGTGAGAATTGAGGGCAGAGAACGAGAAGCAGATGGTTGCTGAGAACATCCTGGTCTTTCTGCACAATGTCATGTAAACGATTGTCAACCCTAATGGCTAGAGAAACCAAAGAACACAGGTCAGCAGTTTCATCGCGGGTGGTCAACTCATCTTTCATTTGCTCACTTAATCCTTTAGCGAACACTTCCTGTAAAACCTCCTCATCCCACTTGGCAGCCGCAAAATAAGTCTAAAAATTTAGAGTCATCTGCTACACTTCTGTTACCTTTCCAAAGATTCAACAGACAGATGCATTGTGGATGACCAAATACAACTTTTATTTTGTGAACAAAATCCACACATGACCAGGTTCCCACACATTGCTTTGAATATAGTGCCTCTGCCCAAGCCAAAGGTCTACCTCTTAGTAATCCTAGGAAGTATTGTACCTTAGATTTGTCTGAAGCGAATGTTTGAGGTCATTGCTGGAACACCATGGCACATTGCAGGAGGAAACCTCTGCATTTGTCCATTTGTCTGGAATAAGGCACTGGGTCTGTGGCATGGGAGTCCCAGGGTGGAGGTAGCACAGGAACAAGGTAGAAGGGGCAGGTAGAAGGGGCTGAGGAGGTTGAGCTGGGTGAACTGAGGGAGTGAGCAGAGATGTGAATAGAGACACTTGGATATCTTGTTTATTCAATAATTATTTACCAACACTTTAATAATTACTTTGAAATTATACAGTTAAGAATTTCAGCATGAGGACTTTGCCAACATTTCTTGCTTGTTTCCTGCTTTCTGTTCCCAATTTTCAGTCTTTATGTTGCATCTCACTTCAAATGGCATCTGTGAAAGTGTGAAACTGTTGATCACTCTCTTCAGTCCTTGTCTTGCTTTCAGATAAATACAGCTCCTCACCACATCCGTGACTCACTGATGAATGTGCCAGTGTGAATGTGTTATTAATCGTGTCTTTACTTATTTAAAACTCTCTGGCAACCACACAGCTCTTATGGAGCTATTTGTGTGACTTTATCATACTAAAAACATGTTTATCTAATGAAGAGTGTGTCTCTGTACTGAAGGATTTAAAAATAATTGACCACAAATGAAAGAAAGACTAAACATGTTTAATTTATATTAGGTTGACAGAAAGCCATTTTATTTTCAGATAATGAATTCTAATATTATCGAACTTTTGGGTTTCAGCTTCTCAAATGTTACATTTGGACTCTTTTCAATGTCACTGAATTATACATGTGGTGGTCTTTATGGGCTGCTGCTGACAAAAGAAAAGGCAGTTTCAAGCCACATCTTTGGGTTCCAAATTATTTAGGCATTTATCTGAGGATTTGGGCAAGCCTAGGCATTTTCCCTCAAAAATATGATAATTGAATAGATGAATGAATGAGTCCATTTTCTCCAGACATTTAACCTGACACAATGCATCCATGAAGTGCTTCACTTTTTCCACATTTTGTTATGTTAAAGCCTTAATTTATTTGTCTCAAAATTCTGTACACAACAACCCATAATGACAATGTGATTTTTTTTTTTAAATCACATGTACAAAAGTATCCATAGCCTTTGCCATGAAGCTCAAAATTGAGCTCAGGTGCATCCTGATTCTACTGATCATACTTGAGATGTTTCTACAGCTTAATTGGAGTCCACCTGGGGTAAATTCAGTTGATTGGACATGATTTGGAAAGGCACACACCTGTCTACATATAAAGTCCCACAGTTGATAGTGAATGTCAGAGCACAAACCAAGCATAAAGTCAAAGGAATTGTCTGTAGACCTCCAAGACTGGATTGTCTTGATGCAGAAATCTGGGGAACGGTACAGAAACATTTCTGCTGCTTTGAAGGTCCCAATGAGGACTGTGGCCTTGAGCTGTAAATCATGTGCAGCCCGCTCTTCCTAGAGCGGGCTGCACATCTAAACTGAGTGATCGAAGGAGAAGGGTCTTTGTGAGGGACGTGACCAACAATGCAATGGTCATTCTGTCAGAGCTCCAACATTCCTCTGTGGAGGTAGGAGAACTTTCCAGAAGAATAACTATCTCTGCAGCAATCCACTAATCAGGCCTGTATGGTAGAGTGGCCAGACAGAAGCCACTCCTTAGTAAAAGGCACATGGCAGCCCACTTGGAGTTTGCCTAAAGGCACATGAAGGACTCTCAGACAATGAGAAACAACATTCTCTGGTCTGATAAGACAAAGATTGAACTCTTTCACATGGATGCCAGGCATCATCTTTGGGGGAACCAAGCACCATCCCTACAGTGAAGTGTGGTGGTGGTAGCATCATGCTGTGGGGATGTTTTTCGGTGGCATGAACTGGGAGACTAGTCAGGATTGAGGGAAATATGAATGCAGCAATGTACAGAGACATCCTGGATGAAAACATGCTCCAGGGCACGCTTGACCTCAGACTGGGGCGACGGTTCATCTTTCAGCAGGTCGGTGACTCGAAGCACACAGCCCATTTGTTAAAGGAGTGGCTTCATGACAAGTCTGTGAATGTCCTTGAGTGGCCCAGCCAGAGCCCAGACCTGAATCTGATTGAACATCTCTGCTGAGATCTGAAAATGGCTGTGCACCGATGCTACTTATCCAACCTGATGAGTGTAAGAGGTCCTGGAAAAAACAATGGGCAAAACTGCACAAACATACTGTTGGTGCACCAAGCTTGCGGCATCATATTCACGAAGACTTGAGCCTTACGTATATGTGATTTCTGATTTTTTTTTTTTTTTTTTAGGAATTTGTAAAAATAAAATAAAAAAAAACCCAACTTTTTTTCATGTTGTCATTATGGGAGTTGTAAGGACAATTTTGAGGGAAAAATGAATTTATTCCATTTTTGAAAAAGGCGATAACATAACAAAATGTGGAAAAGATGAAGTACTGTGAATATTTATGTTATGTTATGTGCATTGTCTCAGTACAACCATCTGGAAATGAATGCCAACCTTGGCTTGGGGAAGTAACCTCTGGAATTCATGTCTCCATCAGAAGGAGGCGGCATGTGTGCCAGAGCTGCCTTGTGGAGTCCTGCATTTGTTTCTAGACGTCTCTGTCCAACAAACCTGATCAACTGAGAGTGTTCAGTGGCAGTGGAAACCATGTGAAGTGAGTCTAGTGACAGGGGCTATGACCTGACTGAAGTTACATATGAAAAGGCAGTAGAAGTTGGCAAAGCCAAGGAAGGAGTTGTTTGACAGAGGTGGGTGTCAGCCATTGAGTGGCAGCATTAACTTTGGCAGGGTGTGATTTGATTTGGTTGTGGGAGAATATGAAGCCAAGGAAGGAGATGGGGTTGTGGTGAAAGTGACATTTCTCTGCCTTAACATACAAATGATTCTCCAGCAGATGCTGGAGAACCAAACAGACGTGGTCAACATGTTCAGCAAGTGTGTGTGAGAACATCAGGATGTCATCCAGGTAAACAAATACAAACCAGTTGAGGAAGTCTCAGAGTACTTTGTTCACTAGGGCATGAAATGTGGTGGTAGCATTTGTGAGACTGAAAGGGATGACCAAATACTCAAAATGACCTAATGAAGTCTTTGACATGGTCTTCCACTCATCACCCTCCTTGACTCAGACCAGGTGGGAGGCGCCTAATGCAGAGGTCTAATTTGGTAAATACTGCTGCCCCGTGCAGGGAGTTGAACGCCAAATCGAGGAGGGTAAGCGGGTACCAATTACAGACCGTGATGGCATTCAACCCCTGAAAATTGATGCACGGGTGCAGGGTCCCATCCTTCTTGCATACAAAAAAGAAGCCTGCTCCTTCAGGTGAGGATGAGGGACCAATAAGACCCGCAGCCAGTCCTTAATTGATTCTCCTTCCGGACCTGACAGATTGTACAACTCCAATTCCAATGAAGTTGGGACGTTGTGTAAAATGTAAATAAAAACAGATTACAATGATATGCAAATCCTCTTCAACCTATAGTCAATTGAATACACCACAAAGACAAGATATTTAATGTTCAAACTGATAAACTTTATTGTTTTTGTGCAAATATTTGCTCATTTTGAAATGGATGCCTGCAACACATTTCAAGCGGGGACAGTGGTATGTTTACCACTGTGTTACATCACCTTTCCTTCTAACAACACTCAGTAAGCGTTTGGGAACTGAGGACACGAAAGCCCCTTTCACACCGGGTCTGCTTCGAGTTGCTTCATGTGGCGTCATGACAATGCAGGAATGTCTGTGTCAGCTGTGCACAGCAGGGGGGCAGAGAGGAGGTGAGGACGACGCAGAGGAGAATCTGCAGTCAGTCTGTGTGCTCTGATTTCTCTTCTAGTTTGTGTGTCTGTTGTGCTGAGCTGCAGAGCTGCACTCTGAGTTCTGTCATAGTTTATCTTCTCTGACCGTGACCTGAGTCCATGCACAAATGAACCATCCATGAGAAAATGTGGAGATGTCTGGAGTTATGCTGTATTTTGTGGACATGTCCTGTCTCTGGCAATCAGTCTGTAAGCAGGACTATGGACTTTATTCAAAAACAACTGTGAGAGAATTCAAGGTGAGAACAAGCAGCTGCAGCCAGGCTGCAATCAGCATTTTTTACTGTGCTCTTTGAGCATGTAGAATTATTGTATTGTGTACATGGTATAAAAAACAATCCTGCATGATCGGGAACAATGGAACACAGCAGTATTCATAAATTGGCATCGGGTAACGTTGTATTGTGAAGGAGTGGCTTCCAGTCACAATGAGTACCGTTGCTTTGCCCTGACTTGCGCTGAAACCATTTTGTGTCTGCATCCTTCACTCGACAGAAAAAAACTTAAACATATTTAATTTTTGGCGCACTGTTGTGGCATTGAGCTACATCATCTCAGCACTAGGTTAGTTCCACATGGCATTGTCAAGACACCGCATGACGCATCTGGAAGTGGGCCCACTGTGAAAGGGGCTTAATGACTGGGTATAAAAGGAGCATCCCCAAAAGGCTTAGCCATTCACAAGCAAAGATGGGGCAAGGATCACCACTTTGTGAACAACTGCGTGAAAAAATAGTCCAGTAGTTTAAGAACAATGTTTCCCAATATTCAATTGCAAGGAATTTAGGGATTCCATCATCTACAGTCCATAATTTAATCAGAAGATTCAGGGAATCTGAAGAACTTTCTACACGTAAGCGGCAAGGCCAAAAACCAACATTGAATGCCCGTGACCTTTGATCCCTCAGGCGACACTGCATTAAAAATCTACATCATTGTGTAAAGGATCTTATCGCGTGGGCTTAAGCCCCGTTTACACATAGACGGTAAGAGCTCCCTGAAGCATCCCGGAAGAGTTTTTGGCTGCTCCGGGGCGTCTTAGGGATCAAACGCTGTGGTTAACGCCGGTGCTAGAGGGCGTGGCTTAGTTTCGGCTTCACCGGGAATCGTCGAAAAAATTATTCAACATGTTGAATAATTCCGGGAGCACTCGCGGAGAATTCGCGTGATGACAGAGACAACGCGAACAATGGCGTTTGATACTTTTTAATCGCCGTTTCATCCTGTCCCTTCCTGTAGTGCCACAGTTTACACCGCCGTTATTTAGAGGCCGGCGTTGTATCCCTAATCAACGGCGTATAAAATGGAGATAGAGCCCACATCGGCGTACACAACAGAGTTTTAACAGGCGACAGAGGCAGACAAAACGGCGGCGCTAGCGGACAGTATGCCGTTCTAAACTCCACCTCCCGGTTAAAACGGCGTTCCAAACGGCCGATAGGCGGCGGTCAGAATAAAAATGCTAGTGCGCTGCATGCAGGCCTCTCACTCGTGGCCAGCTCCACATATTTTTGCAGAGAAGCTCCAGTATGCCTCCTAAAAGAAAGTTGGCAGTGGCAAGGACTTAAAGAAGAAGGAAACCAAGAGTTCTGGTTCAGAAGCACAAGGGAGGCCTGTGGTGGAGACGGAACACGTTGAGGAGGGGGAAAGGAAGGAGAAGAAAAGGCTGACGATGATCTCCCTCCCCCCTGCAGTGACAGAGGTATGTATTCCTGCTGCTTCAGCCTATTATACTCTGGGGGCGGTGCCTATATGCAAATGATCCTGGAGTAACGCAGGATTTGCCTGGATAAAAACCTGGGTATTAACCAGTGGTACACAGGGCATTATCGGCGGCAGCAGAACACCGCCGTTCTCACGCGCGTCTTAACCTGCGATTGTAAAGGATAGAACTGGGTATTAACCCCCGTTGCCTGACTTGTGCCGGATGCTACGGCGTCAAAACGTTGCTTTATTCAGCGGATTTAGTGGTATTTTAGCCGCCTATTTGCGGATAGTACGGCGGTCAAAACGCCGGCGAAATGCTCCACCCCTTTCCACTGCGAAAACAGCCGGAACTACCGCGAACTTCAGTCTACGTACTACCCGTCACTACATCTACAAGTGCAAGTTAAAACTCTACCATGCAAAGCGAAAGCCATACATCAACAACATCTAGAAATGCCACCACCTTCTCTGGGCCCGAGCTCATTTGAAATAGACAGACACAAAATGGGAAAGCGTGCTGTGGTCTGATGAGTCCACATTTCAAATTGTTTTACGAAATCATGGACGTCAAATCAAAAGACCATCCAGATTGTTACCAGCACAAAGTTCAAAAGCCAGCGTCTGTGATGGTATGGGGGTGTGTTAGTGCCCATGGCATGGGCAACTTACACATCTGTGATGGCACCATCAATGCTGAAAGGTACATCCAGGTTTTGGAGCAACATCCAAGCAACATCTTTTTCAGGGACGTCCCTGCCTATTTCAGCAAGACAACACCAAGTAACATTCTGCATGTATTACAACAGCTTGGCTTTGTAGTAAAAGAGTGCGGGTACTAGACTGACCTGCCTGCAGTCCAGACCTGTCGCCCATTGAAAATGTGTGGCACATTATGAAGCGCAAAATACAACAACGGAGACCCCGGACTGTTGAACAACTGAAGTCGTACATCAAGCAAGGATGGGATAGAATTCCACCTACAAAGCTTCAACAATTAGTGTCCTCAGTTCCCAAACACTTATTGAGTGTTGTTAGAAGGAAAGGTGATGTAACACAGTGGTAAACATACCACTGTCCCAGCTTTTGTGAAATGCGTTGCAGGCATTCATTTCAAAATTAGCAAATATTTGCACAAAAACAATAAAATTTATCAGTTTGAACCTTAAATACCTTGTCTTTGTGGTGTATTCAATTGAATATCGGTTGAAGATGATTTGGAAATCACTGTATTCTGTTTTTATTTATTTTATTTATATTTTACACAACATCCCAACTATATCAGAAATGGGGTTGTATAACCAACTGGTGGGAAGGGACGCACCTGGAAGTTAAGCGATGGAGCAGACATGTGGTCTGTGTGGTGGTAAAGACAAAACCGATCCTTACTAAATGCCTCTTGTGATGAGATCCGGAGGTGAAATCTTGGACTCTCTGGCACTAGGACTGTTCTCCAGGTGATTCCCCGATACTACTAACGTGACTCATTCCATTTGGTGTGTAATAACCGGAAGTTTAGTTCCATCGAGTGTGTACTACTATGGGGGTGCTGAACTCAACTCATTTGTATGTGTGCTTTGATGATCACCCTGTTCTCAAGAAAATTACCTTCCACCCCAGAATCAATGAGAGCTGGAACAGAAACAGAGTGATGCTGAAATAAGATGGTGGCCAGGATTTGGGTGCTCACCAAATTTTCACCCGTGACTTTAATTTGGTTCACCCATAGCCTGGGACCTACTAGTGAACATTGGCTTTTGGCCGAACTGGACAATCACATAGAATGTGACCCACCACAATAAATACACTCCCAGGCCCTGATTCTCTGCTGTCTGTCCTCTGGGAATAATTTAGCCCTGCTGAACAGCATAGGTTCATCGGCAGGTGGCGTGGTTGTCCTGGGGAGAAGAAGTGGGACTAAGTTGCGGAGGAACCTGAGGGAAGGACACGCCATCTCTTCCTTAACGGGTTATCAATTCTTATGGCAAAATCAGTCAATCTATATAAGGACTCAGGTTCCCGGCCAGCCAGTTTGTCTTTTAGTTGTTCAGCTAAACCATTAACAAAGACGCTGTGCAGTGCTGCGGAATTCCTCTCGGCATCCGATGCCAGAACCCGGAACTCAACTGAATACTCCACGACACTGTGATTCTCTTGCTGGAGAAACAACTACCATTTGGAGGTCATTAGCCCGCGCATCGGATGATAGAAGACCATCTGGAACTGTTGGATAAATGTGGAGTATGTGCACAAAACTCGTGAGTCGAAGCCCCTGAGGTTCTTTACCCACGCTAACGTGCCCCTGGAGCAAACTGATGATGTAGGCTATTTTATTCTGATCAGTGGTGTCATGGGATGGATATTGTGATAAAAACTAAGGAGCACTGGAGCAAAAATGACTCACAGGTGTCTACGGTTTTGAAAAAACGTTCTGGTTGACAAATGATTGGTTCATGAGTTGCTGGCATGGCTGGTGGTGTGGGTGTTGGTGGAGCTGGTCTGGAGACAGGGGTGATCTGGGACAGCTGATGAGTGAGTGTGGAGAGTTCAGTGCACAATTACAATACCTGCATTCACAGTGACTGTTGTTGGTTGGTGAGTGTTTGGATTTGTTGTTGCTGGTGACCAAGGAGAGTCCCCTGCAAGCTGAAGGCTTTCTGGAGTTGATCCGCTCCTGCTGGGTTCAAGATGTGCCCAGAAACTCCTGTTATGACCAGGGGTGGAAGTAAGCCAGAATGCAGCAGAACTCTGTACCAGTAAGAGAAACTCAGTCCTTTACAGTCGGAACGCAGCCGGTGTGCTTCTGAAGAGAGCAACTTTTCACCCATGTTTATAATCAGAGAGGAAAGAAAAGAGGAACTTCCAGCAACAACAGCTAAAAAAAAGGTAGGCTGCTTTGTGTCTGTCTCCGGTTACTTTTACATTTTTAAAGAGCTGGAAGTTTTATTCACAACACCAAATGGAGATGCATTTCAAAGTGCATGAACAGTGCATTATTCTGCCTTCTGGATTAGCACCTGCACACATACATGCATCCTGTGTAGAATCAGGGGGAGGAAGGCAAAAAAAAAAGCTTTGTGAAACCGCTGATCTTCTGATCGTGCCCAGCAGACCCAGTGGGATCCCGGAGGAATCACCACAAAGCTGCCGCTGGTGCGCTAGCCCTTTCAATTTTCAAGCGAATTCTCCCAGTGGCGGTTCTAGACCAGTTTTATTGAGGAGGCCTGGCTGGGGCCAGGGTTTGTCAGAGGGGCACATCCAAACCAGGGAAAAAAACACAAAGATTTGAAATCTTATTTGATTTATTTTTATTTTCATAAAACTAGTGATTAACCATTGTAACCAAAGTCAAAGGATGGAATTCTTTCCCATTCTTGCTTGATGTACAACTTCAGTTGTTCAACAGTCCGGGGTCTCCATTATCGTATTTTGCACTTCATAATGCGCCACACATTTTCAATGGGCTACAGGTCTGGACTGCAGGCAGGCCAGTCTGGTACCCGCACTCTTTTACTACGAAGCCATGCTGTTGTAACACATGCAGAATGTGGCTTGGCATTGTCTTTCTGAAATAAGCAGGGGCATCCCTGAAAAAGACATTGCTTGGATGGCAGCATGTGTTGCTCCAAAACCTGGATGTACCTTTCAGCATTGATGGTGCCATCACAGATGTGTACGTTGCCCATGCGATGGGCACTAACACACCCCCATACCATCACAGATGTGGGCTTTTGAACTTTGCGGTGGTAACAATCTGGATGGTCTTTTTCTTCTTTTGTCTGGAGGACACGACATCCATGATTTCCAAAAACAATTTGAAATGTGGACTCATCAGACCACAGCACACTTTTCCACTTTGCGTCTGTCCATTTCAAATTATCTCGGTCCCGAGAAGGCGGCAGTGTTTCTGGATGTTGTTGATGTATGGCTTTCGCTTTGCATGGTAGAGTTTTAACTTGCACTTGTAGATGTAGCGATGAACTGTTTTAACTGACAATGGTTTTCAGAAGTGTTCCTGAGCCCATGCAGTAAGATCCTTTACACAATGATGTCGGTTTTTAATGTAGTGCCGCCTGAGGGATCAAAGGTCACAGGCATTCGATGTTGGTTTTCGGCCTTGCCGCTTATGTGTAGGAAGTTCTCCAGATTCTCTGAATCTTCTGATTGTATTATGGACTGTAGATGATGGAATCCCTTGGCAATGGCACGCGCAAGACTGTTATGCCCATGAAATCCGTTGACTAAGGTAGAAGGCCAATCTAGAAGTTTAACCATCGATATGAAACAGTGATTAGTCGGATAATGTTGGGCAACTAACTGTAGTGGACTAAGTAATTTTAGTAGACTGTAGCATTAGTCTGGTTTATGAAACCGGGTCCAGGTGAGCTGATTGATGACAGGTGTACAAATCAGCTCTGTCATGCAGCGCCTTGAGAAAACAGAAAGGGGGGGAAGGAGAGCAGAGCAAACCCCAAGGCAGCACATCATAAATCAATCAATCAATCAATCAATTTTTTTTATATAGCGCCAAATCACAACAAACAGTTGCCCCAAGGCGCTTTATATTGTAAGGCAAGGCCATACAATAATTATGTAAAACCCCAACGGTCAAAACGACCCCCTGTGAGCAAGCACTTGGCTACAGTGGGAAGGAAAAACTCCCTTTTAACAGGAAGAAACCTCCAGCAGAACCAGGCTCAGGGAGGGGCAGTCTTCTGCTGGGACTGGTTGGGGCTGAGGGAGAGAACCAGGAAAAAGACATGCTGTGGAGGGGAGCAGAGATCGATCACTAATGATTAAATGCAGAGTGGTGCATACAGAGCAAAAAGAGAAAGAAACAGTGCATCATGGGAACCCCCCAGCAGTCTACGTCTATAGCAGCATAACTAAGGGATGGTTCAGGGTCACCTGATCCAGCCCTAACTATAAGCTTTAGCAAAAAGGAAAGTTTTAAGCCTAATCTTAAAAGTAGAGAGGGTGTCTGTCTCCCTGATCTGAATTGGGAGCTGGTTCCACAGGAGAGGAGCCTGAAAGCTGAAGGCTCTGCCTCCCATTCTACTCTTACAAACCCTAGGAACTACAAGTAAGCCTGCAGTCTGAGAGCGAAGCGCTCTATTGGGGTGATATGGTACTACGAGGTCCCTAAGATAAGATGGGACCTGATTATTCAAAACCTTATAAGTAAGAAGAAGAATTTTAAATTCTATTCTAGAATTAACAGGAAGCCAATGAAGAGAGGCCAATATAGGTGAGATATGCTCTCTCCTTCTAGTCCCTGTCAGTACTCTAGCTGCAGCATTTTGAATTAACTGAAGGCTTTTTAGGGAACTTTTAGGACAACCTGATAATAATGAATTACAATAGAGAGGAATAAATAAAGAGAGGAATCTCTCGAACTTCAGAATGACTTTTAGGACAAAGTTCATTCATTAACAGCTTTAATCTTCTCAGAAAGGACACAATTAAATCTGAGGTACAAATCAAATCATCAGTCAGTCAAAATTCTTTGTCCTTTACTGGACATTTCCTGTCATGCACATTTGGGCACAGGTGAAGTAAGTAAGCAGGTCAACTTGGAGAATTTGTATACAAGACAGCTTATGCATAACCAGTTCAGTTTTAAATGACACTTCTCATCCATTGCACACTGAGTATCACCTCCTCCCCTCTGACCACAGGTTCAAAACCCTTGGGTGTAAAACAAATTGAAATAAAAACAGTTTCATTCTTGCAGCAATTATACTGAGGAATTATACATAGTATTTTTTATTATTATTATTATTATTATTATTATTTTCTGCACAGGTAGTATTTAGTATTTGTTGATATTTATTTTTATTATTATTATTATTATTATTATTTGTGTATTGCTGTTTTTACCCATTATTATACTGTTTTTAGATTTTTTTTATTTATTTATTATATTTTTGTCATACCTGGACCTGTAATGAACTTTTTACTTTTACTTCTAACATTTCACTCTGGTTTTTTTTTTTATTTATTTATATTTTATTTGTTTTAGTCAAATTTGCTTGTTGTGTGATATGTGTCTCTGGTATTTTTCCCCCTATGTGTGTATGAAGACATGCAAAAAAAAATTTCCCTCAAATTTCTACTCACAACACCCCATAATGACGCCTTGAAAAAAGGTTTTTTGTTTTGTTTTGTTTTGTTTTTTTGTTTTTGTTTTTGTTTTTTTGGGGGGGGTTTTTTTCCCCTTTTTAAATGTACAAATGTATCTCCGGGTATCAATACAGGAAGTTGAACTCCTTTTGAACTCCTCAGGTTTGATTGTGTGATTGTTTGTAATGTGATTTGTATCAAACTATTGTTACACAAATTAAAGGGTGCAAAATCAGCAGTCCACACTTTCATTGCAAATTATGTTCAGCTTTCACCTCCAGTGATAGCTGAATTCCAGCTGTTCCTTCACCCAATTTCCACACAGCCCCAAACGCAGGGAGGAAGAAGAGCAGAGCTAATACACTATACAACCAGTGTTAGTAAAGAAGCACTTTTCTTACATGAGTTATTAGCTTTGTGTTATTGCTGAACATTTGTTCACCTGAGTTTTGTGGTCCTGTCAGCCCAGTCTCATGTTTTGTTTTGTTTGTAACCCTACTCCTACTCCAACCCTAACCTTAACCATAACCACAGCCATCACGGAATGAATTAGAATGAATTTGTGCTGCCGTGATGAAAATTATGTGCTTTTGGTCACAATATCACAAACCAAAAGATTACCATACCACGCATACGCATACCACTTTGCACTGCATTATGCGCCACATCATGCATTGTATTGTGCTCTGAGTTGTACGCCGGATTGCATTTTCTGCACTGTGCACCATGTTGTGCCACTTTACGCCTGACTGGAGGTAGCACAAAGTTATAAAGACTGTGCCACAGCGCATCACATCTGAACAAACCTCAAACATCTTTACTGAGCGGATTCTGGCAACAAGGCTAAATCAAAGCAATTATGCACTATTTTTATGACATAAGATTCTGGGACATTTAAAGTGTTACTAATCAGAGTAAATGGATATTCTGTTGAATTGTTGATTTTTATTTTTGTATCATTTGGAGTTCTTTGCCAATTGGTGAGTCAGTGTGATACAATTTTTATTGCTTTTTGGGCCCGGAGGAATTTGTGTATTGCAGAGGAAGTAATTAACAGAGATGGAGGGGTGGCAGCACCCGAATCTGACTCTCCACTATTACTTTTTTCCCTTTTCTGCTCCTAATTTCTGTGATTTCTCTTAAGTACAGAGTGTCTTAACGATGATCCCTGAATGCATGACATTTTTTCCTCCATTATGCTGGTTTGCAGCCATGTGTTGTGATATTGTCTAATGTTTGCTGTCGACATGGTCTCTCTGCCAGCTCTTTGGTCAGAATGCAGAGGAGGATGATTTCCCAAACCTCTCATCACATTTCCATTATGTGTGCTTGACTGGGAACATAAGGCTGTTAACCCTCAAGAGCTGCCCACAAGAAAAACCATTTTATGTGTTGCTCCATTTCACTGGGTTAAAGCTAAAGATGATATAGACACACTTTAGAGAATTTATGTCTACTTGTTATTGCCTGAGCAAAAGGGGTAAAACCCTGGCTTATACACTCAAAAAATAACTCATTGGATGAACTCAATTTAATTTTAAACAGGATTTACACCCAACAAATATGTGCAGCCCCAACTCAAAGTACACCCATGCAATATAATTTAATTGAATGGTGTTAGAGGCAGCATGGTGGCTTAGTGGTTATCACTGTTGCCTCACAGCAAGAAGGCCATGGGATCGAGTCCCACCTGTGGGCTTTCTGTGTGGAGGGAACCCACATCCAAACACATGCAGGTTAGGCGAATTGGAAACTTGGTGGTTTTGAAACTTTACATTGTCCATAGGTGTGCATGTTGTGTGAATGCGTTTGTCTATATGTGGCCAACTGACAGACTGGTGTCCTGTCCTGGGTGTACCCCGCCTCATGCCCTATGACTGCTGGGATAGGCCCCAAGCCCTGTGACACCTAATTGTAGAAAGTGGTTGACAAGTGAGTTAGTGAATGGTGTTGTGGCACATGTATTTTCTGAATGAAAATATTGTCAAGCTTTAATTGAGCTCATCCAATGAGGTATTTTTTGGACTATTATCATGGACATCCATCGGAAGCGATGAAGACATCAGTGGATCCTCATTCTGTGAGCGCAAGCCAAAGTCTGATGCACAAATGCGTCTACACTTCAGACATGCTACATCCTGCCTTTGTGCACCCTTGTCATTTAGTTGATTTTAATGCATTTAGCACTAGTTATTGGAACACAAAATTGGTTTGGTAAGCTCATTGACCCTTGACCTCCTTACACAGGTGAATCCCATCATGAGAAAGGGTATTTAATGTGGCCATTTGCAATTTTTTCTCCTCTTTGCATCTCTTCTAATGAGTGGCAACATGGAAGCCTCTAAACAACTCTCAAATGACCTGAAAACAGACTGTTCAACATGACCAGGGGAAGGATACAAAAAGCTATGTCAGAGATTTCAGCTGTCAGTTTCTACTGTGAGGAACATAGGGAGGAAATGGAAGACCACAGACACAATACTAGTTAAGGCCCGAAGTGGCAAGCCAAGAAAAGTCTCAGATAAGCTGAAGCAAAGGATGGTGAGAACAGTCACAGTCAAGCCACAGACCTGCTCCAAAGACCTACAACATGATCTTGCTGCAGATAGTGTCTCTGTGCATCGTTCAACTATACAGCCCACTTTGCACAAAGAGGTACTGTATAATGCTGTAATGCAGAGGAAGCCTTTTCTGCATATACCTCACAAACAGTCGCTTGAAGTATGTTAAAGCACATTTGGAAAAGCCAGCTTCATTTTGGAATAAGGTGCTGTGGACTGATGAGAATAAATGAGTTATTTGTACATAACCAGGGGTGGAAAAAGAGCACAGCATTCCAAGAAAAATGCTTCCTACCTTACAGTAAAATTTGGAGGTGGTTCCATCATGCTGTGGGGCTGTGTGGCCAGTGCAGGTACTGGGAATCTTGTTAAAGTTGAGGGTCACATGGATTCCAGTCAATATCAGCACATTTTTGAGAACAATGTTCATGAATGACAAAGTTAACAGAGTTGAAGTTGCGCTGAGGCTGGATCTTTTAACAAGACAACGACCCTAAACACTGCTCAAAATCTACTAAGGCATTCATGCAGAGGAACAAGTACAACATTCTGGAATGGCCATCTCAGTCCCCAGACCTGAATATCTGTGGTGTGTTTTAAGTGGGCTGTCCATGCTCGGAAACCAACAAACCTGAGATGTTTTGCAAAGACGAATGGTCCAAAATACCTTCAACCAGAATCCAGACTCTCATTGGAAGCTATGGGAAGTGTTTAGAGGCTGTTATTTCTGCAAAAGGATCTACTAAATATTGATGTACTTTTTTTCTGTTGGGGTCCCCAAATTTATGCACCTGCCTAATTTTGTTTAAAGAATTATTGCACACTTTCTGTAAATCCTATAAACTTCATTTGACTTTTCAAAAATCAGTGTTTAAGTCTGGTATATCATATACACTCAACAAAAATATAAACGCAACACTTTTGGTTTTGCTCCCATTTTGTATGAGATGAACTCAAAGATCTAAAACTTTTTCCACATACACAATATCACCATTTCCCTCAAATATTGTTCACAAACCAGTTTAAATCTGTGATAGTGAGCACTTCTCCTTTGCTGAGATAATCCATCCCACCTCACAGGTGTGCCATATCAAGATGCTGATTAGACACCATGATTAGTGCACAGGTGTGCCTTAGACTGCCCACAATAAAAGGCCACTCTGAAAGGTGCAGTTTTATCACACAGCACAATGCCAAAGATGTCGCAAGATTTGAGGGAGCGTGCAATTGGCATGCTGACAGCAGGAATGTCAACCAGAGCTGTTGCTCGTGTATTGAATGTTCATTTCTCTACCATAAGCCGTCTCCAAAGGCGTTTCAGAGAATTTGGCAGTACATCCAACCAGCCTCACAACCGCAGACCATGTGTAACCACACCAGCCCAGGACCTCCACATCCAGCATGTTCACCTCCAAGATCGTCTGAGACCAGCCACTCGGACAGCTGCTGGAACAATCGGTTTGCATAACCAAAGAATTTCTGCACAAACTGTCAGAAACCGTCTCAGGGAAGCTCATCTGCATGCTCGTCGTCCTCATCGGGGTCTCGACCTGACTCCAGTTCGTCGTCGTAACCGACTTGAGTGGGCAAATGCTCACATTCGCTGGCATTTGGCACGTTGGAGAGGTGTTCTCTTCACGGATGATGCGAAGGAGATGTGTTGCACTGCATGAGGCAAATGGTGGTCCCACCAGATACTGACTGGTATCCCCCCCAGTAAAACAAAACTGCACCTTTCAGAGTGGCCTTTTATTGTGGGCAGTCTAAGGCACACACCTGTGCACTAATCATGGTGTCTAATCAGCATCTTCGTATGGCACACCTGTGAGGTGGGATGGATTATCTCAGCAAAGGAGAAGTGCTCACTATCACAGATTTCGACTGGTTTGTGAACAATATTTGAGGGAAATGGTGATATTGTGTATGTGGAAAAAGTTTTAGATCTTTGAGTTCATCTCATACAAAATGGGAGCAAAACCAAAAGTGTTGCATTTATATTTTTGTTGAGTATATTTAACTGAAAGTGTTGATCCAAACAATGACTTATAAAGGAAAATCATGAAAAGCATTTCAAGGTCCTGGAATGGCCTAGCCACTCTCCAGACCTCAATCCCATAGAAAATTTGTTGAGGGAGTTGAAAGTCCGTGTTGCCCAGCGACAGCCCCAAAACATCACTGCTGTAGAGGAGATCTGCATGGAGGAATGGGTCAAAATACCAGCTACAGTGTGTGCAAACCTGGTGAAGACTTACAGGAAACATTTGACCTCTGTCATTGCCAACAAAGATTATGTTACAAAGTATTGACTTGAACTTTTGTTATTGACCAAATACTTATTTTCCACCATAATTTACAAATACATTCTTTAAAAATCCTACAATGGGATATCCTGGATTTTTTTTTTCTCATTTTGTCTCTCATAGTTGAAGTGTACCTAAGATAAAATTACAGACCTCTCTCATATTTCTAAGAGAACTTGTACAATCAGGGACTGACTAAATATTTTTTTTGCTCCACTCTCTACTGTATGTGTGTATGTGTGCGTGTGTGTGTGTGTTGTGTGTGTATTCATAGCGCTTCACTTTTCCACATTTTGTTATGTTACAATCTTATGTTACAACACCCCATAATGACACCATGGAATTTTATTTATTTATTTGCAAATTTACTTAAAAAAAAACCACTAAGAAATCACACATGCATAAGTATTCACACCCTTTGTTCTGTACTATGTTGATGCACATTTGGCAGGAATTACAGCCTCAAGTCAGCTTCAAGATGATGTCACAAACTTGGCGCTCCTATCTTTGGGCAGTTTTGCTCATTCCTCTTTGCAGCACCTCTCACGCTCCATCAGGTTAGATGGGGAGTGTCGGTGTACAGCTATTTTCAGATCTCTCCAGAGATGTTCAGTCAGATTCAGGTCTGGTCTCTGGCGGGGCCACTCAAGGGCATTCATAGAGTTGTCCTGAAGCCACTTCTTTGACATCTTTGATATCCTTTGATACCATTTATGGATAATGGAAGCCA
The DNA here is from genome assembly GCF_902500255.1 of Thalassophryne amazonica. Taxonomy (NCBI): domain Eukaryota; kingdom Metazoa; phylum Chordata; class Actinopteri; order Batrachoidiformes; family Batrachoididae; genus Thalassophryne; species Thalassophryne amazonica. The sequence goes on from NC_047107.1 coordinate 22,112,456, forward strand.
CTGTGCTCATTGATACCTTCAAAGCAGCAGAAATGTTTCTGTACCTTTCCCCAAATTTGTGCCTCAAGAAAATCCTGTCTCAGAGGTCTATAGACAATTCCTTTGACTTCATGCTTGGTTTGTGCTCTGACATACAACTGTGGAATTTTACATGTAGACAGGTGTGTGCCTTTCCAAATCTGGTCCAATCAATTTACCCCAGGTGGACTCCAATTATGCTGTAGAAACATCTCAAGGATAATCAGTGGAGACAGGTTTTGAGCTTCTTGGCAACGTCTGTGAATACTTATGTACATGTGATTTCTTAGTTTTTATTTAAGGTAAGCTCCAAGCTGCTTGCTGGTCGTGCGATCTCCGGTGGAAAGTTACGGTTAAAACTCCGTTTGGAGTCCACCTCGCCATAACACATACCAATCTGGAGTAGCTCCTCTCTGCTGTACTTCGTAGAACACATAATTGAGTAGGATTAAAAGTAGAGGTAAAGAAAAAAGTTAAAAGTGCCATGATCCGGCCTTTTAGGGCCATCTGTCATTAGTATGGATCTGTATCCACATTTGTATTCTATGCCTTCTGTGTTTTATCCATGTTTTGCCATATTCATATTATCATTAGTTTTGTTTCTGTTAACGCTGTATTTGTTCACTCTTGGTTACTTGGTCACTCCAGTCTTAGTTTGATTCTGTTTATTTCATTTTTGTATTATGCTTTAGTCACAGGTATTGGTTATTATTTATCTTCAAGTGTTTCTTCTGATTATGTTCTGTTTGACATTTATTGCTCATCGTTAGTTCTTTTATTTATCGCACTATTCTGTAGTCACCAGTTTTGTTTATCTGCTGTTCTCATTTCTGTTGTTTTCTCTTATACTTTTATATTGGGTTTTGGCTTTCTGTTAATTAGTCAGTTCCTGTTTAGTTTTGCTTCAGTATTGACTTTCTGATCAGTTCTCATAGTTTTTTCTTTTGTACTTACTATATCTTGGTTTGCTTTTAGTTCCCATGATTCTTGCTCTGTCCTGGTCCCCTAGTATCGTATTCTGTTTTTGCTCTGTTCTCACGTCATCCTCATTTGTTTATGTTCACTCCACTTCCTGCACCCACTTTGTGTCTTTGTCTCCACACTTTGATTCTGTCTGTTTGCATTTTCATTCACCTCCCACCTCTTGCACCTGCTCACGCATCTTTGTATCTGACATCACTCCACTTTGTGCACTCCCTTCCCCATTATCTTGCCCATGCTTAATCTTTGTTCACTAGTCACACCCCTTCCAGAACTTTCACTGACACCTGCTTCTTGTTCCACTAATTACATCACCAGTTATTTAAGCCCTCACAGTCTCACAGCTCACTGCCTGACTGTTGAATGTATTTCACTTTCCAGCCATTTCTCGTCTTGTTTAGCCTTTGTATCAGCCTGCCAGTGTTTGACCTTGTTTTGCCCTTGACCTTGTGCTTGTCTTTGCCTCTGAATACCACCACACTGTGTTTTTTGACCTCAGCCTGTTTTTTTGTACCAAGCCTCAGCCACACGTCTATTCGTACCTTTGCCTTCGCCGCTGGACCACCTGTGTACCGAATCCCTGCCTGTTTTACGATTAAACCTAATTCTAACAGCACCTGCAATGAGAGTTTGCATTTGTGTCCTGCTCTGCTTGTGCCATGCCTGACAAAAAGTAGGTCCAAAGCATGAGAGCATTGTCAGGCTGCTGCACGTCTGCGCGCTGCCATAAAAAAAAGTGTATATGTATATGTGTGTATATATATATATATATATATATATATATATATATATATATATATATATATATATATGTATATAGCAGGGGTAGTGGCCAAGTGGTTAATGCGCTTGGTTTCAGTTCAGAAGGCTCCGGATTCAAATCCCACCCCTGCCACATTTCTCCATGTAATGTGGAGTTGCTTCAGGAAGGGCATCCGGCGTAAAACCTGTGCCATTTCAACATGCAGATCCACCTTGGATTTGCTGTGGCGACCCCGAGTGCAAACAAAGGAGCAGCTGAAGGGACTTACTTACATTTTTAAAAATTTGAAAAAATAAAAACAAAACATTAAAAAAATCACATTGTCATTATGGGGTATTGTGTGTAGAATTTTGAGGAAAAAAAATTGAGATTTCATCCATTTTGGAATAAAGCTGTAACAAAATATGGAAAACACTGTGAATACTTTCCGATGCACTGTAACTAATCAGCAAGCAGGATGATGTAGCACTGAAACCACGAGATGCAGGAGCCAGGTGCCCAGGCACAATGCCAGGTAGGACCCAAACCCAACAGAGAGAACAAGTCAGCTTTGCTTTTTTATACACAGATCCCATCTGCAGGGAGGAACAATATTAAAGTTGTGCTTTTCCATTCATTGCAACTTTTATTTAATTCTTAATTTCTGTGTTAAATCAGTTTCATTTTATGTATTCTATGACACTTAAATAGATGCTTTTCATTTGATTGGTGAACTGGATGTCATATGGCATTCATTATTTGCCACACTGTATGATTGGCATCAAGTACCATGCATTTTGATTGTATTTACTGTCCATTTTTGTGCCATGCATTTCACTCTACTGAACAACACTACCCTTTTTTAAAAATGGTCCCATGTTATGACAACACTAAATCCAATATGCCATAAGTTGCAATCTTTCTAAGGACATCTTTAGTGGCCGTAGAAGCACTGCCAGATGAAAAAGTTCTGATCATGATTTTTCACTGGATTGAGGAAAGACCGCACCACCGTGTGTCGGTGGGTCACCTGCAGAGCGACGTCAACTGCTGCATAAACACAGAGCTGTATGAGCCTCATTGCTTGATCTTCCTGTTCCAAGAAGAAACACCTGCCTAATCTGTGGTAAAATAGTAAATGATGTAGATCTATTTAGTTGTCATATAAACAAATAATGAATGTTTTCCATGTGTGCATGGAGAGGATATTTTCATTAATTAAAGGTTGGAATGTTCCATTTTTTCAATGTACACAAACATTATTTCCATAACATTAAGGATTTGCCCGTTTATGTATCTCTGTGTAGAGTGTGTAAATGCATCACGAACCTGCTTATGCATACTTCAAGACCAGAAAAAAATGTGTGTGAAAAGTGCTCTGGTGCTGGATAATACAAATATGCTGCTCTAAAATGCAACGCAGCTTGTTATTAACGCAATGTGGGAGCTGGGCCTGAAAACCATTGGGTGGAAACTTCTCTCCGCCTTAGAGTTTTGACTTTGTTGGTGCTTCAGCTATTTTACCTCCCTCATATTGCCGCAATTTCCTGAAGAACAAAAGATTTGAATACAGACACAAAAGTAGAGTATTGTGTTTTGCACCTTTAACTCAAAGAGAAATGAGAGTATCTGAGATGGTCTGAGGGTGTGAAGATCATATCGCTTTCCCTCTGACAGACTTCAACAAAGGCAGATGCTAACAGATGTGACAACAAGTCCCTGCGACAACCGTACAAATTAAGAATGTCTTATGATGAAGCATTGTGGTTAGAGAGGCGGGACAGAAAGTACCGAGGCAATGTTGATAATGAATACTTGTGGTGAGTTTGGACACGTGTGCCAAGGCCTTAAAATTCATCCAGTGATGGATCACGCATGCAGATTCCAAACCACTCCTTACATACGTGGCTCTCGTTCTAACGAATCAAATGTTTGAATTGATGTCCTTGTCTATTTTGTAAATAGTACACAAACTATTTTTATCATAGTGCAGAATAGTATTTTCAAGTTCATTTTGTCCTTTAAGGTTCTCAGGCAAAGAGGCTGATCATTTCATCCATACTGTAAATGACCTTATATTGAGAATGTCAATAGGAGGATCTGGTTACCTACACTGAAGGAGAGGGAGGAACTTAATTGCTCCCAGTGAGTGCAGTCTGAGGACTTGATTAGACCTTGAACCACTTCTCATGTTTTTCATTTGTGCGGTGACGACCTTCCTCCAGACTGAAATCAGCCTGAGCTCATTCCGCGTCCATGAGCTCTCTGGAGATTCACGCCCGAATGACTCCAAGTGACTGCTGCTTTCATTCCCTTAACTAAAAAAAAAACAAAAAAACCTAACTCTTCAAACATCATTATATACATGTGTACAGAAAATAAATAATCTTTTTCTTATCAGTCATTTGGCTAAATTGTAGTTCAGAGCAGAAATTATCAGTATTTATTAATCATAATGCAAATATGTTGCAAAAATAACAAAAACTTTGCCAATAAAGAGTGCTGCACATTACCTTTCAAAACTGAACTATCATCGTTTAATGACAATTATGTTTTATGAATCTCAAAATATGTTTTATTTTATTTGTTTCCTTGAAGGAAACCAACAAAATTCAGCTTTTCAGATTTACCTGACATAATAAAAACTTTCTAAAACCACATTTATATAGAAACACAAGCTTTCACGAGACTTATGCACAGCAATGTACAATTTCAATCACTTAACACTTGTTAATTAAGCGTAAAAAATTGCCTCATAATAGCTTGATAATTTATTAGAGTTTTATGTCTGCCTCATAAAACTGCTTTATGTGATTCATAAAAGAGTATTTGTCAGGTTGAAAATTCACTGTGGATCAAATAACCAGATGAACAAAGTCACGTCTGCCCGGTGTTTGCAAATGCTCAACTGTGAATCTCGACATTTTATTTGCTTTAAACTTAAAATATACAAATTTGCATATTTTCCTGGTGACACTTAAAGAACAGAGTAAGTGTGTCGATGATGAGCAGCGCTCTCGTCTTTTGAGGTTGGTTTTAATTTTTGTTTTTTATCACATCAAGAAACTGAAGGCAAAAAAAAAAGATATTACAATTATAGCACTCAACTGACCCACCTGCCATTAGCAAGATGAATTAGTTGGGTTCTCGCATGTGACAAGAGCTACACAGGGAAAATGATCCTGGTGCCTCGTAGACCTGGACTCCAGGAAGCAGTCAGGGGCCTCACGGACCCCAGGGACCCAGAGAGAAAGGGGGAGGGCAACAAACAAGATAAACACATTTACTAAGGCAGTGATTGTGTGGAAGCGTGATCGTGGTTTACTTCGTGAGGAATAAAATACACCGCCCTGGTTTTTCACCTTTAGTCGGAATCCAGTTGTGATGTTTTACTTGCAGCTGTTTTTCATATACAGTAAGGAAGATTTTGTAACTATAAATTAGACACGATTGGAACTGGTGATTTATCTGATGTTGTTATATTATGAGAAACAATAAAGACCTATTAACTAAATAAAAATTACAATACACTGTAAAGGTCAAGTAGAGCAGCCAGTCTGTCATCCTGATTTAGTCAGATCGTAGTAGGACTGCAGCAGATAAGACAATATTCAGAGCGGAATCCTGCAAATGGTGATAAAAGCATTATATTCGGCAGAAATACTCCTCAGACACTCCTCTTTTGAAAAAAAAAAAAACAACTGGCCACTTGAATTTTCATAGCGGTGGTCAGGTAGGGGTCAATTGGAAGAATTACACAGAAATCAAAATTAACGATGCTCCAATCATATTGAAAAATATTCCCATTATTTGCCTGATCATAAAGATTTCAGAAAAGGTGTAGTTTGGACTATCTGTGACTGATTCTATGTAATTAGGGGATAAAACAGCAAGAATGGTGACATTTTGGTACAGGGGTCAAAAGTTAAAGTTGCTCCATTTTGGTAAAAAACTGATGCAAATTACTAGTTGAGTTAACACGGTTTAAAAAAGGAATAGTTTGGACCATGTATCATCCTTACTTATCACGTTACGGGGTAACATTTGTCACGTCATAGAATCCAATAGACGTAGACCTTGTTTGACCTTTACTTTGGAGACCAAACATTCAACACTGTCAAAACTATTCCATTTATTAATCCTATTAGCTCAACCAATAATCTGCATCACTTTTTACCAAATTGGGCAACTTTAACTTTTAGACCCCTGTACAAAATGAAACAGCTTTGTCACCATTCTTGCTGTTTTTTATCCCGTAACTCCATAGAATTCAGTCACAGATAGTCCAAACTACACCTTTTTGGAATCTTTATGATCAGGCAAATAATGTGGAATATTTTTCAATATGATTGGAGCATCTTTTAATTTTGACCTCTGTGTAATTCTTCAATTGACCCCTACCTCACCACTAATTGAAAAGTCAAGTGGCCAATCGTTTTTTTTGTTGTTGTTGTTTTTGTTTTTTTTGTTGTTTTTTTTTTTTTCAAAATAGGAGTGTCTAAGGAGTACTTCTGCCGAATTTGATGCTTTTATCACCATTTGCATGATTTGTTTTCAGTTATCTGCTGCCACTATAGTTAACCAGGTCAGTTTGTATGTGGATGGGAGCCCTGTAAGACCAGTGGTTGTGTGTTTCTCCAGGTATACCTGGAACTATGTCAGGAAGGGCATCTACCATAAAATGTGCCAAATTCCAATGTGGACCTGTGATGGATCCACTGTGGCAACACTGACCATCAGTGAGGGCAGCTGAGAGACCAACAACAAGTCAGTAGATGCATGTATTTGTGAATGTGAAAAGTTTAGATGCAAAATCCAAACAGCAACAAAATGCCAAACTTTTAGTTGAGGCCAACGTGCCCTTGGTTGATTCGGTCACTATCAGATTGAAAATTTTAAAGAATTTAAACAAATCATTTACATTTTATTTACTGAAATGTATGCATTTTTTAATGCATTTTTCTTTCCTGAAGTTGAGATGGCACATGGTTTGGGCCCCCTTCACACAAAACACACAGATGCCGAAACCGGAAGAAAATCCGCAAATCAAACACAAATGAGGAACTGCAAACACATTCCACCTGCTGTCGCGAGGGACACATGGTCAAACAGACGTGCACGATACTGCGGCAACGGTTTCGTGCACGCTCGTGTTCGCACGTATGAACACATTGGAAAGTCGCGCACACAGCAGTGGGAGCAAAAAAATAAATAAAACACCACAATTAATAATATTTAATTCCTGTTATAAAGAGTGGATTTAGCCTCCGTCTAGACGTACAACAGGAAGTAAATGGACTGCATTATATAGTGCTTTTCCATCTGCATCAGACGCTCATGCGCTTTATGAATAATGCCTCACATTCACACCTGATGTGCTCACTACACATCGGGAGCAATAGGGGATTAAAGACCTTGCCCAAGGGCCCTTAGTGATTTTCCAGTCATGCTGGGATTTGAACCGAGGATTTTCTGGTCTCAAGCCCAACGCCTTAACCACAAGACCATCCCCCGAGCTATCGCTTGCGAGCAGCTACACGTCGCAGGGGGACACGCTCACCTTTGTCAGCGGACCTCACAGCTCACAGAAAAAAAAGGGCTCGCTCTTTGTTGCTTTGTTCTGTGATTTTCATTTAATGTATGTATTATTATGTGTTTGTCTGGCATTATTCTAATGTCTGTGTTTTTAATTGTTGCTGCTCCATGCTAATGAGCTGAGCTAACGTGCTATATGTGGCGTGAACTGTTGTAGGGAAGCCAAAAAGGACACGCAATGACAACTACATTTACAGCAGTGAGGAGAAACTGAATTAAAACAGAGACGACGTTATTTTAAAAATCAATTTTTGAAAGTTTTGAATCATTAACCATCAAGTGACCGAGTGGAGTCATTTACAGCTCCAGGCATATATGTTTATGCACCATTCCTCCAATTCAAATGGGAAAAAGGTTTCCTATCATAATTTGTCAGTCTATTTGTCCTGCATGTGCTCACAGAATTTTGTAAGGATCGGCTGATTCGTATGGCAACTATAATCCAAACCTTTGCTGGGTCACTTATGACTCCAAGGAGATCTATGAGATTTTTGACATTATATCTTCAGATAGTATTGTAATTTACCAACTCTAATCATTATATTTTACTGTTTAGCAGGGAAGCACGGCCAACAGACCTAGAATAGCAAGATTTGCAGCTGCACAAGCAATGAGACTGATTCTTGATGCCCAGAGTGAGGATGAAAATAGCTCCATCGATGGACTGTTATAATCAGGCATGCACATAACTGGTACTCATGCACAACAGAAAACACAAATGAAGCACTTCATAGGAGGAAAACAATGACAGATTGTAGGAAAAGTGTTTCCCTCTACACTGAGGTCAGTGGGTGAACTTAAACATGCAAATTATTTACAACATGCAATCACAAACTGTGTTAACACTCCTGACTTATCTGGTCTGGTGTCACCGACTGAACGGGTTCCCCTTAAAATCGGTCCACCCTGCCTTCACTGCACATGTGTCATTTGGGACCACAGCAGCACATCTGAGTCTGACTCTCTGAGTCTGACTCTCTACACCCAAAGCGATCAAAGGGGATAATGGGATTATTAACCATCAGATGACAAGTAAACCTCTTAAATCATTCTAAAGTCAGTTTTAAACAGAAACGAGGCAATAATTGGTGAGTCGCTACTGATGCTCAGAAATGGCGTAGACTCCGCAGCAACACGTCAGTCTCAGACATGCTGCTGTGGCGCTCTGATCGCTTCCTCATCTTTTATTTATGTGGAAATGATTGTTTATACAAAAGCTTCAGATAGTGTCGTGTTGCTGAATAGATGTGGCGGAACAGTGGATTAGTGGTTGGCCTGCTGCCACACAGCAAGAAGGTTGTGGGATCAACTCCCAGCTTTTCTATGTGGAGTTTGCATGTTTGTCCTGTGTCTGTGTGGGTTTCCTCCGGGCGCTCTGGTTTCTTCCCACAATCCAAAACAAGCATATTTAATGTCCTGCTCCTTTCTCTGACCAAGGCAGAGTCTCTAACATCTGGAGTTTGGTTTACCGGGGCGCCGAACTGTGGCTGCACCCATTGCTTCTAGTGGGTGACTTGTGTCTAACTGTAATTAGGATGGGTTAAATGCAAGGGACAAATTTAGCTGTGTGTATCTACAATGACAATAAAGGTTCTATAGGAGGCTGTAGTCTCATTTGAACCCTCCGTGATATTGTGGATTTGACCCCATCCCCATTGTCACTTTTTCTTTCCATTTTCACTTTGTTTGCATGTATTTGCCCCAAAACCCAATTGAAAATGCAGTGGTTTGTACCCTGGGAGTTGAGAAATTATGTAATATTTTACCCTTTAGCGCCCGCCACCAAGCAAGACTGCGCTATTCTATTCTATGATGACTACAGTGCAGTTTTAAGCAGAAATGAGGTGATGATTCAGTGAAAACGCTGCTGATGCTCAGAAATTATGCTGCTGTGGTCCGAACATGATGCATGTGCAGTGAAGCAGGGCAAACCAATTTTTAGGGGGGACCGTTCGGTCTGCAACACCAGTCCTGGGAGTGTGCACCGACCCTATGCATTGCCACATCCACCACAACCACAGAGCTACCACCAGTCCTGGCTAGCAACCACCCAGGCAGACAACTGATCCATCTCCACTTCTTCAAAGTAGGCATCTATCTGCAGGAGCAGGTGACACATGGGCATGTCCTTGGCCTTTTCCAGTTGTTAGGGTCATCAAGCACTGAGAAATCTCTATGCTGGATCATGACCACAGAAATGTGGTACATGGACAAATGTGAACCTGATGTTCTCTCACTATGTAAGTGATACTGAGTCACAAAGTGAATCCACTGTTACCCAAGGATTCTCAGAAGAGAAAAGGCAAAGACATCCAGTCCCTTAGCTCACTGGTTTGCATCCAGTTGTCACATCTATATACAATTGTGAAGTTTACATGCACTCATCATGGGCATGAATGTTGGGGTACAATTAGTTAAACCTAACAGCTAACGTTAGCTTATCTGGCCAGCTTTAGCACTGTTTATCATAGCTAACAATATAGTCAATTATTTTCTGTTTGGAAAACTAACGTTAATGCATACTTTTGTTTACATTTGTTGTTATATGTATTTTTTAATACCGTTATTGTAGGGTTAAACTACGCTATTGTACTTTATACACTAGTTACCGGTTTTGTTTATCCCTTTTGGCTAGCAAGATACGGTTGGCTTATTAATGGCTAATTTAATGGTAGCTCATCTAGCTATAGTTAGCTTATTTTTGTTATTTACATTTTTATTTTACATGGTGTACATTTTTAATTATTCTTTAGTTTATGAGTTCTTTAATATATATCAACATATAATATCTTAGTTTAGGGTTTCTATTAGATAGCATACAGAATATGTATTATGTCTTCCTATACTAAGCTAGCAGGGTGTACTTTAGATAGATACCTAAAACATATTACATCATAGCTTCTGTTTCTAAAATAAAATAACCATATTTATAGCTTAGCCTACTAGATATAATTTAATTTTACTACGAGTCTACAGACTAGGTATACATATACTACAATCTTCTCCTCTATTAATATTTAGGTTTTAGAAGCTAACTCTTATAATATTATGTAGTAACTATATTTCTTATACATGCTGTTTATTACCCTTATTGTGTAAATATCACTTATATACATGCTGTCCATTTTATTGAGCCGCCTAGGTGGGTAGGGAGAGTTACCATGCGATAAAAAAGCTTTTCAACCTCCTATCCCTGGTTCTCAACACCAGGAACCTAAGTGGCTCCCCTCTTCTATTCTACTCTTTTTTTATTTTAGATATTTAGATATACCTTAGTATACACTAGTAGAGTTCTACCTTAGAATTGGAATGTATTATAGAAGACATACCTTACTGAATTTTCATGGTAATTTTGGTCTTTGAACTGTTCTTTTGCCAGGTTGGAAAGATTGTCTATAGGACATCAGATGCAACCACAATCCATCCATCAATCTCATGGTCCATCATGACGTGACTCATGGACAAGACTGCATGATACTAGAACACTTCCACTTGGGGCAAAAACTCTCTCCTGACCCAGAGGAGACTATCCATTGTGAATAATTGTAAATATAAAACATCTACCGATTTAAATGAAATTGATATGGTGGTGGTAAAACAGGTCATTGAATGGATTGTAGAGCCATTAACATACATCTGTAACTTATCATTTAAATCGGTAAATTTCCCAATCAAATGAAAATAGCTAAGGTTGTGCCGCTGTATAAGACTGGGGATAGACACCACTTCACAAATTATAGACCTGTTTCTTTGCTTCCACAATTTTCCAAATTATTAGAAAAGTTATTCAATAATAGATTAGACAAATTCATAAATAAACATAAATTACTTACTGATAGTCAATATGGATTCAGAGCACATAGTTCAACATCACTTGCATTAATAGAATCAGTTGAGGAGATTACAAACGCCATAGACCACAAATTACATTCAGTTGGAATATTTATAGACCTTAAAAAGGCTTTTGATACAATCAATCATGACATATTAATCATAAACTTGAACAGTATGGGATTAGGGGGTTGGTGTTGCACTGGGTGAGAAGCTACTTAAGTAACAGAAAACAGTTTGTGAAGTTGGGGGAATATACATCATCATGCTTGGACAATGCTTGTGGCGTCCCACAGGGGCCAGTATTGGGTCCAAAACTGTTTCTAATTTATATAAATGATATTGTCAATGTTTCCAAAATATTAAAATTAGTATTATTTGCAGATGACACAATCATTTTTTGTTCAGGGGGGGATTTGCAGGAGTTACTGAGGAGGATCAGTATAGAAATGGGAAAATTGAAAATATGGTTTGACAGAAACAAATTATCAGTAAACTTAAGTAAAACAAAATACATGTTATTTGCTATTGTAATACAGACATACAGGTTCAGTTACAAGTCGAGGGGGGGTAGATATTGAAAGGGTACATGAAAATAAGTTTCTGGGGGTGATAATAGATGATAAGATAAACTGGAAGACTCATATAAAACATATACAAAGTAAACTGTCAAGAAGCATTTCAGTTCTAAACAAAAGCGAAACATATTCTTGGACCACAACTCACTCCGCATTCTTTACTGCTCACTGGTTTTACCATATTTACAGTACTGTGCAGAGGTATGGGGTAATACTTATAAAGGTACAACACAATCACGATCGTAATGCAGAAAGGAGCTATAAGAATTATTCTAATACTGGCTATAGAGATCATACAATCCAGCTATGTTTACAGATCCAAATGCTTAAATTCACAGACTTGGTTCATTTTCAACAGTACAAATTGTGTATAAGCAATAACAATTTACGTTCCAGCAAATATTAAAAATAGTTTTTTAACAGATCAGGGATTACAGTCTGAGGGGGGATTTAATTTAAAGCATCAGTGGGACACGAACAACATTAAAAGGTTTCTGTATTTCTGTCTGTGGGGTGACGATGTGGAACAGATTGGGAGTGGGGCTCAAGCAATGTCCAAGCATGAACCAGTTCAAACAGCGGTACAAAATATGTTTTTTTCTAGTTATAGGGAGGAGGAAGGGTAATGAGGGTTAGGGTGTTTTTGTTTTTTGCTTCGGCTTGTAAATATATAGTATTTTGTATGTAAGTAGGTATGTGTAGGTGTATATTTATGTTTGTGTATATATATACTCAACAAAAATATAAACGCAACACTTTTGGTTTTGCTCCCATTTTGTATGAGATGAACTCAAGATCTAAATCTTTTTCCACATACACAATATCACCATTTCCCTCAAATATTGGTTCACAAACCAGTCGAAATCTGTGATAGTGAGCACTTCTCCTTTGGTGAGATAATCCATCCCACCTCACAGGTGTGCCATACCAAGATGCTGATTAGACACCATGATTAGTGCACAGGTGTGCCTTAGACTGTCCATAATAAAAGGCCACTCTGAAAGGTGCAGTTTGTTTATTGGGGGGGGATACCAGTCAGTATCTGGTGTGACCACCATTTGCCTCATGCAGTGCAACACATCTCCTTCGCATCAGCCGTGAAGAGAACACCTCTCCAACGTGCCAAACGCCAGCGAATGTGAGCATTTGCCCACTCAAGTCGGTTATGACGACGAACTGGAGTCAGGTCGAGACCCCGATGAGGGACGCCTAGCATGCAGATGAGCTTCCCTGAGACGGTTTCTGACAGTTTGTTGCAGAAATTCTTTGGTTATGCAAACCGATTGTTTCAGCAGCTGTCCGAGTGGCTGGTCTCAGACGATCTTGGAGGTGAACATGCTGGATGTGGAGGTCCGGGGCGGTGTGGTTATACGTGGTCTGCAGTTGTGAGGCCGGTTGGATGTACTGGCCAAATTCTCTGAACGACTTTGGAGACGGCTTATGGTAGAGACATGAACATTCAATACACGAGCAACAGCTCTGGTTGACATTCCTGCTGTCAGCATGCCAATTGCACGCTCCCTCAAATCTTGCGACATCTGTGGCATTGTGCTGTGTGATAAAACTGCACCTTTCAGAGTGGACTTTTATTGTGGGCAGTCTAAGGCACACCTGTGCACTAATCATGGTGTCTAATCAGCATCTTGGTATGGCACACCTGTGAGGTGGGATGGATTATCTCAGCAAAGGAGAAGTGCTCACTATCACAGATTTAGACTGGTTTGTGAACAATATTGGAGAGAAATGGTGATATTTTGTATGTGGAAAAAGTTTTAGATCTTTGAGTTCATCTCATACAAAATGGGAGCAAAACCAAAAGTGTTGCGTTTATATTTTTGTTGAGTGTGTATATGTGTATATATGTGTATGTATATGTGTACCGTATTTTCCGGACTATAAGTCGCACCGGAGTATAAGTCGCACCAGCCACTTTATCCATTATAAAGAAAAATAAACCATAAATAAGTTGCACCGGAGTATAAGTCGCACCAGCCACTTTATCATTATAAGAAAAATAACCATAAATAAGTTGCACTGGACTATAAGTTCCATGGACATACAGGTATGTGACTTAACATGAAAAGTTCAGATGTAATATTGTGACGGCTACCGTTTTCAGATGCATATTTCACCAGTCGTAACTTACAATCTGCAGAGTATGATTTTCTTTTGGTGGCATTTTTTGGGCCTTCTCTGTTGTCTTGTAAGTTATCAGTAACGTTGAAATTTTTATTTTTCTATGGTAGTCAGAAGTCACAGGAACAGTCACACAAGCCTTGTAGTGCCCTCTCGTGAGCTGCATTTTACCTACAGATGGTTTGTATTTTGCGGACCCATTGCGAGCCGAACCAATGCAGCACCTACCTGCGCAGCTCATGACCACCCAGCGTTGTCGATCCAGCTCCTTCCAAGTGGAGACGCTAATCCTCCACCGTCGCTCAGTGCTCCCATGCAGCTCTCAGCGTCAACTCTGCTCACACTGATATCCAAGGGTTGAAGCTGTTTTGTTAGCCGTCCCGGAATAAACACCATGTTCGTCTGCTTCAAACGCTATTCACAATCTTCAACGCCAGCTCCTTCCAAGTGCACACACTAATCCTCCGCCGTCGCTCACCCGGTGCTCCCACGCAGCTCTCAGCGTCAACTTAAACACTCTGCTCACACTGATATCCAAGGGTTGAAGCTGTTTTGTTTGCCATGCCGGAATAACAGCAAGCACCGTATTCGTCAGCTTCACACGCTGTGGGTGAGGTGAGGAATACGCGTCCAACGTTCTGTTCTCTGATTGGTTATCGCGACCAGCGTGACTTATAGGACGGCCGCCATACTACAGTGTCCATGATGCATTGCATTTCCTTTTCTGGTGGCCATTTTAAAACATAGATCGACTCTGTCACGTAAAATTGTTTTGTTACAGTAAATTAATTGAGATCCTACCGGTATATTTTTCATTTATAAGTCGCACCGGAGTATAGGTCGCACCCCCGGCCAAAACATGTAAAAAAGTGCTTATAGTCTGGACTTATAGTCCGGAAAATACGGTATGTATGTTGATGTGTGTATGTATATATATGTGTGTGTATATATATATATATATATATATATTGATATATATATATATATATATATATATATATATATATTGATATATATATATATATATATATATGTGTGTATATATATATATATTGATATATATATATTGATATATATATATTATATATATATATATATATATATATATATATATATATATTGATATTGGTTTAGGTGTGTAGGAATCTATGTGTATATGTGGCAAAGGGTATTACTGGTTGTGGGGAAGAAGGGGTAGGGATAAATAAGCTGATGTTTCACCCTACCCCTTTTCGGACATGTTGGGTACACAGTAGGAACTTTTTTGTTGTTGTCTTTACTGATCTATCTTGTAATTGTTGTTGTATCAAATGTTCGAAATAAACAGTTTTCATTCATTCATTCATTCATTCATTCATTCATTCATTCATTCATCCACCCTTTTATGACAGAGGACTACAGTTTCACATTTGGAAGCAATTACTCTCATGCCAGTCACTTCACATTCAGACAATATTCAGAGACACTTTTATTTAAGCAGATTCAAAATGTGTGCACACTAGGCATGTGAATTGAATCGATGCACACTGAATGAATCGATACAGTCACATCGCACGTTTGTATCTAGATACTGATTCGCATCAATTACTCTCCACATGCCTAGTGCACACTCTACATGCACAAATACGGATGCATATCATCAAACTACTACTGAACTGATTTAAAAATGGAAGGCATTTATGTAGAGCTTTTTTCTGTCTGGTGCAGATGGTCCAAGTGCTTTACAATGATGCCTATCTGTACCTAGTAGGAGTTCAGGTGTTTAGATGAGGAGGTGTTGCAGCAGCAAGACATTCAACTGCTTCACTTTGGGAATTTGTGGTAGATTGCAGTTCCAGCTTGCATGCTTTCACACTTTACACTCAAATCACCAGAAAAAAGTCTAGTTTCTGTCTTCACCATCTAAACAGCAATGCGTTAGATTCAAGTGCACCCACCTCTTAAAAGGTAATGAAAGATGAAATGCTAATTGGTTTAGTTCAAAACACACCCATTTCTATATTAAAAGTGAAGCAGCCTCTGTGTATGTGTGTGCATGGGTGTAACTTCAATCACGGAAAAACTGGGGAGAGCTGACATTTGCTGTTTGCCGTGCTTATGTATTTTGGGTCAAGGATGAAGGCCACAAAAACAGAAAGTTGATAGGACTAATATTTTTGAGAAGTTAGGGATATTAGGTAACAGCAGCGAGCTGTCTTTTGACCGTAGGGTCGGTGGTTCGAATCCGGCTCCCAACCAGTCAAAAATATGCATATTGCCATTGTGTCCTTGGGCAAGACACCCACCTTGCCTGTGTATGAATGAGGTAGTGGTTGGCCACGCTTCCGTCAGTTTGCTCCAGGGCAGCTGTGGCTACACTAGTAGCCCACCACCAATGTGTGAAAGTGCAAGTGAATGAATAATGCAAATTGTAAAGTGCTTTGGGTGTCTTGAAAAGCACTCTATAAATCCAAGTCATTGTTATTAAAAGTGAACAATGGATGTTGATATCAACATTAATCAGTCCCTGGTAACCAGACAAGCTCTAAACAAAGGAAATACCTCAACGTTGTCAGTTGTAAAACATGACATTAACTAAATGTGCCAAATACTAACTACAATTATTCACAAAACATTCTCATTTTAACTTACTGCACTTTCAGTTATAATCATGATCAAAACTTTGTGTACTTTATTTTTACCCTTGAAAAATGTTAGCTACCTATTTTACAAATGCTACCCAATTTAGAACCCATGGATCCTCACAATCCACCATCCCTTTGTGATGTACACCTTACTTCCTGTCAGAGGTTGGAGTACGCAGTGGTGGGCACAGCTAACCAAAATGTTAGCTTTGATAACAGCTAATCAGCTAACTGAAAGGTTATCTTTTATAAATCTAAACCGATAAACCACCCCAAAATTTTTCGGAAGCTACAGTTAACTGCTAACCGATAACTTTCAAAATTGAGTTTTAACACCACGATCACAAACTCAAACAATGAATCATCACTTCTGTCTTTGTGCGCTGTTCCCCCTGCTGGAAGCTCCTGTTTACTATGTATTTTACTCTACCACAGCAAAAGGAGCCTGACCACCAGGTTATCACAAAAAAAAAAATCATTATTCCTTAACCGCATACAGCAGCTCCGCCATGAGGCAGAGGTCTTGGAAAATAAAGCAGTTTTAACTTGTGGTTTTGATTTATAAATGAAATTATTCTGTATAGAATAACTACATTAATGACAATTCTGTCATTTGTACAAAGTTAAAATATAACACATAACTTTTAATTTCAAATAATGCACTAATTCTGAAGTTTTGTAGCAAATACACAGATGCCAAAGTGATTATGGGTAAAATAACCAGTTCTCCTCTGATTGCAGAGGATAGAGCAGTTTCTCCTGAAACCAGCTCTTCTCTGTTTGTAGAGAATAGAACTGTACGTCTGCTACAAAATATTTAACAGGTAGGCTCTAAAATCTTTGATATCAGACTTTAAAAATGTTTATTAACTGTTAAAGCTTTATTCACTAAACTTGCAATATATGTTAGCAGTCTAAAAATTATTGGACCAAAACTTATTGGAAGATAATTGTTCCAATGATGGTTTTCAAAGTTATGTGAAAAGCTAATCTGATAATGAAAATGTTAGCTTCGATAATTAGTGGTTAGCGGATTAGGGGAACTGTGCCCACCAGTGGGAGTAAGTCACTGTCAAGTCATTTTCAAGTCATCAATCTGCAAGTCCCAAGTCAAGTCTCAAGTCAGCTTTCAAATACTTGGTTGTCATTATGACTTGAGACTTGCTGATTCATGACTTGAGAGTGACTTGATGGTGACTTCCTCCCACCTCTGCTTCCTGTTGGGGTTACAAACCATGAAGTGTTGTTGGACAGCACTGGCACTATGTGCTTCAGACTGTATGCTATAGATTGTCAAGATATACAGCACATAATTAAAATTCTAATCCAATTACATTTTTCCGCAATCTGATTGGTTAATCATGAGAGATTTCAGACCTTATAATATCAGGGTAAAAATATCGTGGCAAAGTATTCAATATATTACTCCGCGCCCTGATCGCCAGGCCAGCCCTCCGCGCAATTTGCGGCCGTATAACCACCATGAACGTCCACAAATCATCAGACACAACACGGTTATTCCCTAATTGCAAGGTAGGTATTAATTCCAGATTTATATTACCACATTAATAAAACTTTAATGTCCATGACTTACTTGTCAGTTTCCAACACAGGTCTACTCCTGTGAGAGAACACCTCAGTGACGGTGTTTGCTAGCTAAAGCTCTAGTTGCTGGGTAAATATGTCCTCAGTATAACCACCTCACATCTGTATTTGTTCTGCTCTGAATCATAGGTGGCCCACAGCTGTCTTGATAAATAGCTACTCCAGGCAAGTATAGTGTATGCTCCCTGACACTATAGGTCACATAACCTTGTTGTCGGGACTAAGACTAATGCAATGTGAAGTGTCAAGTTATTATACTGAAACTAGACTGAGGAGCGGAACCTGAGCCACTGCAGTGATAGCAAGTAGGTGAAACAAGGCAAGGTGAATGTAAAAAGGTCATAAAAGGAGGAGATACCGAGCAAATGAGCGCGTGTACAGGGGAAAATATTCCACATTAAGTGGATCTTGTTCGAGGTGAGAGGGGGCACCGGGGTTCTCGCTAGTCGACGTTAATCATAATTGGCTGCTCGAAGCCGGAACGATGCAAAACAGAATGCTGACTTGGTTGCTGCACACCTTGGCAGGAAGAGAATGTGTTTGTTTATTTCAGGAGAACTAAATAATGCAGTAATAATCCTCCTCATCGTGTCTCCCGAGCAAATGCCTCAGCACCTGTCAAGAATTTGCAGTATGTTGTCTATTGAGAGACTTGCACGAAGAAAACATGTTATTATTACAAAGCAGGGTAAACTAAAGTAATTGTCTGCAGATGGCAAAAACAAGCCACAGCTGTTAATACAGTGTGAAACATAAGATATGAAATATAAATGTAGCAGCAAGGGACTGACAACAAACTGCATCAGACCAAAAACTAATGACTTCCCATTACACAACGTAGCCTATAGCCACACTGCACCAGATAGCACATGCAGGAGGGAAAATATGCTGTAAAAATGTGTTATTTGGTGGAATTACCAGAAATGAAGCAGCTGGCTTTAGGTTAAGAACATTTTCACTTAAATTAACGCTTAAAATGAAACACAGCGCTGTGCTTTCTGTCTCTGCGGGTTCAAGTCATCAATCCACTGTATAGCTGAGTGTCAAGCAGAGAAGAAAATCACCTACTGGTTTTGATTTTTTTTTTTTTTTCACCAAAACATCAAATCCAGGCTTGCATCACTGATGTAACTTATGGCAAATTGCAGCTGAGCTTTCAGGTCTTCTTTTTAAGAAAATCCTCATCTATACAACTTCATCATGAAGCTGCATAACTGGGAGTACAAAATGCAAAACATACACAATGCACAGTTTTTCCAGTCACAACCACATAAGCCTATAACTTCTGGGATGTCTAGGTGTCTTGGTGGCTTCCCTCACTCTTTTCCTTCTTGCACTCAGTTTTTGAGAATTTTCTACTCCACACTGATTTACCATAGAGTGTCATACTGTTTGTATTTCTTCGTAATGGATGTAAAGAAAATCCAAGACATATTCAGTGACTTTGAAATGTTTATGTATCCATCCCCTGATGTGTGTGAAGAAAATGGGAAATATAAAAGGATTATTAGTCTCGCTTTCTCAGTCTGTATGGGAAAATACCAGACCTTGGTGTTTATTCCCGTACAGGCTCATTTAAAAGGGTCATGTTGAAACAAAACAGTTTTATCTGCAATTTATAGTTGCATATGCTTCTGTTTATATGCTGAACATCCTCCGAGTCTCAAATTCTGTGTCTGTGCATGCAAAAACTCTCATGCTATGCAGATCATTTAGGCATGAAACATCATATTTTGGACTTTTGTGATGTATAAGACCATATTGGGACTTTTTTGTGAGACACACCACCTAGCCACTACATTGCTCATGCACCCCTCAATTCTGCCAGATGAAAAGAAGACCTGAAAGTTCAGCTACAATTTGCCAGAAGGTACATCTGAAATGCAAGTCTAGATTTAATGTTTTGGTGAAAGAAAATCCTCCTCTATACCCACAAAAGCCCATCTTTTCTGGGTTGTCTGGGTGTCTTGGTGGCTTTCCTAACTTCTCCTTCTTGCACAGTCACTCACTTTTTGAGAACTGTCTACACAGATTTACCATAGAGTGCCATACTGTTTGTATTTCTTCGTAATGGATGTAAAGAATATCGAAGACATATTCAGTGACTTTGAAATGTTCATGTATCCATCCCCTGACGTGTGTGAAGAAAATTGGAAATAAAAAAGGATTATTAGTCTCGCTTTCTCAGTCTGTACAGGAAAATACCAGACCTTGGTGTTTATTCCCGTACAGACCAAGCAAGCGAGGTTAAGAATTTGTTTATTCTGTGGCTATTTTATAAAAAAACATGCAAACTTACAGTATCGCCCAAATGTGAAAGCTGCTGATGGTTTTGAGCTCATAGTCAGACCTGTTTGCTTCACCTCCATGAAGAACTAGAAGGTTAGCTGGTAACCTTTCAGTCTGTGTGTTTTGCCGATGCTGGTTAGATATTTATGTATGTTCATGTCTGACTTGGTTTTTCTAATCGTGTTTTTAGCTTTCTGGTTTTTAACGAATGTGATACATGATCTGGATTGTCATTGTGATGGTCTGCACCCATCATCTTGGCTTCTATATATATGTATATATCTATATATCTATCTATCTATATATATATATATATATATATGTGAATCAGGTGTCCCCTGTTTAAGGATGAAGCCAGCACCTGTTGAACATGCTTTTCTCTTTGAAAGCCTGAGGAAAATGGGACGTTCAAGACATTGTTCAGAAGAACAGTGTAGTTTGATGAAGAAGTTGATTGGAGAGGGGAAAACTTATACTCAGGTGCAAAAAATTATATGATCTATATGATATATTCAATGATCTCCAATGCTTTAAAATGGACAAAAAAAAAACAGAGACGGAAAACAACCATCAAAATGGAAAGAAGAATAACTAGAATGGCAAAGTCTCACCCATTGATCAGCTCTAGAATGATCAAAGACAGTCTGGAGTTACCTGTAAGTGCTGTGACAGTTAGACAACGACTGTGTGAAGCTAATTTATTTGCAAGAATCCCCCGCAAAGTCCCTCTGTTAAATAAAAGACATGTGCAGAAGAGGTTACAGTTTGCCAAAGAACACATCAACTGGTCTAAAGAGAAATGGAGGAATATTTTGTGGACTGATGAGAGTAAAATTGTTCTTTTTGGGTCCACGGGCCGCAGACAATTTGTGAGATGACCCCGAAACTCTGAATTCAAGCCACAGTTCACAGTGAAGACAGTGAAGCATGGTGGTGCAAGCATCATGATATGAGCATGTTTCTCCTACTATGGTGTTGGGACTATATATCACATACCAGGTACCATTGGTCAGATTGGATATATCAAAATACTTGAAGAGGTCATGTTGCCTTATGCTGAAGAGGACATGCCCTTGAAATGTGTGTTTCAACAAGACAATGACCCCAAGCACACTAGTAAATGACAAAATCTTGGTTCCAAACCAACAAAATTAATGCCTCGCAGATGTGAAGAAATCATGAAAAACTGTGGTTATACAACTAAATTGTTGTGTGGGCCGCCAGAAGAGGAGGTACTGCTGGCCCACCACCAGAGGGCGCCCTGCCTGAAGTGCGGGCTTCAGGCACGAGAGGGCGCTGCCGCCACGGACACAGCCGGGGGTGACAGCTGTCACTCATTATCTCATGACAGCTGTCATCCATCTACACTTCATCTTACTACTCCATAAAACCCGGACGTCATCTCCACCTCATTGACGAGATATCATCTACCTGTGAAGGTAATATTCTCTGCTGTACTGAAAACTGTGTCATAGTCTGAACTCTTTTTGCAGCCGCTTTCCTGTTGTGAGCCTTATCTGCTGGATTGGCGTTTGGTGTGAACAGCGACGGCTTCGCTTCATACCCCAACCAGATAAGTGGTTAACAGGAGCTGCACGAGTGTGTGATTAGGGGTGGAGGTGACTTTCCACCTTCTGACTGTTTTGGTTACTGGGTGTGCACACACCCACATCTCACTGTTTGTGCTCCTTGCCAGCAGTACCAGATCCGACAGTCGGGGACGGTGATCACCTGGGAATTCGGGACTTGGCGGCTCCAGTATTCACCAGGTTCGGTGGCGGCGGAAATCATGTGGTTCCGGCTCGTCTCAGGACAGACGTCTTCTATACTCGAGCCTGCCCACACGTCACCTTTGTGTATTGACTGCTATCAGATTCTGAGATTGTCTGTATATTTGTTGTGCACATTCACAACATTAAATTGTTACCTTTTGGCTCATCTATTGACCGTTCATTTGCGCCCCCTGTTGTGGGTCCGTGTCACTACACTTTCCCCAACATAAATACTAGTTTAGTGATTCACAGGATTGCTAAAAAAGCAGTTTGAACATAATAGTTTTGAGTTTGTAGCATCAACAGCAGATGCTACTATTATTGTGAACACCCCTTTTCTATTTTTTTTACTAATAGCCCAATTTCATAGCCTTAACAGTGTGCATATCATCAGAAATATACTCAAAACCTGGATTAATCTTTTTAGTCACATAGCACTGCTATTATTCTGAACACTACTATATATATATATATATATATATATATATATATATATATATATATATATATATATATATATATATATATATATATATATGTGTGTGTGTGTGTGTGTATACACACTACAGGGTGTAAGAAAATTTACCCTTAGAATCCACGCATCAATTTAGTATTTGTTGAGATACTTTTTTTGTTGAGAACTGATATTCTACACAAGTACAGTGACAGAATCAGTAAAAAAGTAAAAGCTGTCTGACTGTGAAAATGTGGCAGTGAGATTCTTTTTTGCTCAGGTTTTTCATGACTCTGGTGTCAGTATATTTGAGTAGCAGGAAAGCAGCTTTTTGCTTTCTGACACGCGTCTGCTAAGAGGTAAGGCAAACATCTGTCTGCTGTCACAAGCACTCACACGCCTGCCGTTGCCCAACAAGGTACGATAAGCCTCCATCAGTCCAGAGATGAGGCTGCACGTGGGTTTCAATCTTCACACACCAAAATGGGTGGATCCGGTTCACTAGTCTTTGAAATGAAACTAAAAATGAACTTCTAAAGATGTAAGAAGAGGTGAGAGCAAATGTTAATTAACTCAACTGTTTTAAGCTCAAAGGCTACTCAGAACTCATCTCTTAATAGAAGCCAATGCCGCTGATCTCGTGAGTATGGGCCATTTCTGGCCCATTATACAGCGGCTCAATAAATCAAAGTACTGCACCCTATTCTCAGGCTCATGTCTTTACAACCACCAAGGAGACAGTTACACATGCGCCCAGCTTTGACTGGTGGAAACCCTTGACATTCTTTCATTAGTGTTGCATAGAAAAGCTTCTAAAGTCACCCGAGCGGACAAGGTTTAAATTGTTTACAAGTTCAACAATGTTGGTATTTCTCAATCATTTGTACTTCATGTAGTAAAACCTGGAAGTATCTCCCATCACAGCAAAGCAGAACATGCCATTAGTGGTTTCCAACCAATGCAGTTGTCATTTTCACACCCAGCAATGACTTGTTTTTCATTGCAAGTGCCCATGCACTCTTTGGTGCACCAATGGGCAACTGCTATTCCTACAACTCCCTCAGCCCCAACCAGTCCCAGCAGAAGACTGCCCCTCCCTGAGCCTGGTTCTGCTGGAGGTTTCTTCCTGTTAAAAGGGAGTTTTTCCTTCCCACTGTAGCCAAGTGCTTGCTCACAGGGGGTCGTTTTGACCGTTGGGGTTTTACATAATTATTGTATGGCCTTGCCTTACAATATAAAGCGCCTTGGGGCAACTGTTTGTTGTGATTTGGCGCTATATAAAAAAATTGATTGATTGATTGATTGCTATTCAAATGAGGTGTGGTCAGGTGCAGTACCTTTTGTAAAATAAAGGTAAGTAAGCTGGATGCTGTAAGTAAGCTGGATGCTGTAAGTAAGTGGTACACTGTACCGCTGCGTTCCGGCTTATTATATATATATATATATATATATATATATATATATATATATATATATAAAGAGATATACAGTCCTCCACAGGTTGTACACAGTTGTACGCCCTCAAAGTGCAACTTTCACACCTGCAGCCGTGTTTGACATAAAACACCAAAAAACAATAAGAGATGACATTTTGAATCTGCACCCCCGCTGAGGAAGAGGAAGACAGTGGAGGGTGTAAAGGGGTCCATCTGCACTCTGAACTCCAAATGTGCACGCGCTGACGCACATACACATGCACACGGATCAGCTCCCGCTGGAGTCCAACGCACAATCAGAGTTAACACACAGTTAAGGATAAAATTTCAGTACAGACAAAACTGACCGGTGTGGCTGTTTCTTTTTATTTATTTCATTAGAAATATTAACAGAGAAGTGCCACATTTTGGATTCGAGAGCGCAAAGAGCATCTTTCGTTGCTTTGCAGTGGTTGGTGGTGGTGATGCTTGCAAAGTTGTTTTTTTTTTTGTGTGTGTTTAACAGAGATGTGTGGGTCTTCCAGGAAAAAGGCAGCATCTTAGAAAAGAAAAACAACTTTATTACAGTTCTGCATATACGAGGTCTGTCAATAAAGTAACGTTCCTTTTTATTTTTTCAAAAACTACATGGATTTCATTCATATGTTTTTATGTCAGACAAGCTTGAACCCTCGTGCACATGCGTGAGTTTTTCCACGCCTGTCGGTGACGTCATTCGCCTGTGAGCACGCCTTGTGGAAGGAGTGGTCCTGCCTGGTCGTCGGATTTTCATTGTCTGGAAATGGCGGAATGATTTGGACTTTTTTTCCATCAGAATTTTTTCAGAAGCTGTTAGAGACTGGCACCTGGAAACCATTTGAAAAATTTATCTGGCTTTCGGTGAAAATTTTACGGGCTTCACAGAGAATAAGGACTGTTACTACAGCTTTAAGGACGGCTTTAAGGACACTCGGGTGCACCGCGCTCCGAGCTGCGACGATGAGGCAGAAAACGCCAGATCATTTCTAAGCTGATGGCTCTGTGGATACGAGACCGTCGTGTGGACGTTCTCTGGTTATCAGAAGAGCTGGACATCAGCCATTTTCCGGCAGATTTCACTTTTAACAAGAGATTTTGTCATGGAAAGCCGTGCGGAGGCTTCGTGCATAACGACCGATTTGCTGTTTGAGCGAGACAAAGAACACCTCCGTTTCGGCATGTGATGGGACAAGTTGGGACATGCCTATCTCGGCTTTCAATGCTTACCAGTCCAGTAAGTATCAGAGAAATTGTGGAGAGCTGGACTTGTCCTAACTTGTCCTCTGACACGCCAAAACGGAGGTATTCCCAGGTCAGACGGGAAATCTCGCAAAATCTCTCAAGATTAAATGTGACTTCTGAGTAATCAAACATGGTGGATGAGGAAGACGCAATGGAGACAAGTTTGTGGACTATTTATAATGAAGATAAAATTATGCAAAAAGAAAAAGAAAAGGCATTAGTTAAAGGAGTGGAGACAGCGCAACCACTGGACTTTCTGGTGCGCCTTAACAGCCATTTTGATTTTGGATTCTGTTCCGTGCGTCCATCACCTCAATTTCTGATTGGCTGCACCTCATATTCAGCAGGCTGCGTCCTTGTTTCTGGTCAGGGGACACCACACACGCTGCAATAATGAGCCAAGACAATCCAACATGTTGAATATCCCCGATTTGCGGTCTGAGCAGTCCCGACGTCCTTCTGAGCAGATCAGAGCACTTTTAACACACCACACATGGCAAGAATATTTGATAAGCTTATTTTTAGCATCATCACGACTGTCGGGGCGTCCTTAAGATTGTCGGAAGGTGAAGATCGAGTCCAATATAGTCCTAATTATCTTGCCATGTGAACCAGGCAATAGTAGTTACGGCCATCATCTGCACCAGATTTGGCAAATTGGGATGAAATTTTTGAACAGGTCAAAAATTTCATCCCAATGCACCAAATTGGCGTCATTACGTGGTCACTTCTGGATGTTCGTAGTCTTAACAGCTTCAATCATGCTCCACTGGGGTAAAAATTGAGGCAAAATGTAGAATTTTTGCATTTTTAACAGGTGTGACTTACACTCCAAAAAATATGATCATTATGAGAAGGCTATGAGAAGAGCTCATGTGTGGATTAGAATAACTCTTCACTGTCTGATGTGGATCTGAGTATTGGCAATGTTACTATTGAGTCATTGACTTTATTGACTTGAAATGTTTTATGTTTATGAACCTCAACAAAAGAAATGGATTTTGTTTGACTTTTCAAGTTGGATTTTTCAATTGACCTTTTTGATCTTTTGAGTCATAGATAGCCCTAACTATGTATTTAAATACTTTTCAAAATGAGCAATGGAGCATTTTTCAGTTTTGACCCCTGTGTAATACTTCATTGACCCTCAAAATTGTATATTTTTTATGTTGGCCATGGTGTACTGAGGCTTTATTGTGTTGCTTCGTGCCCTTAAGTGGCACTGAAAACCTGCTTGGCCCGTGGACTATATGTCGAGTAGCACTGCTATTTGACTCATGAATGACTATACATGCTGGGAAACTCAAGCTTTCCAGTGTGTCATGGGGATCAGGCTGGACAAACTGATCAGGTGGCCTGGCTCTGTGGTTGGCATGAAGCTGGACTCTCTGGTGAAGGTGACAAAGAGAACACTGAGCAAACTGCTGGACATTATGGAAAATGCCAGTCACCCTCTGCATACCATCAACAGCAACCAGAGGAGCCTCTTCAGCCACAGACTGCTCCGTCCCAAGTGCAGGACCAACAGACTGAAAAACTCCTTTGTCCCTCAGGCCATCAGACTGTACAACTCCTCACTCAGGGGGAGGAGGAGTAACAGGAAGACAGAGGACGGGAAGGAGAGGAACAGTAGTCGCCAGCTAGTAACGAACAGTTTGTCTGGTCTTTATATTTGTGTATTTATATTTATATTTGCAAATTGTTTTTTGTTTTTTTTTACTTTCACTGTTGATGCTCTGTGTGCTTCTTACCCTCTGTGCTGCTACACAATGCTGCTGGAACCTCAATTTCCCTAAGGGAGCCTTACCAAGGGATAAATAAAGTTCTACCTAATCTTATCTAATCTAATCTAATCTAGATAATACTGCATTGCCCCAGTCTACCCAGATGTACCAGCCATGCAAGTCTGGACAGGACACTGGCCTTGGCTGTGGTAGTAAACTGTGTTGGACTGGTGTCAAATCCAGGGGGCTTCATGCTATGGAAGTCCAGAGATAAGTATCACCACCAATGGGCTTCAGAATCTATATAGAACTTACATTATCTACTAATATGTCATATCCAAACAAATCCATCACTCACACCTACAGCCAGTTTAGAGCGACCAATTGACCTAATTTGCTTGTTGTTGGAAGTGGGAGAAAGCCCAAACATCTGGAAGGAACCCACACAAACATGAAGAGAAATATGCAAACCCCAATCAGAAAGGACCAGGTCAGAAGTGGAAAAAGAACAAATCAATTCAAGTTCAAGTCACCTTGGGATGGGTAAGGTCTTGACCTTAGTCATTGCATACACCAATTTGAGATGTTGCCTACTGTGATTTGATGCTTCATAAATAAATTGAATTGAATAATCAAAACTGTTGCACACTAGATATTCAAGTCTTGGTCTGCACACAATAATATCTTTATAAATCGCTCTGTGAACAGAATCATATTTAAAAATAAAATATACAAATGCCAACTAATGATTTTCAGCTGCAACCACTAAATTCATTTGGCAGTGGTGTGATGCAATTATTGCTTTTTAAAAAGATTTTAATAAATAAGAAACATACTCTAACGAAATACAATATAACACAGGTCTGTGAACAGTGCACTGTAAGTAATAAATCAAACTTCACTTAATCTGTATAATAGGAATTCTACCTTAATAATATAAATATTTTTTGTAGTTAATTGACATAGTTTAGCTCGTGCACAATGCTACTGTAATTTTACATTTCCATATTTAACCATGCATGCTTTTTATTGTGAAAAGCACTTAGAAAATGTCATATTTAATGAACCTTTCAGGAATGTTGAATCATTGTAATCTCAGTAAATGTAACTTCTTTATTTATGTAGGTCCAAGGTTGGTTTTGTTGAATTCAGCATGAAGCAAATCCATCTGTTTCCAAAGGAATGAGCAAATTGATTATAATCCATACACTGTCTGACAAGAGTGGTGGACTTTCAGAATTGAAACACCATCATCATGAAGCACAGCAAAAAATCATGGACAAATACCACACAGTCTGTGATATTTGTCCATGAATATTTGTATAGACTGGACAAACCTACCTTGATGCCACCCACAGGTTATCTGAAGAGTGGGTTTGAAGTGGCTACAAATGTCAGATGTATCTCCCAGCCAACACATTAATGTGTAAAGAGGTGGAGCGTGGACAAGACTGGCGTGACCTGGGTGGGATTAATGAAGCCCAAACAGACTCCCCCATCAACAAACTTATTGACGCTCTGGCTAACAGGCTAACTTTGGTTCACGTGCTTCTTTAATGCACATATTTGTGGATTGGGCATTTTTGGTGTTTGCTTTGATTGTTTGTTTTTACAATTTAGCATGAGTATTAAAAATTATGACCAACATATTGACTTAGTAAGTATTGAACCATCAGAGGCATGAATGTCAACAAGCTACCTGGTAATTTGTGTTAACTACATGCCAAAATGTAATAGTAAAATAGTAAGGGCCCCTTCACACATAATGCAAATTTGGTCAAATTGCACATGAAGTGAACACGACAACAGTCAGCAGACGATCCCTGTCAAGCTCGATGTGACATTTATCTAAGTGACACCATGAATGAGGCTTTGCAGACACAGTGACACATTGGTGTGTGCGCTGAACTGACGAGGTGTGGCCGCGCACAAGAGTGGCTGTGGGGATCTGTGGTTCTGGACCTCACAGCTGGGGAACACATCCCGTGTTTGGATGGACATGAACTAATAACTGTTCACTGTGACGCGCGTGTGTCTGCTTTCTGTCCTCATGTGGACAGACATAAAAACATATATTGCCGTTGTAATGGGCTGCAGCAAGCGCACGCACGGCACGCACTTTGACAGGCTACCCCAGGTGAAATGGACCATCAGATCATAACACGCAGGGGGCGATCTGACTGTCACATCACCCACGTGACCTCAGTTCCACATGATGCGGTGTCTGTCCTGCGGTGTGTCGTCCACAAGACACACGTGCCAGGCAGGACATGCGCGCAGGGCTGGCTGGACACGCCGCCATCAGATGTGTGACAGGATAAGAGTGCCCTGCTTCTCATTCATGTCATTTCATGACTGTACGTTTGAGAATATGGGTCATCTACAGAGGAACAGACGCATCATACTTGTATTGTCCACTTGATAAGAGGGATTCAATAAAAAGCAGTGTTTTTATATGGGGTTTGGTTTTATTTTTCTTAAATATGTCCATGTCCATCTTGATATCAGGCAGTTTCCTGCACAGTTTACAGGACAGCGATGGTAGCTCAGTGGTGAAGTTTCTGGCTGGCAATCAGAGGTTTTGGAAAGTGCAGGTTTGAATGCCGTGGGTGGCATGTATTTTTACATTTTTTTCACAACTCGCACTGTGTTCCCAATGTCGCAGCATGTATTATTTATTTATTTTTTTACAGCAGCTGCACGATGTGGTTACGCATTGCACAGCTGCTCGAACTGTGGATGGTGCAGGAAACCGTCACAGCGGCATTGCTCATACCTGCCTGTTGGCTCGATGTTTTCATGGTTCGCTCATACGAGCTGTTCTGTCATGATTCGCCCTGAGTTGTACTTATTCGTACTATGTGTGAAGGGGCCCTAAAATTTCACTCAATAGAATTACGAAAGCACCAACTTCATAGATGTGTTATGTGTAGACGCGGGTTGAGGAGCGGACCTGCGTCTGACTGAACCCAGAGCTAAATAACCAGAAAGCGGTTCCAAAAACAAAACAGTTTTATTTTTCTCCTGTGCAATAATTGGTGTACAACATAAATGTGCGTTTGTCTGGCGAAGTGAAGGACGGCGCGCTCTCCAGCGCCGAAATGGATCAAAGCTCGGCGCTTCTGGACCCAGACTCACCGCCGAACACCCCCCAGGTGGATACGACAAACTGATTCTGTGAAGGATGTAAAAGGTGAGGTAAGTCAACAGCTACAACAAATATCCTGCAAAGGCACACACTATCAGCAACACATTCAGGTCTGAATTTAAGCTTTATGTAAATGAGCAGCTTCTCACAACAGGTGGAGGATCATCAGTCCGTACGCCATGGCAGTGAGAAGCAAACTGCACAATTCTCATCAATGTTCAAATATACTGCGTAACAAAATACCAAATTACTGTTAACACTTATTCAGACAATCAATCACCTCTGATGTGTGCTGACAGCATGTGTCCCTCACCCGTCCTCCTTCACAGGCACGATGTGTCAAACCCAGGCGCGGTCCTCAGCGTCTCACAAACGAACGTCACAAGGTCGAGTTCCCGGCAATTCTGCTTGAACCACTCATGGCTTAAATGCAGAACGCCATCTCATTATCTGCTTCAGCTGAAAGTCTTTAAGTTTACACGTGAGCATCATCCACAGGTGCTGCAAATCATGCTGATGAGGGTGAAGGACTCTTCTGCCAGCACCTTCTCCACAGACAAAAACCAGTTTGCATACCACCTGGAGAGCAAAGAAAAGAAAAGAACACCAAAATGTCCAGCCAAACCCCCCAACACACAACAAGATGGCCTGTTCGTAAAATTAACTGCATTGTGAACCATATGATATCAGATATTTGTAATGAAATGTGCAAGAATGTGCAAGAAACACATCTGAGTGACATTCAAACCATTAAAGCTAGCCACAGCCTTAATTATTCATAATGTTAATGTCAAAATAGTTTAAATTTATATATATATATATATATATATATATATATATATATATATATATATATATATATATATATATATATATATATATAGTGCAGGTGTAGTTTTTCTCCTCATTTGTTTCTGTATTATTTATTGTGCATATTGCATAAACCATAATTTTGTTTTATTTTCTTTGTCTGGTTACGCATGCTGTTCTGCAGCTCCTGTGGCACTTGTGGCGAACAAAAATTTCTCTGAGGACAATAAAGTATATTTTATTTGACTTTGGCGTTCAATGAACTGCAAGTTTCGAGACTTCCATGCTGGTTTAATTTTCCAGCACTGGAGGATGGGGCTTGACAAATACAGACAATTACTTGGCTTCAGTTTTGCTCTTTTTTTTTTTTTTTTTTTTTTTTACATGCATGCAGAAATTAAAGTATATGTTGAATTTGTTCAACATATTTGTTCTGAGAAAAAAAAAATGGTTACAATTTCAAAGTATCTGGACATTGTGGCTGCGCTGTATCATCAAAAATCCTAGATATCTGAGGGAAATCAACACTGTGGTAAAAGAGCAAATCAGGAATAAAGAATTCTGCTGAAGAAAAGACTCTAAATGGACATCAATTTCCATGTGGAATTGATAACCAATGATCCCTTAAGGCAGCCTTTCTACAACAGACAGAAAAAAGAGCCTGAATAAGATGTGCCTGACATTTCACCTAATTGCACTAAACATACAGTATCAGCTCAAACACTTCAGCTACAAACCAGGTTAAGTCTTTGCTTTCCGACTATGTGAAACAAAAGAAAAGCTCATGTGAAAGTCATTTGCTGACACACAAAGCAAAGTAGCATTTAAAAACATAAAGGGACTGCTGCATGCATCTGATTTATTTCAGACCATTAGACTCTTAGAATTTCAGAATTATGTCTCGTCACAATATCAGCAAACACAAACTATTTGTGGTTCTGGCCCGGCTTCTGTTCCACATCTGAGTCGTCTGTAGTTTGGATGCTATCTGACTTCTCAAAACATATTTGTTTTGTCAGCAAGTCATGCCTGTGATTTGCATTCTCTTGGGGCAGGAAATTTGGAAGCCGTGGGCTGCAAGGTGTGGAACCATGCAGAAACCAGGTGTTTGATGCCCATATGGTCCGACAGCACAACACAATGGAAACTGCACAGTGGCTACAGAAATAATGTGATCTATGAGGAAATTATAAAAGTTGACAGATGAAAGTGTTGACTGTATGCAGAGACACAACTGTTACAATCTGTTTGCTTATTTGGTAGCAGAATTATTAATATACAGGTTTACTGATTTACAGCCTTTGTCAAATTAAACATGGTTAGCAGTCAAACCTCTGAGTGCTCTACTTTTTGATATTGCTTTGTTCAAAAAAATAAAAAATTTTCCACATTGCTGAAGAGGTAACATGTGGGACTCAATGTGGCACTTGAAGCAGAACTCTATACGGACTCAAAATATATTGTTTAGAAAGTCTAAATCACATTGTGCAGTTATGAACATATTCTTGTATTTATTGCTACTTTTAACATGTATTGCTGTTGACATTATGTAGACAACCTGATGCCACAAAAGTTCATGATGGCATCACGAAAACTGATTTAACCTATTAGTTTGTGATAGTGTCATGAAATGTGACACGAGGCATTGGGGTTATGGCTATGGTTGAAAATAATTAACTAAAATTGACCACGTCATGAAAATGTGCCACATTGAGTGACGGTATCATGAAAAAAAAAAGCGTGAGACTGAGCTGTATGTAGATGGGGATTATTTAGTCACTGATGGTAGTTGAATATTACCAAAATAAAGTTTATTCAAGTTAACGCAGTATATACTTAAGAGTTCATACTTTAATAATACATTTGTTTATAGTGCAGGAGGTTCTCGTTTCAAAACCCACACCTGTCAATTCTCCATGTTATAGAGAGAAGTGTCAGGAAAGGGATCCAGCATAAGACGTGCCGAATCAAGGAATTTAGGGATTCCATCATCTACAGTCCATAATATAATCAGACGATTCAGAGAATCTGGAGAACTTTCTACACGTAAGTGGCAAAGCCGAAAACCAACATTGAATGCCCTTGACCTTCGATCCTTCAGGTGACACTGCATTAAAAACTGACATCATTGTGTAAAGGATCTTACTTCGTGGACTCAGGAACACTTCAGAAAACCATTGTCAGTTAACACAGTTCGTCGCTACATCTACAAGTGGAAGTTAAAACTCCACTATGCAATGAAAGCCATCCATCAACAACATCCAGAAACGTCGCCGCGTTCTCTGGGCCCAAGCTCATTTGAAATGGACAAACGCAATGTGGAAAAATGTGCTGTGGTCTGATGAGTCCACATTTCATATTGTTGCCCTTGGACATCGTGTCCAAGGGCGCAATTTATAACTAGAAACTGGGGGGGGGGGGGACAAAGTGTGAGGCCTGCAGGGCCGAAGCCCATAGGCCGGGGGTCTGGGGGCTGCTTTAAGCTGCCAGAAGCCAACGATTTCTAGATAAGCTCAGATGCATTCTGAGCATCCAGAACAGTAATTTTAATGTTTTGAGAAGACCATAAAGTGGACACCATTTCACTTATGCAATTTGAAACTGTGGATATAAGTACTTTATTCTGAGAATAGCCAGCATTGATTTTATTAACACCCTGGTGTAAATAAGGTATCACCACGTGTAGAACTCAAAAAGAATGATAGGTTGAGTTTTCATTAAAAAACAACTGCAATGTGGTAAAATGTATTCATAAATATGAAAGAACAGGCTCTTAATAATTATTAACTATCGCATACTGTATTTTTTTCTCAAGATTTGTTTTTGCATAAGTTTGAAAAAACAACAGATCATAAGTTTAGGATAAATTACTTATCATGAATTTAATTTTTGAAGTGGCACTAATGACAACACTCATACTGAACATAATTTCGCTTGCATAGACTGATTTTGGAGATCAAGCAATAATTGCAGATGGGCTTTCTGAGGTCCCAGATAGCTTTTCTGATTTCTTTTTCTAACTTTCAGAATTTAGTAATTTAGCATATGGTCCATTGATACTTATGTGTAGACACTAGTCCCTAGAGGCAACTATTTTTGGTTTCAAATCTGGGCAAATGCAGTCCCAGAAAATTCCAAATGTGACAAACAAGAAACAGGTGTTGTAAACAAGTCAGTGCTGCTAAAAATACAAACTTGCAGAAACAAAGATACTATTCTGACATGGTTTTGCACATAAGACTGACATGGTTTGCACATAAGACTGGCATAGCATGTTTCAAGTACACACATATATGTCAGAAGGTGGGTGGGACATACCATATTCTGTCCCCCCTGGTTGAAAAGGTGGGGGGGGACATGCCCCCCCTATCCCCCACCAAATTGCGCCCATGATCGTGTCCTCCAGACAAAAGAGAAAAAAGACCATCCAGATTGTTAGCAGCACTAAGTTTAAAAGTCAGCATCTGTGATGGTATGGGGGTGTGTTAGTGCCCATGGCATGGGCATCTTACACATCTGTGATGGCACCATCAATGCTGAAAGGTACATCCAGGTTTTGGAGCAACACATAGCTGGCATTCAAGCAACGTCTTTTTCAGGGACATCCCTGCTTATTTCAGCAAGACAATGCCAAGCCACATTCTGCATGTTACAACAGCACAGGTTCGTAGTAAAAGAGTACGGGTACTAGACTGACCTGTCTGCAGTCCAGACCTATCACCCATTGAAAATGTGTGGCGCATTTTGAAGAGCAAAATACGACAACGGAGACCCTACTTGGTGTATACTGACTTGTATAATTAAAACAGCTTATACATTTAGATTTAAAAAGCATGATTCTTCAGGTAACACATAGATCAGTAGTTTATGGTCTGGTAGTTTGGGAATTGGGTTTATGACCAGAGGATCGTTGGTTCCAATCCTGATCAGCTGGCAGAATTCATTTATTTATTTATTTATTTATTTAATTTTCATTATTTCATTATTTATATTTTCATATATTCATTTCATTTTTTCCCCAGAGACTATGAATGAGAATACATTTTTTTTCACTCATGGTTAGTGGTTGAGTGAAGCCAGTTATTGTCAAACAACTGTGTTTACTGTTTTCAATTCATAATGACAATCAAACGATCCAAATGACCCTGATCAAAAGTTTACATCACCATGTTCTTAATACGGTGTATTGTCTGCTTTAACATCAATGACAGCTTGGGGTCTATTGTGGTAGATTTTTTTTAATGAAATAAACTTTAAGTATACTTTTTGGTAAGGGTCCTGCAGCCAAACTGCAGGACCCTTACCAAAAACAAACAAAAAAAACACTGTAATTCTGCTGATGTATAGTGTTTGCCTTTGTTTCTGGTTCTTCAATAAAGTTTGACGAAATACTTCACAAATATTTGTGAGAGGCGGCCGGTCACCCAGCCTCCTGGTGAACTACTGAATGTGTTGTGGGGTCATCTGTTGAGGGGGTTTTATTTGATTTTTGTGTCATGTCTGTCTTCCGAGTCCTGTGTGTTTGTATGCACCTGTTGTCTGTGTGTGTGTGTTGATGTGCACTTGCTGTTGTCTATGTGTGTGTGTCTTGTCTGTGCGTCCTGTATGCATGTACGTGTGCACCTGTCACCCCGTTCCCTGTCGCGTCTTCGTTACCTGTACCAATCCCGTGTCTGGTGTGTCTGCTGCCTGCGTTGTATCTGAGTCCTGTGTGAGTCTCGTGTGTGTGTGTATTGTGTGGATCACTCCTGCATCTGTCATTCATGTGTGTCTCATTTCAGTGTGTGTGTTGTGGGTGTCTGTCCCTGTGTTTGTCACTCTTCCAGTGGTTTCTTATTTTGGTTAATTCCATTTGTCTTTTTGGTTCATCGGTTTATCTGTATCAAGAGTGTATTAGGTATGTGGTGTTTGCTTTTTAGGTGTATTTAGGTTGTGTTCCATTGTTACGCTTTATTTTCTGTCATCTGTGGAAGTCCTTGTTTGCAGCCCCCTCGTGTTCCATTTCTTATTCATGTGTTCCTGTGTACCCCGATTATTTGTACCTGCTGATTAGCCTATTTATTTAAGCCACTGCCGTTTTTCCGTTACGTTGCTGGTCATTGTCTCATTTTATGTGTCTCCTGTGTTGTTGTGAGTATCCCGTTTTGTACACTCAACAAAAATATAAATGCAACACTTTTGGTTTTGCTCTCATTTTGTATGAGATGAACTCAAAGATCTAAAACTTTTTCCACATACACAATATCACCATTTCCCTCAAATATTGTTCACAAACCAGTCTAAATCTGTGATAGTGAGCACTTCTCCTTTGCTGACATAATCCATCCCACCTCTCAGGTGTGCCATACCAAGATGCTGATTAGACACCATGATTAGTGCACAGGTGTGCCTTAGACTGCCCACAATAAAAGGCCACTCTGAAAGGTGCAGTTTTGTTTTATTGGGGGGATACCAGTCAGTATCTGGTGTGACCACCATTTGCCTCATGCAGTGCAACACATCTCCTTTGCATAGAGTTGATCAGGTTGTCAATTGTGGCCTGTGTAATGTTGGTCCACTCCTCTTCAATGGCTGTGCAAAGGTGCTGGATATTGGCAGGAACTGGTACACGCTGTCGTATACGCCGGTCCAGAGCATCCCAAACATGCTCAATGGGTGACATGTCCGGTGAGTATGCCGGCCATGCAAGAACTGGGACATTTTCAGCTTCCAAGAATTGTGTACAGATCCTTGCAACATGGGGCCGTGCATTATCCTGCTGCAACATGAGGTGATGTTCTTGGATGTATGGCACAACAATGGGCCTCAGGATCTCATCACAGTATCTCTGTGAATTCAAAATGCCATCAATAAAATGCACCTGTGTTCTTCGTCCATAACAGATGCCTGCCCATACCATAACCCCACCGCCACCATGGGCCACTCGAACCACGACATTGACATCAGAAAACCGCTCACCCACACGACGCCACACACACTGTCTGCCATCTGCCCTGGACAGTGTGAACCGGGATTCATCCGTGAAGAGAACACCTCTCCAACTCAGACGATCTTGGAGGTCAACATGCTGGATGTGGAGGTTCTGGGCTGGTGTGGTTACACGTGGTCTGCGGTTGTGAGGCTGGTTGGATGTACTGCCAAATTCTCTGAAACGCCTTTGGAGATGGCTTATGGTAGAGAAATGAACATTCAATACACGAGCAACAGCTCTGGTTGACATTCCTGCTGTCAGCATGCCAATTGCACGCTCCCTCAAATCTTGCGACATCTGTGGCATTGTGCTGTGTGATAAAACTGGACCTTTCAGAGTGGCCTTTTATTGTGGGCAGTCTAAGGCACACCTGTGCACTAATCATAGTGTCTAATCAGCATCTTGGTATGGCACACCTGTGAGGTGGGATGGATTATCTCAGCAAAGGAGAAGTGCTCACTATCACAGATTTAGACTGGTTTGTGAACAATATTTGAGGGAAATGGTGATATTGTGTATGTGGAAAAAGTTTTAGATCTTTGAGTTCATCTCATACAAAATGGGAGCAAAACCAAAAGTGTTGCATTTACATTTTTGTTGAGTGTATTTGCACTCCTTTTTGTCAGTGGTCCTCTGAGTTTTCTTCTCACCTTCTTACTTCCCCAGATTCCTCCACCCTGTGTTAGGGTTAGTAGTTGTATTTTTGGTTGTACGTCTCCTCAACAGCTTGTTGCATCACCTATGGATACTAATACCCCTGTCACGCATATCCGGAATCACGCAGAGTGCCGTCGGAGTTATGAATTGGCACAAATCCAAAAGGTGTCGGATTCTGACAGCCATCTGAGGAAGTCCACACACGTGGTCAAAATTGTCCGGCGGCCCCTAGTGTAATGCACATGTACATAATTCTCATGGTGGCATCGAGATGGGACACCTGTCCGACGTCAGTCCATGTGTTAGCTAAGGACCATCTAACCGCAATTTACATATTCTGATGGCGGAAAAACAGGATCCGAAACAGTTTGAGTGCATATGAGGGAATCTCGAGATGGATCTGACACTGCAAAGCATGTCGGTATGATCTGCAGTGCCACGTATAATGTCCACCCCTCGCCAGAACGCAAAGGAACTGTTGATGATTGATATGTGGCTCGTAACCATCGATATGAACACAGCTCAAACAAACCGAAAGCACCCTGTCCACTGCGGGTCAATGTGTCGCACAGCGCATGGCGCTACAGATCTGGACAAGCTGTTATATCCATCAGATCTGCAGCTGCACACGCTGTCACACCTCACGTCAGAGGCTCAAAGCTGAACGGATCTCACTGTAATAAACTGTAAATGCTGTAAATAAAAGCTGTAATACGCATTTAATTCTGTCAGACGTATGATGTGAAATGTGAATCTCACCTGCAGGAGCATTTCGCTGTGCAGCGCGTCAGGAACCAGGACCACTGTGGTGGAATACTGGAAACAATGATGCAAAACATAAATCCTATGGGATAATCCAACCACAAATCACCAAGAAGAGTTGCATTGTGCATTGATGCATTGTGCATTGACGAGTGAAGGAGAGATTGAATGGGAGTGAGTGACTGCACCGATGGACACATATGGTGTGAGTCCGGTCCATACGTTGGTTGTTCTTTGATGTCCAGCACAGGTCCTGTGCAAATGGACGAACACAGTTCTCCATTCTGAACTTTGGACAGTCTGCAGCACCTTTTATGGGCATCTGACAGCAGTCTGTGTCATCTGCATATGTTTTGGATGTGATCTGACAGGTGTGGACGAGGCAGTCTGTCTGCCTTCTGACACGACTGACCATGCCCCTTTTTCTCCAGAGTGCATCAGGCTATGGTAATATTTGCCGTGTCAGGCATAGTGTGTGACGGGGGCTTTAACCCTCTGGGGCCGACGCCGTCGTATACTACGGCTGGGACCAAGCTTTACTAAATTATAACTAACTTTTTAATGATATGAGATAGAAACTTACTTTCTTTGCTGAAAAGTTAACTCCACGGACTTTCGATCCACCGTCGGCCATCTTTGTACTCCTCATAGAAGCTGTGTGATGACGTGCGCAATGTGAGTGTCCAATCGGAATTGGTTCACCGTCACATGGTTTTCCAAAATCCAATCGTAGGGCAGATTCACCTCACGTGAAAAGCCAAAGATCATTTTCAGGAGTGATATCTTACTAGTTGCCCCGTTTGAATAGGCCCCCTAACTCCTTCAATGCGCCCTGCACCATTACGCACAGCAGACAGAGAGCCTCGCATGACAATCTCATGTGCTCAAACAAACAGTGTGTAACTATCAGGATTGCTCCACTAGTTTGCATTTGAATGTTACTGAATAACTCTGTGGCTCTCTCCCTCTGGCATTTACCATATCAATGAGGTGAGGGAGAGGGGCTGCTCCTCAGAATGGAGCATAAAACGCATAAACCATTTTGTATATATTGAAAATGTGCATTTGTGTTTATTGTTTGAACTTTTTTGTTGTACAGTCTTTCACACAAGACCTCAAATTACCTTTATAAAGTGACAAAACAGTTGTTTTATTATAGTTTGCTGTGTGTTTTAATAATAAATGTGTGTGGAAAATTATTTTTCACTTTATTTTTTTCCTTTGATATTTTTGATTGTAAACCTTTATTACACTTATAAAACACAACAAAAACATATATATTATGAAAGAACAGGTTGTCCTGAAAAAAAGAGACATAAAACATGATTGTGGGATGCAGGGAGAGCTATTAACAGCCATAATAAAACATTTACACCACGTGAGTGAACTGTCCAAAAAATGCCCTCGGACCTCAGAGGGTTAAGCACCTGTTGTTGAACCTTACCCTTGTGTCTGGGTCATCCTGCTTTGGGGGATTGGATTGACTCTGTTCCTGGTGCAAACAATAACAGAATGCTTCAGAATCAAAACACCACCATCACTGACTGGGTGATACCAGATGCAACTGAAAGTCTGAAGCCATCACAGCGTAAGTATTTTATTTCAGTGCACAAGAACAAAGTAATGTAAATCAGTTACTAAATGTGTTGGGAAGGTGTCGTAACACGGACCCACAACAGGGGGCGCTAATGAACGGACAATGGATAAGGGAAGGAGTAACAATTTAATGTTGCACAAGAACACAACGTAAAATAAACAAAGGTACTGCCAATCACACACAAGAGGATTGCGGGCAGGCTCGAAGATAGGAGACCTCAGATGAACGAAGAGCCAGGACCCACACCGCTTCTACCACCAACGGCCTGAAGAACACCGAAGCCGCCAAGCCCCGAGTCCCCAGGTGGTCTCTGTCCTCCGTTGTCGGCCCTGGTACTGCTGGCAGAAAAAAACAGAAGGTAGTGAGTGTGAATCCTCACACCCAGCAACCTTGATTACTGATTCTTGTGGAGGGAGAGCCTCCACCTCCAATCATACACACGTGCAGCTCCGAAAATCCAGTCAAGGAATACCACCAGGAAAAAACAGCTGCAAAACAGATCAGATTATTATTCGACGTATAAGTCAGCAGAGAGATTACCTTGTATCGTAAGAGATTTCTCGGCGAGGAGGTGGAGTCGCCGCCCGGCCTTTATGGTGATGGTGATGATGAGATGATGAGTGACAGCTGGTGTTGAGGATGATTGACGGCTGTCACTCCCAGTGGTTCTGGCGCCCTCTTGTGCTTGAAGCCCGCACTCCAAGCAGGGCGCCATCCGGTGGTGGTGAGCCAGCAGTACCTCCTCTTCGGCGGCCCACACAACAGGACCCCCCCCCTCAACGGGCGCCTCCTGGCGCCCGACCAGGCTTGTCCGGGTGTCGGTGGTAGAAATCGACCAGAAGGGCCGGGTCCAGGATGAAGCTCCTCTTCACCCAGGAGCGTTCCTCGGGTCCGTAACCCTCCCAGTCCACCAAGTACTGAAAGCCCCGACCCATCCGACGGACGTCCAGGAGCCGACGAACGGTCCATGCCGGCTCCCCGTCGATGATCCGGGCAGGAGGTGGGTCGGGTCCGGGGGAGCAGAGCGGTGAGGTGTGGTATGGCTTGAGTTTGGAAACATGAAAAACCGGATGGATCCGCAGTGAAGCCGGGAGAGTTAGCTTCACTGCGGCCGGACTGAGGATCTTGGCGATGGGGAACGGCCCGATGAAGCGGTCCTTGAGTTTGTGGGAGGTCACCTGGAGCGGGATATCTTTGGTGGATAGCCACACCTCCTGCCCTGGTTGGTATGTAGGGGCCGGGGAACGCCGGCGGTCTGCATGGGCCTTGGCCCTCGTCCGGGCCTGCAACAGGGCAGAGCGGGCGGCCCGCCACACCCGGCGGCACCTCCGCAGGTGGGCCTGGACCGAGGGTACCCCGACCTCTCCCTCCACAAGTGGGAACAACGGGGGCTGGTAGCCCAGACACGCTTCAAAGGGGGAGAGGCCGGTGGCAGAGGATACTTGGCTGTTGTGAGCGTACTCGATCCAGGCCAGATGGTTACTCCAGGCCGCCGGGTGAGCGGAGGTGACACAACGAAGAGCCTGTTCAAGTTCCTGGTTCGCCCGCTCTGCCTGGCCGTTCGTCTGTGGGTGGTACCCGGACGAGAGACGCACGGTGGCCCCCAGTTCCTTACAAAAACTCCTCCAGACCTGCGAGGAAAACTGGGGACCACGATCCGAGACGATGTCCGACGGTATCCCATGCAGACGCACGACGTGGTGAACCAGGAGGTCTGCCGTCTCCTGGGCCGTTGGGAGCTTCGGGAGGGCCACGAAGTGGGCCGCCTTGGAGAAACGGTCCACTATCGTTAGTATGGCGGTGTTGCCCTGGGACGGCAGGAGGCCCGTGACGAAGTCCAGACCGATGTGGGACCAGGGGCGATGAGGCACAGGCAGGGGTTGGAGGAGACCCCTGGTCTTGCGATGGTCCGCCTTGCCCCTGGCACAGGTGGTGCAGGCCTGGACGTAGTCCCGGACGTCGGCTTCCAGTGACGCCCACCAGAAGCGCTGCTGGACTACTGCCACGGTCCTACGCACTCCAGGATGACAGGAGAGCTTGGATCCGTGGCAGAAGTCCAAGACGGCAGCCCTAGCCTCTGGTGGAACGTAGAGTCTGTTCTTCGGACCGTTTCCCGGGTCCGGGTTCTTAGTCTGGGCCTCCCGGACGATCTCCTCCACGTCCCAGGTGAGGGTAGCCACGACAGTGGACTCGGGAAGGATGGTGTCGATGGGGTCCGACAACCCGACCTTGGCTTCCTCTTCGTGCACCCGGGACAATGCATCAGATCGTTGATTTTTGGTCCCGGGGCGGTAGGTGATCCGGAAGTCAAAGCGTGCGAAGAACAGGGACCAGCGGGCTTGCCTGGGGTTCAGCCGCTTGGCGGTCCGGATGTACTCCAGGTTCCGGTGGTCCGTAAAAACCGTGAAAGGCCCCGTAGCCCCCTCCAACAGGTGTCTCCACTCTTCTAGAGCCTCCTTCACCGC
The DNA here is from genome assembly GCF_902500255.1 of Thalassophryne amazonica. Lineage (NCBI taxonomy): Eukaryota > Metazoa > Chordata > Actinopteri > Batrachoidiformes > Batrachoididae > Thalassophryne > Thalassophryne amazonica. Next base: position 22,154,911 of record NC_047107.1, read on the forward strand.
GAGGAGTTCTCGATTGCCCACGTCATAGTTCCGTTCAGCGGGGGTCAACCTGCGGGAAAAGTAGGCACAAGGATGGAGAACCTTATCGGACTCCCCGCTCTGGGACAGCACGGCTCCTATTCCTGAGTCTGAGGCGTCCACCTCTACTACAAACTGGCGAGTAGGATCAGGCTGCACCAGAACTGGAGCAGATGAAAACCGGCGTTTCAACTCCCTAAACGCGGCCTCGCACCGGTCCGACCAGGTGAAGGGGACTTTGGTGGAGGTCAGGGCGGTCAGGGGGCTAACGACCTGACTGTAACCCTTAATGAACCTCCTGTAGAAGTTTGCGAAGCCGAGGAACTGTTGCAGCTTCCTACGGCTCGTTGGTTGGGGCCAATCCCTCACCGCCGCAACCTTGGCCGGATCCGGGGCGACGGAGTTGGAGGAGATGATAAACCCCAAGAAGGACAGAGAAGTGCGGTGAAACTCACACTTCTCGCCCTTCACAAACAGCCGGTTTTCTAACAACCGCTGTAGGACCTGACGTACATGCCGGACATGGGTCTCAGGATCCGGGGAAAAGATGAGTATATCATCCAGATACACGAAGACAAACCGGTGCAGGAAGTCCCGCAGGACGTCATTAACCAAGGCTTGGAACGTCGCGGGGGCGTTAGTGAGACCGAACGGCATGACCAGGTACTCAAAATGACCCAACGGGGTGTTAAATGCCGTCTTCCATTCATCTCCCTTCCGGATCCGAACTAGATGGTACGCATTCCTAAGATCGAGTTTGGTGAATATTTTGGCTCCATGCAGGGGTGTGAACACCGAATCCAAGAGGGGCAATGGGTATCGATTGCGAACCGTGATCTCGTTCAATCCCCTGTAATCGATGCATGGACGAAGTCCGCCGTCTTTCTTGCCCACAAAAAAGAAACCAGCACCCATCGGGGAGGTGGAGTTCCGGATCAACCCGGCGGCCAAGGAGTCCCGGATGTAGGTTTCCATTGATTCGCGTTCCGGACGTGAGAGATTGTACAGCCTACTGGACGGGAACTCACTGCCCGGAACCAAATCGATGGCACAATCGTACGGTCGGTGTGGTGGAAGGGCGAGCGCCAGATCTTTGCTGAAGACGTCAGCCAGATCATGGTACTCCCCTGGCACCGCCGTCAGATTGGGAGGGGTTTTAACCTCCTCCTTAGCCGTCATTCCGGGGGGAACCGAGGATCCTAAACACTCCCGGTGGCAGGTTTCGCTCCACTGCACCACGACCCCAGACGGCCAATCGATCCGGGGATTGTGCTTCACCATCCAAGGAAAACCCAAAATCACTCGGGAGGTAGAAGATGTCACGTAAAACACTATCTCCTCCCGGTGATTCCCAGACACAACCAAGGTCACAGGCTGGGTCCGGTGTGTGATTAGCGGGAGTAGAGTGCCATCTAGTGCCCGTACCTTCAAGGGCGAAGGCAGAGCCACTAGGGGGAGCCCCACTTCCTTTGCCCATCTGCTATCCAACAGATTCCCTTCGGACCCCGTGTCCACCAGTGCTGGGGCGTGAAGGGTTAAATCCCCACTCAGGATTACCACTGGGATTCGTGCTGATTTGCGGGAACTTCCCGTGCACATGTTATGGCCCACCCTTAGCCCAGTGTCTAAGGACGGGCGTTGGTGTTTGACCGTTTGGGGCAGTCTTTTAACAGGTGCTCACATGAGCCACAGTAAAAACATTCCCCGCGGGCCAGTCTCCTTTGTTTAATATCTGATCTCACTTTAGCCCTGCTCGTGTCCATAGCTTCGTCAGCAGGGGGAGCTGTTGCCACACGGAGCCCACCGGCAATGGAGCGTGAGGACGACGTCACCCCGTCAGACCCGGAAGAGAGAGGGACGGCTTGTGCCCGGCCACGCCCCCCGGCCTGCTCCCGACGGTGTTCATTCAAACGGTTGTCTAAGCGTATAACCAGAGTGACAAGCCCGTCGAAAGTCTGCGGTTCGTCCTTAGCCAGTAAATGCTCCTTCAGTACTGGAGACAGTCCGCTTATGAAGGCGGCGCGGAGCGCGACGTCATTCCAACCCGACCTCGCAGCCGCGATGCGGAAGTCGACAGCGTAATCGGCCGCGCTCCGACGCCCCTGTCTCAGTGACAGCAGCACGGTCGAGGCGGTCTCGCCTCTGTTGGGATGATCAAACACCTGTTTGAATTCCCGTATAAACCCAGCGTATGACGTCAGAAGCCATGACTGCTGTTCCCAGAGCGCTGTAGCCCAAGCGCGTGCCTCACCTCGAAGCAGATTAATTACATAAGCCACCCGGGTGGCGTCTGCCGCGTACATGACTGGACGCTGTGCAAAAACGAGCGAACACTGCATCAAGAAGTCTGCGCACGTCTCCACACAGCCTCCGTACGGTTCAGGAGGACTTATGTAAGCTTCAGGGGACGGTGGGGGGGGTAGTTGAACGGCCAGTGGAACATCTACATTAGGCCCCGGGCCAGCAGGAGGAGACACTGCAGCGACGCTTGACTCGCGTGCTTCCACTCTGGTGGTGAGAGCCTCCATCCTCTGATTGAGGCTTGCATTTTGCTCAGTTACCAGCTGTAACTGAGCAGTGAAAGCGGTAAGGATTTGCTGCAGATCACTTACCACGCCTCCTGCTGACGCCTGCGCTCCCTGTTCTCCCATTGGCTGTTCAAGCTGTGGTTGACGCCCCTCGGGATCCATGACGAATGGCCGAGAAATCCTGTTGGGAAGGTGTCGTAACACGGACCCACAACAGGGGGCGCTAATGAACGGACAATGGATAAGGGAAGGAGTAACAATTTAATGTTGCACACAAGAGGATTGCGGGCAGGCTCGAAGATAGGAGACCTCAGATGAACGAAGAGCCGGGACCCACACCGCTTCTACCACCAACGGCCTGAAGAACACCGAAGCCGCCAAGCCCCGAGTCCCCAGGTGGTCTCTGTCCTCCGTTGTCGGCCCTGGTACTGCTGGCAGAAAAAACAGAAGGTAGTGAGTGTGAATCCTCACACCCAGCAACCTTGATTACTGATTCTTGTGGAGGGAGAGCCTCCACCTCCAATCATACACACGTGCAGCTCCGAAAATCCAGTCAAGGAATACCACCAGGAAAAAACAGCTGCAAAACAGATCAGATTATTATTCGACGTATAAGTCAGCAGAGAGATTACCTTGTATCGTAAGAGATTTCTCGGCGAGGAGGTGGAGTCGCCGCCCGGCCTTTATGGTGATGGTGATGATGAGATGATGAGTGACAGCTGGTGTTGAGGATGATTGACGGCTGTCACTCCCAGTGGTTCTGGCGCCCTCTTGTGCTTGAAGCCCGCACTCCAAGCAGGGCGCCATCCGGTGGTGGTGAGCCAGCAGTACCTCCTCTTCGGCGGCCCACACAACAAAATGTGGAGTTCTTAAAAAAAAAAGGCTACTGATTTCCTTTTACAATAATTAATTTTTACCTAAAACAATGAAGGTCATTCTTCATGTAAGTTGCAGTTGTTTGTTTTTTGTCCAACACCCCCCCCCCCCCCCCCGCACACACTCACACACACACACACACACACACACACACACACACACACACACACACACACACACACACACCCTCCCTCACCTTTGCTAAGGGTGGCCACAGCAAATTCAGTACAGGCCCGCACTGGGATTTGGCACATGGAGAAACACACACCGCGTCTGGTCTGCTCCAACACTTCCCATCCATGCAGAACTTCTGCTTCACTTCTGACGTGACATAATCAGATGTAAACAGTGGAATGGCTGCAAAAAAAACAAGTCCTTGAATTTGACTGATTTTCATAAACTTTGAGAAAACGCTTCTTCTCTCAATGTTTAATATAACTCAACCTCATGAGAGGTTTGGTGACTCGGAGATGTTCTTGTATCCATCTGTTGACTTATGAAAGATAAATAAATGCACTGCATTTCTATAATGCATTTCCAACTAATAAAGATACTTAAATCGCTTTGCAATGATCCTTAACTTTCACGTCCACTGGTGTCAATGTGCTGCCAAGTCCTGAGCTACCTGGATGCTCTTTTTGTCTTCATGATGTCCAATTTTCCACTTTGACCATCCACACATGCTGACAAGTTGTCCACAGCTGCTAATTAAGGAACTGAATAAACTAACTTTAAAATATAACTGTATAAAGTAACTAATAAAGTAACTTTTCAAAGTAACTGACAACACTGTTTATATGTATATTTGATTCAGATCATATAGTGTCAGATTGGTTTCACTCTGGAATTTTTCAAAGTTTGATTTAATATCTTTAAATCAGTAAAAGCATACAACCAAAAAAAGTGCAGTATTTTGCAGACTGAATGAGCCACACAATGACAGTTTGATGTCCGTTCCAAGCATGCTTACAAATAATATAAAAAATCAAGTCAAGTCATGATACTTTTTCCTACAAACTATAAATGTGTCTCTCACAGTGGACATGCACCTAAGATGAAAATTTCAGACCCCTCCATGATTTCTAAGTGGGACAACTTGCAAAATCACAGGGTGTTCATATACTTATTTTTCTCACTGTATATCTATAAATAAAATGAAAATGGTATGTTTAAATTCTTTAATATTTTGCCCACTAATAAATACCCAATGGCACATTGGCCTAAACAAAAAACAAAAAGTATTTTTTGCATCTGAACTCTTCAGAAAATTTGATAAGTAATCTAAAGCTACATATTGCTTCTAAACTAGGTATGTAGATCATCTGAAATGTGCGATTTTATGAAACATTATTTAAATGAACTGGTAATGTGACCAATCAGCTTCTCTGTTCACATGGCACTAATGATGCAGCTTGAGCCAACCAGCTTGCAATAAAGTATTGCATTGAATACTTCAATGGTTAATTTTTAAACGGAGTGGGACACATTACACTGTTATAAGAATTTAGCTAAACAAACAAGGAGGTGGCAACGAAAAAAGGTGCACTTCAATGTGATTCATACAGAACTGACAAACCGAGGCTAGCATGAATGCTAAAGTAAAGCAACTCATGAAGCTTGTCAACTAAAGCTAATAGATTCTTGGAATTTCTTGAGCTTCAACAGCTCTGTTGAAGCTCAAGATTTACGTAGACTAGGATAGAAGGATCAGACACCTATGAATGAAAACACACTGTTCTGCTGTGCTATAATTCAATGACAACATGATGCCTTCAGATCTTCTGGTGTCTTATGTGTTTTGACGCATTTGTTAAGGTGGTGACCTTGACTTTGGAATTTTGTTTTTTGATGTGTCAGAATCAGTACACTCAATCCACAGGGAAGTTTATAGTTTTGTTTACTAGCCTAACCTGTGAATCAATGGTGTGACATCTTCTGAGTAGAGTTTTACTTTCAACTTCTTTCCCCCATTTGAAATATCAAAGGGACATATATATATATATATATATATATATATATATATATATATATATATATATATATATATATATATATATAAAGTTTGATTAACTATTGAGTGAATAGTACTTTCTGCGATAGACTGGCATTGTGCCCATAGGGTATCTTGCCTCAAGCCCCATGATTGCTAAGACATACTCACTCAAAAATGGCTCTTTGGATGAAGTTAATTCAGTTCTGTGCAGGATTTCCATCTATTAGATATATGTTGTCCCAACTCAAATAAAACACATCCATGTAAGATAATTTAATTGAGTTGGGACTACATATATTCATTAGATGGAATCAAATCCAATGAGTCAGATTTTTGAGTGTATCATACAAACAAATGACTCATTGGATGAACTCAATTCAATTATGGGCAGGATTTCCATATAATAATATATACGTAGTCCCAAGTAAATTAAATTAAATTATCTTGCATGGATGTGCTTTATTTGAGTTTGGGCTACATATATTTATTAGATGGAAATCCTGTTCATAATTGAATTGAGTATATCCAATGCATCAGTTTTTTGAATGTAGTGACCCCATCAAATGTTCCTGACAATTTATCGAATTGACTCAACATACAGTTAAAAAAAACATCACTTGCTGTCATGAAAGCAAAAGGTTTATTCATGTTTGAAATTACACAACTACCACAAGGAAGACTTCTCAGTCCAGGGTGTCGTCTGGTTAGAAAGAAACACTAAACAACTTTAATACATTAGAATCACTGCCACAAATCATTTGTCATGACTTTCAGTTTCAGAATCACATACAATAGAAAAAAGAGAAAAGAAGTTTGGAACCCTGTTGAACAGAGCTGGAGATTTACAGTTCTGAATACTGAAACTTCTATGCGTTAGTTTTATAGTGATTTTTTTTTTTTTTTGCATGATTTAGTAACAAGATGAGCAACATTCAAAATTTTTTTTTTTTTTTTCCTTTTTCTTTTGAGTATTTACAACAGTTTCACTGTTTGGCGTTAATTTATCAACAATGTTCATCATCACCATCATCATCACTATCATCATCATTATCATCAGCCTCCTTTTTTTAACCATCGTACCCCACCAGTTTTCACACAATTAATATTGTTAACATTTTCATTGTTTTTTTTTTTCATTTTAAGTTGCAATTCAGCAACCGCATTTTATTAAAAGATTAAAATATACATTAGATTACATAGAGAATGAAGAGTTTACAGTGTTACAAGATGTAATCAAATTAGCTACATAAAACATTAAATAAGGTAAAAAAAACTTATGGTGGTGATATTGTTTAGAGGTAGTAAGTGAGTACTCTAAGCTACGGAAATGTTGAAAATTATACGTTTTATGAATTTAAATGAGGTAATAAAGCTGTGTATTGATTAGTGGGATGTATAATTACTCTTATGTTTTATTATGTACAACTTTTCATGTGTAATAGGGGGGCGATTGCTCTTGTGTGCGATGGGGAAATGATGTACTGTAGGGGAGTTGGATTCCATAAGCAGTACAAAAAAAATGTTTACATATGTACATACTAAACATCAAATTATAAAATATGGAGTGGTGTCATGTTGCAGTCAAGCAATCAATTACACTTCCTTCTGCTCCAGAGTTTGAATAGTCATTTCCTTGTACTAATGTATACGGCTGTAAGGCAAAATAAATCTTGAAAGTAACTACAAAGCTGCCACTGAGCTGTCAACTGGAGCATTGTTGAGTTGCTGGACAAGATTGCGAGCACATTACAGTCAAAGAAACAGCTGTTTTAATCTATGCACTGTAGGAACGGAAAGACAATCCAATTATCAAAATGGAAATTAGTCATTAAATCGTTACGAATGCAACATAATGGTGTCAGCTCGTGTTTTAAGTTCAGAGGGAAACTACCTGTGTTTTGAAATGATTCCGTTCTGCGCCTTGTTTGTGTGCGTGCTTACCCCTACGACAAAAAAATTATGCTAATTACAGTTGTTGAGATTCATGAAGACACCGAATAATCAAGAAATACTTGGTGTTTAAAGCGGAGAATGGCATTCACATGGTGTGTTTTTGGAAACTTTAAGGTACAGAGAAAAAAAAACGTATTTCCTCTGCAGTTGGTCAGCCGGTTAAGAGTCCATGTCCAGCTTGAGGCTAAGATGCATTAATAGCAAATCAATTCGAGGTATCGGAGTGCACGCTTCCAGGTCCTTCTGTCGGAGATATTACAGAAGATGGAGTTGTTGCATCTTGCCATCCCCCATTCACCTAAGACACAAATAGTAAGGGTCAGGATTACAATCACATTCTCTGAAATATGAACCTAGTGCACTTTATACCAGCAGTGTAACCAAACACGAGTCGTGGAAAACAGCTTCTGCCTGCCCTAATGTCGCAGATACGGTGATGTCACTTCAACCCCAGTCTTCGGTGCATTACAGCAGCATCAGCAAAGACACTCTTGGAATTTTTTTTGTGTCCCAACCCATTGGGATTTCTGCAGTGGCCAACAGCTTGTCGCTACATATTCTCCTGTCAGTCAGGAAGAGGGAGGGCGCGGGCCGTGTGAGGTGGGCAGAGCTGAGTGAAAGTGACAGGGCAGGACCTTTCCAAGAGAGCCCATGCTAGCCAGCCTGACTTTGCTTTGCTCCAGGCGTGACCTAGCCTTTACTGGATCGCTCCACGTCACCATCAACAAAGCTAAAGGTTAGTCTATGCTAATAAATATATATGCCACTTTGGTGGTTGGAGCTACACCAAGATGTGACTTATTCTTTGTCAAACTCTTTTGTTCGATGCCTTTCTTTTCAGGTGTTATGCTTCTGCAACGCCACTGGCCTTTTCGACACCACAGTAGGATGTGAGAAATCTCTGAGCTGACGGTTCTCAAAAGCTTTTAGCAATAAGCAAACTCACAATGACACCTACGGTGTTACACACAGGCAACAGCCCACACTGTGTTTCTGTTTACATAATGCATTCTTTATTATTCATGTTACATATAATTGGAAATGCTACATATATATTGGCAGCATGATGGCTTAGTGGTTGGCACTGTTACCTCACAGCAAGAAGGTCATGGGTTTGATTGGAAACTTTATAATTGTCCAGGTCTCCCTTGGAAAAGAGGTCTCAATCTCAATGGGACTAAGCTGGTTAAATAGAGGTTAAATTAAATTATAAATTTATATATATATAAATTTATATATATATATATATATATATATATATATATATATATATATATATATATATATATATATATATATATATATATATATACACACAACCCCAATTCCAGTGAAGTTGGGACGTTGTGTAAAATGTAAATAAAAACAGAATACAATGATTTGCAAATCCTCTTCAACCTATATTCAATTGAATACACCACAAATACAAGATATTAACGTTCAAACTGATAAACTTTATTGTTTTTGTGCAAATATTTGCTCATTTTAAAATGGATGCCTGCAACACATTTCAAAAAAAAGCTGGGACAGTGGTATGTTTACCATTGTGTTACATCACCTTTCCTTCTAACAACACCCAATAAGCGTTTTGGAACTGAGGACCCTAATTGAGAGTGTCATGATTGGGTATAAAAGGAGCATCTCCAAAAGGCTCAACGTTTACAAGCAAAGATGGGGTGAGGATCACCACTTTGTGAACAGCTGTTTAAGAACAATGTTTCTCAATGTTCAATTGCAAGGAATTTAGGCATTCCATCATCTACAGTCCACAATATAATCAGAACATTCAGAGAATCTGGAGAACTTTCTACACGTAAGCGGCCAGGCTGAAAACCAACACTGAATGTCCGTGACCTTCGATCCCTCAGGTGGCGCTGCCTTAAAACCCACATCATTGTGTAAAGGATCTTACTGCGTGGGCTCAGGAACGCTTCAGAAAACCATTGTCAGTTAACACAGTTTGTCGCTACATCTACAAGTGCAAGTTAAAACTCTACCATGCAAAGCAAGTCATACATCAACAACATCCAGAAATGCTTTTTGAGTGTTAGAAAGAAAGGTGATGTAACACAGTGGTAAATATACCATTGTCCCAGCTTTTTTGGAAATGTGCTGCAGGCATCCATTTCAAAATGAGCAAAGTCTATCGGTTTGAACATTAAATATATTGTCTTTGTGGTGTATTCAATTGAATATAGGTTGAAGAGGATTTGCAAATCATTGTATTCTGTTTTTATTTACATTTTACTCAATGTCCCAACTTCATGGTAAATGGGGTTGTATATATATATATATATATATATACTGTTCTCCATATAATGTGGAATCATGCCAGGTTGGTCATCCAGTGTAAACTGGTGCCAAATCAACATGCATATCCATATACAATCCACTAAAGAGCTAAAAGGGAGATGGAGCGCCATGTACGGCAGTATCTTAATTGCACAATAAGATGAGACATTTTATTAAATATTCTGATGAAAGAAAAATGGTTAATTTCCATTTGTTTTTGAACGCATTTTAAATTCTGTAATTAAAATCCGGAGCTGTCAATAAACTTGAGCAGCACTGCACGCTACAATGTGTGATGCTAATAACGTTGTTGTTAAGAAATAGGATATATACTTTCAATAATGTTGCAAATAGTAGAATTTTTCAGCCAATTGTCATTCTGATGTGTTGACTGTCAAAGACATTCAGGAACGGCTTGTATTTCACCAAACAGATATAATGAGATTGTAATATAGTGAAGAGACAGAAAGCTGTCTAATCCATTTCTCTCCCTCCTTCTTCGTCCCTTCTCATCAGCGAAATTAATCTATACTCTGATAGCTTCGGATTATGTGGTGCTTTACAAAAAGGCTGCATATCAAACCTCATCAAGGAAGATGGAGTTCATGTCGGCAAAGGGCTGCAGGCAATTGCATGTTCATATTTTATCACTGAGATAAGGCTATGGAAAATTCTTTGAAGCATTTCAAAACAGTGAAATGCAGCAGATGGCGTGCAGAAAAACGTCTTTTCATCTCTTTTTGGTATGAGCCGAACAAAGTATTAAAAGATGCTTATTAAAGTAGTTATAGAGAGTTTAAGCCCTGTAATGTCTTTAAGATGAAATCTAATATTCATCCATATCAAGTGATGTCAAAACTATAGTGTTTAATAGGGGCAGATCCGAGGGTCTCCTTTCATGGACCAAAAAAAAAAAAAAAAATCCCTATCGAATATCGTTTCTAAACCCTTTATTCAGCAACAAGTGACTCAACTCGACATGTTTATACCAGACCATATTCACCAAGGTGTAACAAAGGTGTTCACTTTTTAGCGACAGCCATTTAAAACACTCTCTGTTACTTGCCAACATAGTGTCACAGCATCACATTCAACATTGTACAAGTTCAAATTAATAATAATAATAATAATAATAATAATAATAATAATAATAATAATAATAATAATAATAAAGGTTATAAAGTTTGTTGTTGTTGTTGTTTTTCCCTCTGTGGTGTATGTTGTGGCAAAATATACAACAAAATGCAGGAAATGCCACCTAAAAATTAAAAGAAAAAAAATTGCTCCCCCCGAGCTCCCCCATCCCTTAGTCATTCTTTATTCATTCTCAAATACACCCCCCCCCCCCCCCACCCCTTCACAAAATCCTGGATCTGGCCCTGTTTAATATTTATATTCAATCTGTGCATTTCAAACAATGTAACGTCACTGCCCACATTCTTCAATATGTCCTGTAGGCAGGCATAAATGTCAATAAATACATCCACTAGAGGGCACTGCACAGGATCAAGTGTCTCTGTTAACAGCAAACATGGTCAAAGATTTTGCAAAAGAGACAACAGCCTACACATAGGTGGACTGTGAAGAATTCAGTACTTCATTACAAGTGGATGGCAAATTATTTTCATTAAATATCTTTGTCGGGACATGTATGAACTATAGTCTGCACTGCACACAATTTTTTCCCGAATCAGTAAGCTATCTGTTTTAATCCGTATATAATGGAACGTAACGCTGATTACAATAATGTATGAAATGCATCAGGGTACTCATGCATACACTGTGTGTGCTACAGACGTATCTGTAATGGTGTGCTTGACTATGTATGACTTCATCATATGACCTCTGTGTGACTCCATTATGAAGTCTTTATGGTGCCGTCTTATCTGGCCAATCTGGTGAAACCCTACGTGCCAGCCCGGCTTTTGCGGTCGCAGGATGCGGGACTACTCTGTGTTCCCAGGGTGAAGAAGAAGTCAGCGGGTCAAAGAGCTTTTTGTTATCGTGCGTCTTCCTGTGACCGTGAGGCAGTCGGAGTCCATGGACATTTTTAAGTCAAGACTTAAAAACTATTTTTACTCTCTTTGTTATACAACCCCTGGCAAAATTATGGAATCACCGGCCTCGGAGGATGTTCATTCAGTTGTTTAATTTTGTAGAAAAAAAGCAGATCACAGACATGACACAAAACTAAAGTAATTTCAAATGGCAACTTTCTGGCTTTAAGAAACACTATAAGAAATCAAGAAAAAAAGTTTGTGGCAGTCAGTAACGGTTACTTTTTTAGACCAAGCAGAGGAAAAAAATATGGAATCACTCAATTCTGAGGAAAAAAGTATGGAATCACCCTGTAAATTTTCATCCCCAAAACTAACACCTGCATCATATCAGATCTGCTCGTTAGTCTGCATCTAAAAAGGAGTGAACACACCTTGGAGAGCTGTTGCACCAAGTGGACTGACATGAATCATGGCTCCAACACGAGAGATGTCAATTGAAACAAAGGAGAGGATTATCAAACTCTTAAAAGAGAGTAAATCATCACGCAATGTTGCAAAAGATGTTGGTTGTTCACAGTCAGCTGTGTCTAAACTCTGGACCAAATACAAACAACATGGGAAGGTTGTTAAAGGCAAACATACTGGTAGACCAAGGAAGACATCAAAGCGTCAAGACAGAAAACTTAAAGCAATATGTCTCAAAAATTGAAAAATGTACAACAAAACAAATGAGGAACGAATGGGAGGAAACTGGAGTCAACGTCTGTGACCGAACTGTAAGAAACCACCTAAAAGAAATGGGATTTACATACAGAAAAGCTAAACGAAAGGCATCATTAACACCTAAACAGAAAAAACAAGGTTAGATGACTGGATGAAAGTCATATTCAGTGATGAATCTCGAATCTGCATTGGGCAAGGATATGATGATGCTGGAACTTTTGTTTGGTGCCTTTCCAATGAGATTTATAAAGATGACTGCCTGAAGAGAACATGTAAATTTCCAGTCATTGATGATATGGGGCTGCATGTCAGGTAAAGGCACTGGGAGATGGCTGTCATTACATCATCAATAAATGCACAAGTTTATGTTGATATTTTGGACAATTGAAAGGATGTTTGGGGATGATGAAATCATTTTTCAAGATGATAATGCATCTTGCCATAGAGCAAAAACTGCAAAAACATTCCTTGCAAAAAGACACATAGGGTCAATGTCATGGCATAGGGTCAATGTCAATGAGCAGATCTGATTTGTTGCAGGTGTTAATTTGGGGGATGAAAATTTACAGGGTGATTCCATAATTTTTTCCTCAGAATTGAGTGATTCCATATTTTTTTTCCTCTGCTTGGTCTAAAAAAGTAACCATTACTGACTGCCACGATCTTTTTTTCTTGATTTCTTATAGTGTTTCTTAAAGCCAGAAAGTTGCCATTTGAAATGACTTTAGTTTTGTGTCATGTCTGTGATCTGCTTTTTTTCTACAAAATTAAACAACTGAATGAACATCCTCTGAGGCCGGTGATTCCATAATTTTTGCCAGGGGTTGTAAATAGCTTTTTTTGTTTGTTTTACTCTTTTACTTCTCTTTTTAATTATGCATGAAATTGAATTTTTTTAATGTTTACTTATTTATTTAAAATTTTATATTGAACTGTTCTGTGTGAGGCTCCTTGAGGCGGCTTTGTTGTGATTTGGCGCTTTATAAGCTGATTAAAATTAATGAATTAAATTAAGTCATTCATACTAATCAAGTATAAAGATTTTGCTGATCAACATATGTTTTCAATCATCCGTCCAAGCTGCTTGGTTTTTTAGATGTTTTTCAGACAATGTTTTCCTTGACCTTTAACCACACCAGAGCAAAACTGAATCACCTCTCGATATCTATCCAAGCTTTATTACCACTAAGTTTAATCCATCTTGGCTTCTTGGTGGTTGAGATATACAAAAGAAGGTATTTTTCACACCTTATTTTCATCGCTCTTGACCCTTAACTTTTGATTAAACTTCCCCAAAATCTAATCACTTCTACATACAGTACATTATCATATACCTATAAATGATACGCCAATATGATTGGATAAAACACTAAAGAATAAATAGCAATACACCCTTTTCGTGGACGGGTAATATTTTTCATACCACCCAAGTAATCAGCCAATCCGGACAGCGGAGCGGCGCCACGACAAAGAGGTGCGGTCAGAGGAACTGTGAAATACTGGTGAGTCACTATTAATAATTTCTTACGTGTCCAACCTCGTAGGTTGATCGTTAAAATTAAATTCATTAGTTCTAAAAGCCATCATAATTATTTATAGTAAAATGTTCTAGTTCTTTCTACTAAGGTTTGAACTTTGAGTGTTTACACAGGAGAGAAAAGTGAGAAAATGTTAATGCCTGTTTGAGAAAAGTGTATAAAGTGTGTAGTGAGGGGTTTTACAGCCTTAAAACATCTATAATAATTGTAAAAAAAATAACGCTGACTACTTCGTGGATTTCGCCTACCACGGGTTATTTTTAGAGCGTAACTCCTGCGATAAATGAGGGACCACTGTATATGATACAATCATTATCAAGTTGTTCACCAATGAATATGGCTTTTTACACCCTTCAGAAAACCATACAACATTTATCATTTATAGGTATATGATTAAATCGTTATCAAATTGTTCACCAATGAATATGGCTTTATACACCCTGAAGAAAATCATACACCGTTTTTTTTTTAACTGATATTTTTCCAAGTAATGTTCCCCCCAAGTTTGAAGGAAATTACATCCAGCTATTTTTGAGTTATCTTGACCACCGACACATGCGCAGGTGAAAACATCGCTTGCCAAGGCCCAGGGTAGAAAAGTTTGGAAAACTCAGTGTAATGCATTTATAGTGTAGTAAATATAGACCAACAGCAGTGCACAACCGGCATACTTACATTTATACCGTGTGGACTATACATGGTGTTTCCCCCAAGAGCATCATTGTATCCTGCCGTCTGACTGATAACATGGCGCAGGGTATCCACCTGAGGGGACAGACAAGGTGGGCAAGCGGGTCACCTCCACTGTCCCACAGCTGGACAACATCATGTTTAAACATGCTGAGTGAAGCCACAGACTACTGTGAAACTACGGAAATAACACGGCCAGCTTTGGAACACAGCTAATAGATTTGTAATGACAAAAAGCATACTGACATTACTGCCATGCGCAAGTTAAAAATTTTGTAATATAGTGAATTAGTTAACGGAAGAGACACTATGGCTGTTCTCAATTAGATTTTGTTTTACCTTAACCGTGAATAGAAAAGATTTTCTCACAAGTGCATGGAAGCAATTGTGTGTCAGTTGTGTAGCTGCACTGGACTTACAAAATGGAAGACATCAACAACAAACAATAACAGGATGAGACAGGAAGAGAGCAATATAGAACAGAGGAACAGTCATGAAAGTTTTCTGGGAATTGCTGAATTTCTGGATGTGGAGTGTACCGCTATCTATACCAGACATTTTTATGTCAACATGGTGTGTTTGAATATTACATATATGCAAACTGCTATTACCTACAAATATTAGTGTTTACTGTGATTAGCATATGCAGCTAGCATATATCGTAATGCTAATGTGGTTGACGCTAACATTGAGAGCATATGCTCACCAAACATGCAAACCACGGTTGAGATTAACTGTGGTTAGCATCATCTGTAGTTAGCATGGTCACACATGCTAACCACATATACTGTGGCTAATGCTATAAGTTACCATTAACCAACACTGGCACTTACTGTGGTTAGCGTAGCCCATAGAGCTGCAAATAAGAAGAACTAGAGTGGACAGTCGGCTATTTTCCTGACCCCAAAGGAGTAGCGTCAGTGAAAAAAAACTGCAAAATACAGTCAAAATTCCTGAGAGCTATGGTTGTTACAGATGTACGAACTGCAAAAAAAGAGAAAACAATATTTCCTTCCACAAATGATTATTTTTAGTGATTTTAAATTGGGAAAATCACTGGGGAAAAGGTTGTTCCAGTATCCAACATGCACGTATGCTTTAGTGTAGCAGAAATGTGCCAACTGTGTCAAAACATGAATGTAAATGTAGTTAATGTGAACAAAATAATCAAAATATATCTGTTATAAACTCATCCTAGATTTCTTTCTTGGATAAACAACGTTTCCTTCCACAAAACAGTATTTGTAATCAGTAAAATGGCTGGGGGAATATGTTTTTCACTCGCTACTTTTAGCAATGAACATGTGTGTGTGGTTTAATGTAACACTCAGCAACTGTGCACACTGTGTTTAAATCATTGTAGATTTATTTAATTCCTAATGTTATGGTGGCATGAACCGGCAAAGGAAGGAAAGCAATTCTAACCACCAATGGTGAGTCAAGTGAAAATTAGCTTTTTCCTGCCTTTATTGTTACTTCTGCACTGAAAGTGTACTGTGTTTACACATCAGGGTACTTTGCATTATTATGTTGCAAGGGTCTCCTTATGGGTATGTTCCTACTATGGAAGCAGTATAGGAAATGCACTCTGGAGTTCTTATACACTGAAAAAAGAGAGTGTTTGAACCAACTTAAAAAAAGTGTTACAATTTGTAAAAACCTGAATGAATTAAGTTGTTAGAACTTAAGTTTGAAAGTTAAATCAACTCTAACTTATAAACTTAAGTTCAAACAACTTAATTCATTCAGGTTTTTACAAATTGTAACCATTTTTTTTTAAGTTGGTTCAAACATTTTCTTTTTCAGTGTACAATGCTCTGCATACATGTGCAAACAACACCAACAAAGTTGGCGAATCCAAAAAAACGCAATGTTCATCAGTATTCGCCACTCTGAGATACTAGTCTAACTGCTAATGCATAGCTGCATAGCCTAATGCTAAGTGAGGTTTTAGTTAATCCAACATGTCAGGTTGCCAAAAATGCTGTGCCATTGCAGCAATGTCTAGTTTAAAGAGTGGTACATTCCTCAACTGGAAATCCAGAAATCTGCACAAAAATTTCATCACTGGAGGAACAAAAGGGGAAATACACAGTACTATAAACCCAATACCAATCCAAGAGCTCAAGTCAGAGCCAAATGCACAAAATTGAAAAACATTAACCAGATGTTTTTTTTTTTTTTTTTTTTTTGCCTGGTTACCAATTATAATTTGTCTCCAATAATATGTCTGAACATATCTGTGGTGTTATATTCTACCCTCAAAAGCAGGGTTTTTTTATTTTATTTTATTTTTTTAATTTTATTGTGCATCGGACTGCACTGTGGATGGTTCAGTACACAGGCAAGACAAGGACAGCTCTCTGCACAGGTAGTCAGGAACTGTCCCTGATTGTTGATCCTACCTGTGACTGTACATTGGCTCCGACTTGTGCCCCTTGGTAAGAATCCCCATTCAGACTCTGCATGCTCAAGAACATGTCCCCAGAGTTTGGGAGGTTAAAAGAACCTGAAGAACCTGGAAAGGGAAGATGTAAGTAGCTGAATATATGAGAGGGCTATCAGGGAAAGCACACACACACACACATAAACACACACTCACACACGCACCAACCACTAAGGTCTGCATACCCACACCCGACTCAAACAGATGCCAAGAAAGGCTCCCAAAAATAGCAGGCAACTACAAGGATGGAGGAGGGAAGAAAGGAAAGGAGACGAGGAGAGGATGCAGAAAGGACTGAAGAGGATTCTTTTCAAATGCAGCGGACAAAATGAAATGAAAATCATATGACACAGGAGGGGTCGACTCTACATGTGGTTGGTTGCTTAAGCTCCCATATATTCCACATCACCTACATCGGATCTAACACATCTGGCGGGAGGCGTCACATGGTAAATGACAAGGACAATAAGAAGCTTATGAAAAGAGCAGTACCAGTAAACATGTTGGTTAAAAGAGTGTTTTTGCTCTCTGCAGAATCCAGCTGAAACTCTTCATCTTTCATCTGGAATCCTGGGTGCAAGAAAAAGGGACCACTTCATAAGCTTACCATCCCGACGCAGGTCAACCTAGTCCAGCATCACATTGTTAATTCCACATCATAAGACAGCTGTGATCGAGCACTGCTATTTGTCTTTTTTTATTATTATTATTATTTAAGACCAACAATGACGAGCGCTCAGCCGAGCTACATACCATTACACTACAAATGACAGGATGCTGACAGAAAGTCAAGGGAAAAACAAATCCCACTGGCATCATTCCGAATTCTTTTCTGTTTTTCTATTTTGCCAAAAATACACGTGTTCTCGGTTCACAAGTCAGGAACGCTCGCTTTATGCATGAGTTTGCTTGGCATCAACTGTCTTACAGACAGGAGACGCTGTGATCCCCGAGCTGGGAGCAGAGGCTGTCACTCTCGGATGTGTGAGCGGTGCAGGTACGCAGCAGATTAAGGCCTGAGGTACACAGCATATTCCGGATGTATTTTCTTTGTCTTTTTTTTTTGCAGGAGTGCCTACCGGAGTTCGGCGTGGTAGGAGAGTTGGCCTGGCTGTTCTGCACTGCAGCGGCTGCAGCGTGCGCCGCATTTACAGCAGTCTTAGCGGCGTACAGGTTGGCCTCTTCTTGAAACTTGCCGATATTTTTCTTGTACCGGATCCTTTTGTTGCCGAACCAGTTGGATACCTGCGTGGGAGAGCAGAGGAGGAGCGGAGGAGTCAGACGTCAAACAGCCACAGCAGCGTGCACTGAGTAGTGTGATTGTTTCAAGATGCCACGTTTGGGTCCATCAAGTACCCAATTCCCAGCCCCTGCAGTAATGTCCGCTGGGTACACAAGCTAATTAAGCCATAATCAGGAACCACTTGTGTCTTCTCATGGATGGGAGCATGACATGCTCTCAGTTTTGTCTCCTGACAAAACTAAAACACAAGGGGCTCTTTGCTCCTGCTGCATAGGTAATACAGGAATTATATTTAAAATATTACACGTTAAATTCACATTAAAATCATACATTAATTCATTTTCTAAACCTGCTTATTCCAACTAAGGGTCACTGGAGGACTGGAGGCTATCCCAGCGCTCACTGGGAGAGAAGTACACCCTAGTATACTGTACAGTCACATTAAATTGTTGTAGTTAACCCAGTGAAATGCAGGAAAACAATTTAAGAAGTCCTGAGACAACTCTTATAAAAATCTGTACCATTAATGGCTATTAAAAATAATAATGTAATAAATGTAATTCTGGAAATCAAATTAGTAAAACAAATAAATAAATGAGAAAAAAAACTGTTGTAAAATTTCTCTTTCTGTCTCTCATATATATACATATGTCTCAATACAAAATAAATAAAATATAAAAAAAAAATCCCCTTTCTGTCTCTCATATATATATATATATATATATATATATATATATATAGTGTATAAATGTCTCAATACAAAATGCAATACATTTTTTTTTACATCAAGGTACACACAATAAGACAGTGAGACAATGTGTATATGCTAGTGTGCAAACATGTTAGGCATCCAAGAATTGTGATTGTAGTGTATTGTTTGGGTACCCGCCCCCCCTCATTAAAGCATCAACATATGATGTAATCTGAAATCTGATTTCAGATTACATCACAAATCAACACACAAATCAAATCAACACAAATCAAATATTTTTAACCACTTTTATCAGTCTGTCAAAAAAAAAAAAAAAATGTTGTAAAAACCTGAAAAAACATGTGTGTGTGTTTGCAATTGACATAACACAAGAATCAGAGAGTCATGATTGACATGCATAAGAAGTACCGATTGATTTGAAATGTCCAATGTTTTGGCAAAAAGCAGACATGAAGGAAGAGTTGAAAACACTCAAATTCAGACATATCTGAATTTGAGTGTTTTTACACTCCGAGCAGTTGAAACTTGACATCCAACATCAGTCAGATGGTGAAAAGTGGTACACGGGCTGAACCTCGTGCGTGGACGCTGCCTCTGCAATAACAGCGGAATAATAATGAGGTGATGCTTGTTCTTAATGGTCCTATAAATTAGAGTGTCTTGTCGTGGTGCTGCTGCTACCCCCAACACCCCCGCGCCCCCACAGCCCGGCAGCCCACGGCTGGACCAGCCAAAGAGCAGCTGCCCCTAATGACGCTTTATTTAATTTCCACCCATGTGCTTAAATTTTAATATCCCCAGCAGCCCGCCAATGCTGCGGCATAAAAACTGACTGGATTTGCAGGACATCAGATCATTTCTATCCTGCACGTCGCTGTGCTCTAAATCTTTAATATCTAGGCAATTAAAATTAATGACCATTCAGGCAAGGTGCAATGTTGGCAGGGTTTCCTTGACATCAATTGTTTGATGGGTTTACCTAGAGGTTAAACTAACAAGCAAGGTTTAATTGAAAGCAATGAAAGCCCTGGCCATCATCCTTTTTACTTAACCTGCTTTATAGAGGATTCTCCAGCCAAAGACGATACTATTTTC
The DNA here is from genome assembly GCF_902500255.1 of Thalassophryne amazonica. Taxonomy (NCBI): domain Eukaryota; kingdom Metazoa; phylum Chordata; class Actinopteri; order Batrachoidiformes; family Batrachoididae; genus Thalassophryne; species Thalassophryne amazonica. The sequence continues at coordinate 22,175,018 of NC_047107.1, forward strand.
TCCTTGTTTTCGACAGCTCACAAAGTGCTCGCCGGACCGCTGAAATCATGGGAAATGTTATCTAAGCTTTGCCATTCTGGTTAACACTCAGCAATAAGTGCTGCAATTTTATGGTTAAATGTGCAATTATTATCGGAAGCAGGAACCGCTGAAACATCACATTTCAATGAGGGCACTCTGGTTCTTGGTGAGGAAAGAAACATATTCCAACTTTTGTTCTTTGACACCCTCAGCACTGCGGGCGTCAAATCCTCTGGACCTTCTTCATTCTGCACACATTCCTCTCCTCTCCACTGAACTCTGTCTTCAGTGATTCTTGAGTTCAGCTAAATATTGAGTAAATGCAAGGCACTGTAAGGTGCAGAGTGCAACCCAATCTACAGAACTAATTCCCTTTTTATCTCGTGGTAGACCATGCATTCAATTGACTCCTACATGCAGTGAGAACCAGGTTTTGAGACTGAATTACCTGACATCAGCAGCCTCAAAGGCAGCGATTGTATAATGACCATGCAGGCTCCTTGCAAAAACGCGATACCGGTACTTTCATTGATACCCGCTAGATGGGCTATACGGAATGCAAGTTAATAATTCAAACTATTTCACCCCATTGCAGGTCAATAGTCCTCTCTTGTCAATGGAAATCAATGTGTGATCTGTCTAAGATCTCACCACATCTGAGGTTAGAGCGGTCTAAGCCCTGAATACAAAGGTTGTGTCTCTAGCAGCTCCATTATCGATTATACAACACACATTAATAATAAATACAAACTCAAGCCTTAGTTTCTTGTTTCTTCTTAAATTCACTGTGTGGCACAAAATATCGAAAAGTGTGACTGACAAGAAAAGCATGGGCAAATATTTGAACAAGAGCTCCATTAAATGTTGAAAGCGCATTAAATTTTGAACACTTTTTCTTCTTTTCCAAATGGAAACTGTGCTGCATTCTTTGAAAAGTTGGAACAGAACTGTGAAACATCAAAGAAACCTGAAGTTATAATTTCAACTTGGTAAATTTGATCCAGACACTCTGACAGTGATGTGAGTTTTTCACAAGGCTGTTATTTAGCCACTAAACTAGCTAGCTATTGGCGCAACAAGCTAGTAGCTTCAAAAACTGCACATGGACAATTAACTTGAACACACTTCTCACTCCTGCTCAAGAAAAGTTGAAAAAAAAAAAAAAAAAAACATCAACGCACAATTTCCAAATAAAATTTAACTTTGAGTTTGTGTGAGTTTCTGTTTTCAGTAATTGTAGTTGTAAACCTGTAACAACTGATTTGAGAATGTGGAAACATCAGGAAAGTTAATCTTATCAACTGTATGTTAGAGCACTCTGTCACGCTAGCAATTAGCAATAAAAATTTCAATTTGTGCAGTCTTGTACTCGATAATCTTGACTCATACTGTAGCTACCACATTGTAAGTATTGCCAATCAGCATACAAATACTGAGCCCTACAATTTTTTTTTTTTTTTGGTAAAATCATTAACTGGGTACTAGCCTGACTTTACCCAAAGAACACAAATTATTAGAATGCAGTACTTAGTGTACAACTGAAGCACAAGTACATTGGTCAGACTGACTTTTCTGGCTAGCAAGCTATAAAGTTAGCCAAATAGCAATGAAGCTTACATGGACACTACCTGCATATTAAATTAAAGCAGTTACTTGTTTATATGTTAGTAGGAAAGAAAAACAATATATTGTCTAAATCTGAATGCATGATATGGCACAATAACATAAAAGCCACCCCTATTGTGAACATGATTTATTTCAACTGACATGAAGTTAAGCAGAATCAAGAGTGCTTGTGACTGGCTGTTGATACAAACTTGGATGGAAAGAAATCGTTCCAACTGAGCAACTCTTCAGTTCATAAATTAAATAAAAATTAATGAATTAAAAGCCAAAATGCTGTGTGAATGACACCAACCAACAGCTAACCTGGCTGGTCAATTAGCTAACAGCTTCTGTAAATGTTATATATATATATATATATATATATATAGGCATAAATGTATTACAGCTCCAGCTATGTAGTGTATCCACTGAGGTTGTAAATATAAATATTGCATTTTTTACTTTTGACCAAGAAAAGTAAAAGAAAACACTTTTGGAAGTTGATATTTCTATTGAGAAATTCTGAAATATCTCCTTAGTGAGGAATTTGGTAGCAACATCACTTTTCACTGTTGTGTATCCTCACTAAAAGAACAAGTTATGGATTTGAAAGCACGGTGTTTCTTGTTGCACTTGATGTACCGAATCCTAAATTTCCAGTATAATTTTTTATCACAATTTCATGTGCCCTGTGTATCCATGTCTGTCAGTCTGTTCAGTGACTATTTTAAGCAAATTATGTGAAACTGTGTTTCCTTCTGAGAAAAAAATCACTGGTAGACTGATGATTGATAATCATTTGAAAAGCACAGCAACTCACATATACTAAATGCACTTTCTACAGGCATACTGAACCTATTCACACAATTTAGTGATAAACCAACACATCTTTTCAAATGCTGCATCAATGCTCTGACAAAAATTTTCAAATCTAAGGCACTTTGACACTTGCACAAATTTGATCCTCGCACTGCCGCACAATTTGCCATGCCAATGCAAACCCACATTGTCCTACTTTGTCCCACTTAATGCCACGGTATATAAAATAATCATTTCGTAGCCAATGACGCATTTGCTCTCAGAGCTTGGCTGATGAAACCATCTCCCATCGCTCCCAGAATCACAGAGAAATTACCTACAGCTGCAGCTTGTCTCGTGCGCCTCTCGTGCATGTCTCGTGTGCTTCTCATGTGCATCGTGCGGCACAAAACGCATTTGGAATTGTCTCAAAGGTAATTATTCATAATAGTCATATTGTAATGGCTTTGTAAAACAGTTGCATTTTCATTCCTTCTTATGAGTTAGATAATGTATCTGTAAAATTATGTTTATCATAGATGTAACATCTCATCATAATCATTTAGATGTGCTGCGTGCAATGAAATGCCTTGGCACAGTGTTTTTGAATAGGTTGTGCAATGTTCACGATTAATTCACAAAATTAATGTTTGCCAGAAGTTTTGAACATTTTCTTTGCACGCTGAGACGCATCCGCGCACAGTTCACGTGTAGTTTATAACAGTTCACGGCGAGTTTATTCACTGGCACGCAATCTTGCATGCCAGTGCGGGAATCAGATTCGTGCAAGTGTCACGGCACCTTTTGTTTTAAACTTGAAGATCACATGTCACAGTCAGGCGATGGGCTTGAACCACTCTGTAAAAAGCTCAATATTTACACCAATCATCAAAAAACATCTTTTGGAAAAATAGCAATAAAATCAAATCAAATAAAATCTGCTTGTCAGAGCATTTATTTTGCTGTTGGGTTGACTTGATTGACTGATGAAGAAACATTCATTTCCACATCGTGATGCGTCTTATACTTGGGAATATTCCACATTTGTCATTTTCACATGCTTGCACATAAAGTCATTTTTTTTTTTTACATTTTAGATTGACTGCACTAAGGATTGTGAATATTGCCACTTGAAGGAACAGAAGTAAACCTCACTATCTTGTGAGCAAATTTATCCAAGTTTAGCACACAATTTGGAATTTGCTAAATTCTTAGTTACAAACTTTACAGTTTCAGCAAAAAATGAACACAGCATCCTATTAATTATGACCTTTAGACATCTGTTAATTGTGATACAAACAGAAGCCTAACATGGTGCATGCAAACTGATAGAAATATGACTGCATCGTGCATGCAGAGAGCACCACCCGATGCACTCGGGTGACTTGCTCGTCTCAAAATCGATAAGCAGGATTCAATATTATTCAAATCACACATACACTCAAACAACCCAATAATAATGTTTGAGAAATTCAAATGCATCTTTTTGTTCATTTGACAGTGTCTGCTGTATTGCACTGCAGGTTGTTCAGAGGAAAACAATTTGATTTTAACTGTTGCAATCTCATCCTGTCCAAGAGACACATTTATGTGCACTCGATCTAAGGCGAGACAGCTGTGCATCACTTGTATTTTAAATGCTCTCTGTTAAAGCGATGCATTATGTTTCATTAGTGACGATGCATTGAGAGAGGCCATGGACTGATATTAGCAAACAGACATTTTTAGCTTAATGAACTGCATGTGGAGTCACCAAAAAGCCTACAGACGTGTTTGGAGTGTTCGAGATATGACTTGGTTGAATTCCCAGAGGTAGCCATGGTGAATATTTTCTGACTCCAAAGGAGGGCACTTAAGGTGCACGTGGCATCACGTTGAGCCTCCTCACTTTGTTATTCACTTAAAATGAGCCAAAGCACTAAGAATAAGTCAATAAGAATGTCTGCTGTGGCTGCTGCTTGTCGAGGAGTGCCGCTAATGGGCCCGCTGATGAGTTCAAGTAAATTTTTAAAAGCCGTCTAATTTCTGCATCGTCCTTTTTCTTCTCATGGACAGCCGCCCATTTAGTATGGCACTCACAAAAACACCCAGAGTAGAGCTCCATTTTGCAGGGTCAATGCCCATTTCTTAAAAAGCAAAAATTAAACTTAGTGCGCAAATTCAATACATGACACAACTACAGTTGCTCCAAAACTGAAAAAAAAAAAAATAAATAAAATAAAATAATAATAATGCTGAATGTGGCAAATGAGAGCAAGAATTAAAATCTGACACATTTGTACACACATAACGTGGTGGCATGTTTCAAAAATACAGATGGGCCCACAAGTATTTGGACAGTGATACAATTTTTGCCTCTGTACACCAACACAACGGACTTGAAATGGAACAATCAAAACGTATTAGTGGAGACTTTCGGCTTTGGAAAAAAAGAATGAACAAAATGTCACATGAACCATTGGGATTACAGCCATTTTTATACACAGTGCCATCTTTTTTTGAACAATCAAACTAAATGTCAGAAATGCTGTTAATACTGTCGTGCAGCATGGTGGATTAGTGGTTAGCACTGTTGCCTCACAGCAAGAAGATCATGGGATCGATTCCCACCTGTGGCCTTTCTGTGTGGAGTTTGCATGTTCTCCCCATGTTTGCGTGGGTTTTCTCTGGGTGCTTCTTTTTTCATGTATGTATATATATATATATATATATATATATATATATAGATATATATAAATCCATTCTTCTCCCTTGGGTACTTTGTTGGACCATGCACCGATGGACACTACTCGACTTCCCTCTTCGGCATACTTTATCACAGAGTGGTCCATGGGCCACTGGTGGTTGGAAGGACTTCTTCAAAAAATCTCTGAATTCCTCCAAATTTCCTACCAGAAACATCAAAATCCTTTCCACCAGTCGCGTCACATGCAGACGAATTGTTTCTGAAGGTGTCACTTCAAACAAGAGCAACTAGGATCCGAGAGGAAAAAAACAGAGTAAGACATGAACAGTGACTCAGTCCTTCAACATAAGCAGCCTATAACCCTGTCCAGATTACCCACGGTTCTGTGCATCACGTATCAGCCTCCACTCCTATGTCAGGACCCATAGGAGATGACTACAGACCTTGTATAGCTTATTCAATCTATCTATAATCAACAGATAGTTTGAATAAACATTATGTTTGGAAACCAATGGTGTGAGTGGATTTGGGGACGAAGCAGGAGAGAATCATCTTTGCTGCATCAACAGACAGCAATACACTGCATGTAGAAAGTATACACAGAGCTTCACTTTTTCTACATTTTGTTATGTTACAGCCTTATTCCAAAATGGAATAAATCATTTTGAGGTCAAGTCTGAGGTCACGAGCGCTCTGGAGCAGGTTTTCATCCATGATGTGTCTGCACATTGCTGCTTTCATCTTTTGCTCAATCCTGACTCGCCTCCCAGTGCCTCTCACTGAAAAACATCCCCACAGCATGATGCTGTCACCACCATGCTTCACTATAGGGCTGGTGCCTGGTTTCCTCCAAACATGACACTTGGCATTCATGCCAAAGTTTTCAATGTTTGTCTCATCAGACCAGAGAATTTGTTTGTCATGGTCCGAGAGTCCTTCAGGTGCCTTTTGGCAAACTCCAGACGGGCTACCATGTGCCTTTTACTAAGGAGTGGCTTCCGTCTGGCCATTCTACCATACAGGTCTGATTAGTGGAACGCTGCAGAAATGGTTGTCCATCTGGAAGGTTCTCCTCTTTCCACAGAGGAATGCTGGAGCTCTGACAGCATGACCATCGGGTTCTCAGTCACCTCCTTGACTAAGACCGTTCTTCCCCAATTGCTCAGTTCTGACATGTGGCCAGCTCTAGGGAGAGTCCTGGTAGAACCAAATGTCTTTCATTTATGGATGATGGAGGTCACTGTGCTAATTGTGACCTTCAAAGCAGTAGAAATGTTTCTGTACCCTTCCCCAGATTTGTGGCAAGAGACAGTCCTGTCTCGGATGTGTACAGATAATTCCTTTGACTTCATGCTTGGTTTGTGCTCTGACATGCACTGTCAACTGCGGGACCTTATATGTAGACAGGTGGGTGCCTTTCCAAATCATTTCCAATCAATTGAATTTACCCCAGGTGGCCTCCAGTTAAGCTGTGGAAACATCTCAAGGATGATCAGTGGAAACAAGATGCACCTGAGCTCAATTTTGAGATTCATGGCAAAGGCTGTGAATATTTAGAAACATGTGATTTCTTCATTTTTTAAATAAATCTGCATAAATCTGGAAAAAAAATCACACTGTCATTATGGGGTACTGTGTGTAGAATTTTGAGGAAAAAAATATTTTCATCCATTTTGGAATAAGGCTGTAACAAAACAAAATGTGGAGAAAGTGGAGCGATGGCAATACTGGATGCACTATGTGTATTTGTGTGAGTGTATATATATATATATATATATATATATATATAATTTGAAAGTCTACACTACAAGAACATTGCGATGGTGTGCAGAGGCAACATTAGAAAAAAAGAAATAAAGTATCACTGCCCAAATACTTATGGACCTAAGTGTATAGTCACTTGTTTGTTAAAGGTGTGATGCAAATGCTGAAAATTCATATGCACGCTTGTAAATTCAGCATTTACAGTAAACTTTAATAACATTAGCACTGATCCAGAAATGTGAGGGAGGGAGAGTCTGTGCAGTGACAAAACTGTGAGTCTGTACATACATAAAAAAGGAGGTACAAAAAGAAAACAAATAATAATAATAATGAAAACAGTGGATCAGGAGAAGTTATGACATACCTGTGATACTGTGATGGTGCTTCCCACCCCCTGAAGGCAAAAAAGAATGGGCTTTTACAGTATCTGACTCTTCATGACTACACTCAACATACCCCTCAACACCCCCTCCCCACAAACAAACAACACTTCAGATTAATCCTTACTGTATAGATTGCTTCTTTGTGTCTCAACCACAGAACAATAGAGTGTAAAAAATTAATTAATTAATAAATAAAATTAGATAGGAATCACAATGATAGCAGAAAGAAGGAGAGAACAGGATAATAATACTTTGGATGTGGGGGTTTAGGTGTGAGAGATATTGCCTTCAGGTTTAGGAGGCTATTCTATATATATATATATATATATATATATATATATATATATATATATATATATATATATATATATATATATATATATATATATATATATATATATATATATATAAAAAGTGGGAAAAGGCACATCTTTGAAAATGTAAGTGTGAAACAGCATCCTGCACAAATATGCAGTGAACGTCTAACATAGAATTAGGGATGCAGGAGCTCCGGATTATAGCAGCTTGTCTTGACCTGACTGACCAGGCGGCAGAGAGAGCGCACATGGCGGATGAGAATGAGCGGGGGAAATGGCAAGGGAGCAGCTAAGGACGGACACCATAGTGCTGTGATTGAGCCTGAGACGATATAGGCTCCCCCTGTGGCCCTGCTCTGACTGACTGGGACCAGCCTTGACTGAAGCATCATTAGGCAGTCACAATGTCAAGGTTGGGTAAGGACATGTTGTCTTGGCGGTGTGACCTACAGTAAGTACCCCTCTAGGCTTTAGCCCTTTAAACCCTGATTGCCCCCCCTAGCTACTGTTAGATGAGCGCTACCCACCTGGGAAACTGTGATGCTGCACTTCTTGGCCAGTTCTTCTTTAGCCTCCTCGCTTGGGTAGGGGTTACTGAGGTGCGAGTAGAAATATTCGTTCAAAATTTCCGTCGCCTGCTTGCTGAAGTTTCTCCTTTTCCGCCTGAGTGGTGGGTAAAACGAGAGAAAAGGCCAAGTGAGCCTATTAGTGGGAACCGGCATTAACTCATCAATTTGGATCGCACAAATTGCACAATCAATCTCACACATAAATGGTGAAAATAATGAGGAATGGGCTCTAAGGGCCCTCAAGAGCGGAATATCATGTCCTGCTCCAAGAGTCTCGTCAACACTGAGAGAAATGAACTCCGACCAATAAAATGACAAGGCATGCACACAAACACACACACACACACACACAGAAACATTAACACAAACCACATACAAAGTTTAATTTGGTCTGTTGGTCTCCAATCTCCAGTCCAAGCGTGTAATGTGTAGAGTTTAGTGCAGCGCATGGGCGGGCTTCATGATGGAGCGCAAAGCCCAGTCGGAGTGGATCTCGGTACATTATAGAAATCACGGCATGCACAGTTGAGCATTGTTCCTGAAGTGCCACAGCCCCAGGGATCTCCAGTGGAAACAAGCAAACTCTAACTAGATCTGGGTCCCCTTCCCTCCCAAGGGCACTACTTATCATGTGGTTGAGCATTTGCTTATTTTGCCTTGTTTACTGCCCTTCACACAGGCAGCGGGCAGCAAATGTGCTTCCACTTGGATTGTTTGGCCTGGACTTGTCTGGCTTTCGGCGGAGCCCCGCACTGTCAGTGATTAGGATAATCCAAAACACCTGCTGATGACCTCTCCTCCATCCATTCCGCGTGACTCCACCCGCATTTCATCTGGTCTTAACTGCTCTCAGGTGCGAGGGAGTGATTGTCTTGAAAATGGATAATGCGCGGAGCGTGGATGTAATTAAAATCATGCATATCTGCCGCGGCGCTCATTCAGAAGAGAAAAAAAGCCAGACTTTTAGTCTAAAAATGACCTCGCCCAATGGATTTTCTTATATGGGTCACAAAGAAGCAGCTAAAGTTTCAACTTGCACGCGTGCATACTGTATATATATATATATATATATACACACACACACACGATCTACTGACCTGGCATCAAGAAATCTGGAGCGTAGGATCATGACAGCCTCACAGGTGCTCTGTTTCAGTTGCATCTGGATGGAGCTGAACTTACGGTGGATGATTCCCACCATGCGCTCAATCTCTTTCGGAGAGATGGGCCGTGTGCGAGATTGTTCCCTGAGCAGGTTCATCACATGGGTAGTGAATTCGTTACACGCCTGCCAAGTGAAAGAAAGAGAGAGAGAAAAGAAGGCGAACTTATAACTGCTGGTCGTGCAACTGTTAACCGAACGCTACCGCGACTTCATTGCTTACTCTGTTTGTTAAAATCTTGAGCGGCGTGTTTGTGTATTACTTTAATGATATAATAGTTGAAGTCATCTATGAATATAAATGCTGATTTGCAATTTGGCTGGGGACTAATGCAGAGCGGATTTTAAAGAGCTTTTTGTGAAACCAGTAGTTCATACATGATTAATTAGGTTAACTCATTTATGCAGTGTGCACTCATTACTCTGAGTAAAATTCGTTAAGTATTTACATTTAGATAATTAAAACCTGGAAACACCCTTAAGAAAGATACATTCACTCCAGGTGAAGTGTAGTGTGCCCCTGCATACCCACCTCCTCTCTCAGAGAGCACGGACTAAATTAGTCTAATTTGCCTCACTGGCTTGCTGAGGCATCACTGTTACGCCTTATATGTTCACCCATAATGCCTCTGTGTTTAATGGCGAGCTGAAAGCACCAGGTCATGGAGCTGATCATACTTTCATCTAGATGACTGAAGCAATTTTTGGATCTGTATAATCAACACAGCGAACAATGCTGCAGTTTGAAGACTCACGCCTGAAGCACACCGCAAGCGTCACGTGGACGCCACGGGTGTGTTGCATTTAGATTTTCATTAAGGCATCTGTATTAACGGATTAAACCTTGCACGTTGCTAACATCAGGGAAGTGTCCTAGAAGCAGCCTAGGAACATGCAGTGCACCACACTGCTGTAGGAAATACACCCAGCACCTATTTTTCACACACCAAAAATAGACAAAATAATGATCTGACATTTTAACATCATGCCTGCACGATAAAGTAATTAACACCTTGTACTGTACTTTCTATGTCTGCAGCTGATCTGCTCTGTGTAAGCCTGATCCTGTCAGATCTCAGAAGCTAAGAAATGCGGGACCTGGTTAGTACTCGGATAGGAGACCTCTTTGGAACACCAGCGGCTGTGTGTGTTTCTCCAGGTAATGCTGGAATTGCATCAGGAAGTGCATCCGGTGTAAAACTTGTGGCAAATATCAATGCAGATCTGGCTGTATCCGCAGTGGTGACCCCGAACATAACAGGAGCAGCTGAATGGACAACAACTGTACTTTCTATGTCTGGGAAATAAGGTACAGACAAGAAAATATCAATACAATTTAAAAAAAAAGCTTCAGTGATTCAAAAAGGCACATAACTACCATCCTGTGACAAGAAGTCACTTTTCTGCTCTTCAGGCTTCCACACAATACTCAATTAATCCCACGTGGATCTCTGGGACTCAAGATTTGGATTATAAAAATAATCTAACAAAGGAAAAAAAGCTGGTGGTGAGTATGCATATATTGAAATATATTTATATTTTTAAGTTTACATATTATAACACATTCAACACAAGGTGTGCTTTCATGGAGGTGCTGTTGGGTGACAGATGTATCAGCAAAACAAGCAAGTAAAAAATCAAACCTGTGCATGCACACACACACAAACATGCACACACAAAAGCCCAAAGTGATTGCACCCTGTGAATATCACATCCAATAAAACAGTCAGAGAAGACACAGAATGTGGAATAAAAGTCATTATCAACAATAAATATGGTGAAAAGATTCAGCAATGCAACACAAACTGAAATGCGGCCCAGGGTAAATACGCACACGCGTGACTGCTGCATGTGATGCTATAGGTGTCAACGTGACTCCAGAAATGGTAAAGAGGGTGCAGGTTTCATTGTAACTACCAACTCCAACAGGTGACCGCTGACTAACAGCAGACGGGATGAGTTTATCTATGAAATCACCTGGAGGATTTGGTGGTTACAAAGAAACCGGCACCCTCTTTGCCCTTTCTGGAGTAAAGTTGACACCTATGGTGATGCACATGTCCAACGTGAGGTGTATGTGAGGGTTACTGTGTATTTCAGTACTCATCCTGCTGTTAACTCTGTTCTTTTATGTGTATTTCTTATACAGGCAGCATATCAGTTCCATGTGATTTTGCAGTGATATGAACAGGTTACTTATTTCAAGTCTGTCTCATGACTAATTAAATCAGTGGTATCCAAATCCCAAGCACATTCCAATCAAACTAATGTTTCTGCAATTCAAATTTTCCTTCCATTTTGTTCCACCTGGTCGAGAATGACTCTTTTCTCCCACCAGTACTACCAGTCCCACATTGTGGGAACCTGGGAATTAAACAATGTTGACAGTAGAACATAAGGGCCCTTCACACATAGTGCAAATTTGATCAATTTGAAGCAGGAATCGTATGCAAAATGTGTAGAATTGTAGCTGCCTCCAACGCCTCGTACACCTGTTGCTACAACTATTTGCGCACACCAGCGGTTGAAAGAGTGTGCACTGTGCGAGCCCATCGAACCCTCTCGCAGCAGGTGTCAGCAAAATTCCAGCTGACACACATGAACATCTAACACCGCTCTCATGGCACTTAGAAAATGTGTGGCCATTAGTATTATTAACAAGACAACAGTCAGCAGATGATTACTGTCGAGCTGGAGGTGAAATTTGTCTAAGCGCCCCACGACTGTGAAGTTGCCTAGTGCACATGTGGCGTGCCAGGATGTCGGCTCTCCCCACAACACGTGCGTGTGTTTTGCATCCTCTCCCCCCCCCCCCCCCCCCCCCCACAACACATCAGTGCATGTGCCCCCCGGTGACATGACATCTCTCATCTGATCACAGAGTGACATCTCGGTCTGTTCACTGACAGGACAGGGGGCGTGGCTGGCTGCCCACAGCTGTTAATACCATCTGGTTCTGGACATCACAGCTGCAGCACACATCCCCTGTTTTGACGGACATGCACGTGTGTGTGCTTGGGTGGAAATACATAAAAATATATGTCGCTTTTGCAGTGGGAGGAGAAACGGGGCATCAGTTTGTTTGGACACGCAGCAGGCAATCTGAATGTCACATCTGACAGGACATGTGTGTCAGGCCGTGAGGGGTGCGCCACAGCACCAGTTTGGTCAGTTATCACAGTGCTTTTTTTTTCTTTTTAGAAAATACATTTATCTGCTTGTTGATTTTACCCATTTCATGCTCCTGTTATAAGATAGTCATTGTAGTGAAGTGGTAAAGTTTTTGTCTGGTAATCAGAGCGCATGGGTTCAAATCCCATGGTGTTTATTTCTTTTTATTTAACCAGGGTTATTTAACGGCCCCTTCATGACTGTATGTCTGTGACCATGGGTCATCTACAGAGGAACAGACGGATCATATTTGTATTGCCCACTTGATAAATGCGGTGTTTTTATATGGTGTGTGGGCTTATTTCATTTTAAATATGTCCATCTGCTTCCTCATATCAGGCAGGTTCCCGCAACTTTCACAGGACTGCAATCATAGCTCAGTGGTAAAGTTTCTGACTGGCAATCAGAGCTGGTGTGAAAAGCTGCTGTGTTTCCACGTGCACAAAACCATCGCAGCATGTATTTTTTTTTTTTTTTTTTTTTTTTCTTCACAGCAGCTGCAGGATGTGTAACTACATCCTGCAGCTGCTGGTGTGTGTTCCTGTGCATGAACTGTCGCACCAGCATCGTGCATGCCTGCCCGTCAGTGCAATGTTTTGTGAGTCGATCATATGAGCTGTTTCACTGTGAGTCACCCTGAGTTGTACTTTATTCGCACTATGTGTGAAGGAGCCCTAAAGCATGTTATTCTGTTAAAAAATAAAATAATTATAATCATAAAAAGAAAAGTTATTAAGCAGTAATGAAATGAAACCAAAATAATGTGGAACAACCTGTGAATTTAACTGAATTTCTTCGAGGATGCCACAGTTTTCCCAACATGTGTGAACAAGAATTTACAACATCACCTAATCACAAGCATATTATATATATTACAAACCATTTGGGATACATAATTGAAAAAATACTTTATTACTCTTGATATAACAGTGTTTTTTTCTTCAACATACGTCTGAAAAATTAGGTTGTCTTATAAGCAGGGTCTTACATTATCAACACAGCCACAACAATACATAGTATGAAATACCTGTGAAGTCAGTGTGCCCCATAAGATGAAGTAAACACTTGGATGGAGACTAAACATTGCTGGTGATTGTTGAATTATGTTATCACCACACACATGGTAAGGATATGGTTTACTCTTTATTGTCGTCATAATCAATAAAGAATGCATACAGCACTTTCTTAAAATGAAAATGCTGGAAATGCTGAAAATAAATAAATAAATAAAATACATCTATATGGACACAAGACCTGTGCAACTCAAAAGTTACACAAACTTTAAGCTCATGTGATAAATGCTGCAAGGTCATCAAACATTTGTCAAGCAGCCATGAAATACATTGCTATAGAACATAAAAAATGTTGAAGGTAATATAGAAAATAGATTATAATATAAAGATTATAAATGGATTATTAAAATGCTAACAGACAGAAAAGCTTACCATTTTCCTAAAAGTAAAATATAAAGATAAAAGTATACTTTTATTAGCATTATGTTTAAATAAAATAATTTTCTTTGTATTAAAAAAGAAGATTTGGTCTTCATAAAGTCTTTTTGTCTCCAAAAGATATGTCTTCAAATTAAAAACAACAACAAAAACAAAACAAAACAAACAAAAAAACAAAAACAAAAAGAGGGGGTCACTTTACTTTCAGGGTCATCTTAACTTCAGAATGATTCAGTAAATCAAGTCCAAAATCAAAATGCCATCAGTTACCTAAAACCACGTCAGTTTTGAGTTTATATTTAATGGTGTATTATGTAATATCATGGTCTACCAAAGTACTAAAAAAACCAATATCATTTGTAGTCAGCTGTAAACCAAAATAATAGTAAAAAGACATTATCTTTATAGTCACCACAGACGATAAGTAACCTGGCTCAGTTTCGACAACAGCTCACCAAGGCAACTAGCTTGACTCATTAGCATGTACTTGGCTCAAAATGTAGCTTGTTTGTGAGCAAATTTATTCTGTTCATACTGTATACATGGAATGACTCTGACAGAGGAACCCAATGCAGAGAACCATGACCTAGTTGAGTAAGAGCTAGCTTTATTGTACCAGTCACAGTGTCACAGCACTAACAAACAGTTCTACAGTCATCAGCAAACTGTTCTCTTGCTTGCTTACTCAAGCAGTAGTCAGGAACATGGGAAATCACTCCAATCGGTAACAGTGTTCTGAGAAGGAGCAGCAAAAAGGCAGTCCAAAAACACAAGCAACGGTTCAGTGCACAGTGAGCAAATACAACACGTGACCAAAACCAGGAACAATAGGCAAAAATCAGCAAACACAGAAAGACAGTGTGGCCAAAAACCCAGAGGCAAATACAGGAAAATGACGCGAGAGAGCAGGAATAAAGCTAAACAATCTGGCAATGAGGAAACACTCTGCCAGCTGTTATAAAAGCCAGTAAACAATTAGTTGTGGAAGAGTAGAGCCACGAGAACCCAGAAAACTAGTGAAGTTCAACTATACTATGCGAACACGGAAGCGATGTAAGAGTAAGAGCGCAGGAGAAAGTCTAATACAAAGAATATCACTAAGAGACCGTGAGGAGAAACTAACGCACAAGAAACTCACAAATAAAATAAAATGAGACCAGAAACAGACACCACAAACATAACCCTTGACAATATGTTCATCAGGTAAAGTTAGGTACCCAATGATTTTAGTAAATTATGGGTTCTTTCAATTGTGATATCAGATATTTGTAACTAACAATTAACTCCATATTGAAAACAAAATATCCTCAGTGGACCCACCAAAAAACTTCTTATAACACCACTTTTCAAACTCACCAATTTTGTACAAATTACTGTTGTCAATAACACACCATTAAAGTGCCCATGGAAATGAAGCAAATATGAAACTACCCTCCATTGTGAAGAATCCATTCTGTGCTGTAGGATCCTACTGGGATTATGTTAGCTTGTTGATTGCAGAATTCCTCATTTACCTGCTCATATTTTTCCAGCTCTGTGTGGTAGATCTGTCTGATCTGGGTGAGTTTGGCTCTGTAGTCGGAATGTTCGATGGAATTGTCAGCTGCCCCGCCTGAGGCTGCGGCTGCAGCAGCAGCAGCAGCTGATCCGCCACCTTTCTCTGGTCCCGCCACGCCCTCTGCCAGCAGCATATTGTCTAAACGCATGAGCTGGGGGTCTGGGGGGTCCTCTTCCTGGGCACCACGGATGCTGAGACCTGCAGCAACGAGCAGACGGAAACAGGAGGGTCAGTTACTGCCAACCGCAAACTCGTATAATGTGGATAAATATTCATTTAGACACAGAGGTGCTGATTTATGGAATTCATATCACAATCTAGTACAACACATGCCATCTCTTATATACTTTTAAGTCTTACAAAAAACAAACAGCAACAACCACATCGACTACGTCATCATTGTATGTTTTCTTTTCCTCTTCTGCATTATTATTTTGATTTATGGATATTATTACATTTCTTTTTTGACAAATGTGCATACTTGTGTGGATACTCTTCTGTCTAAGACATTCCATAATGTATATCAGTCTGCTTTTGAGGACTGACAATATTAGGATGTTTGATGTGTCTGTTTTTGTAAAAAAAAAAAAAAAAGAAACAAGCATAAAGAATAAACTAAACATTTTAATGTGATAATACAAGGTGAAATACAAAAAGAATCAGAGAATGCAGCTATATTAATATTATGATGTATTACTGCTGGTGCCAATGTTATTGTCAATGTCGTTATCACTGTTTTCGTTAAGCTATTGCAGTCATTGTCCATGCTGCCATTATCACTAATGGCGTTGTCATTATCTTAGTTTTACTATCATTACTGTCTTCATCAACATTATCATGATTGTTGTGGCGATTATCATTAATATTTCCATTACTGTTGCCATTGTCTTTATAGTGTTGTCATTACGATACTTACTGGTGTTGTTATTCATCATTCATTCATTTTCTATTCATTTTTCTATACCATTTTAACAACTGAGCCGCTGTTCCACCTTGGTATTGTTATGATTGCTGTTATTTTGTCACTACCATTACTGTAATCATAATATTTGTCACTGTTGCAATTGATATTGTGAGTGTCATCGTTATTATTACTGTTGTCATTATCATTGTTATCACTATGGTATTATTGTTGCTGTTGTTATTGTTATTACTCATTATCATTATTGCTGTTGTTTCTATTTTTGCATTATAGTTGTCATTATTATTACCGTTACAGTTTTGTTGTTAATATCATTGTTGTCAAGTTACATTTTTATGGGTGATGCTGTGATTATCGTTGTGTTATTAGAATTATTGTCATCATCAGCATTACCATTAATGTTGTCATTGTCATTACTGTGGTTATTGTTGAGGTTGTCATTATGTTACTGTTATCATTCTTGTAATTATCATTTTTGGTGTTGGTATCATTGTTATTTTGCCATTATCATTACTGTCATCATATTTACATTGTTGCTATTGATATTGTGAATGTCATTGTTATTATTACTGTTGTTATTATGATTGATATTACTTTGGTATTGCCATTATTACTGTTCTTGTCACTGTCATTATTGCTACTGCCATTATTATTTTTGTCAACACAATTGTTGTCATTGTTATCATTAATATTGTCATTTTGTAATTTTGGTCATTGCTGTTGTTGTTATTGGCATAATTATCATTGCTATTGTTTTCATCATTAATAATTATCATAACTGTTATCATTATTATTTCCATTATCTTTATTGCAGTTATTGTTGTCAGGTAATTTTCATCAATATTTTTGATTTTGATTTAACCAGGTAAGTTATTAAGAAAAAAAAAATCTTATTTACAATAACGACCTGGTGGACAGAGAAAACACAAAGGTAAATCACAAATGTGGATCAAACAACACAGACAATAACATATATATAAACATGTAATAGACAATAACATTCTCAGTCATAAAACAATAATAATTATTATTTCATTTTAACCATGTTGTTGTTTTTATGGTCATTATAACTGTTGTTATTATTTTATCATTACAATTGTCATTATTGTTCCCATTGTTATTGTTACTGTTGTCATTATCGTGTCATTATTTTTGTTGCTTTCATTATCATCACTGGTGTCATCATTATTGTTGTCATCATAATTATCGTTACTGGTATCATTGCTATTTCCAATATTAGAATGATCAAATCTGCTGTTACGTTATTGTCATTATTACTACTGTTGTCGTGTTTATCATTATCGTCGCCATCATATTTGTCATTATTCTTGGCATTGTTATTGCTAACATCATTGTCGTCATTATTGCTGTTGTTGCTGTCGCTGTGCTACTGTCACTATTATTGTTGTTATCATTATCGTTATTGTCATCGTTATTACCGTTGTCATCGTTATCATAATTGTCATTATTATCATTGTTACAGTTATGGTTGTAGCACTAGTGTCATTATCAGAAGCAGAGGACAGTTGCTTTGTCTTGCACAGACTGAATTGTTAAGTGCAATTAAAATCATTTTGATAGCATAGTCTGCTACTGTGTGATGTCTGCCCTGCAGGTACTGTATATGTGCTGGGTGCCTCCTGTGTATGTGTCGTGTTCCTGTTGCTCCTGTCTATGCCTGTGCTCTTTTATTTACACACTACACTGCACACTGTGTGTACAGAAAGGCTGACATGACAGCAACATCCATAAACTGACAAATGCTCAATGGTGAAGTGGCACTTCTACTCTGTGAAAGGATGCTAAACAGAAAACTATACCTCTCCTAAGTGTCTGTGTCTTTGACACACTGAATGCTAGCAACTCCACAACAGATTCTTTTGTGCATTTCTCCACAAGATCTGAGCTGACTTCATTCCGCAGTCCTTATTTTACCAATATTCGCAGAGTGCGTGTTCTGGCTCATTTGTGAATTCTGTTTTTCAATCACACCCTGCTGTTTATTTCCTCTGGTTTTTCTGTCTTGCCAGTCTGTCAGCAAGTAGTAATCACCCAGCAGACGTGCACACCTGGATGCACAAGCGGTGTAAGCACGACGCCAGGCTTTGCAAAGAATAGGCAAACAAACAACAACAAAAAGCCAATCGGCAGGTCAGAATTACACACAAACAAGCTCAAGCGGTGCAGTCTAATAAGTGGATAAAAATGTGGTTCAGTGGGCAGTAAACACTGAGTGGCCACTCAAACGTTATGATTACCAGAGTTGTTTCAATTCAATAATCTCTCCTGCAATTCATAGATTTTTTACAGCTCATTACAGCTTCATTAAGATATGGCCAGAGTCTGGATTCTAAATAAGAAGATTAGTGAGTCCTTTGTGTCAGCCAGTAGGCAAGCAATGGGAGCAGCCCTTTAACTGTGTTCAGACCGACTGACCCGCTCTCCATCCACACACAACACACACCACAATCCTTTTTCTCTCTCATTTAGCTTTTATAATGAGGGGCAGCACATAACCACATGAAGGACATACAATCCTTATAATCTTCTTCTTTACACTAAAAAAACTAGCTCATTGGATTGGATTTCCATCTAATAAATATATGAAGACTTCACATGCAAAATCGTTTTTTTTTTGTTTTTTTGTTTTTTGTTTTTTTTTTTATGAAGAAAAACGCAGTTGAAAATGGAGATTCAAAGGAAACCATATTCGGAAATGCACAGACTTTCATCAGTAAAATGAAAACAATTTGTTCAAATTCTTTCATATTTTGCACACTGATGGTCCCCTTGACACCCAAGTACATGTTGGCCTCAACTAAAAATTTATGGTTTTAGAGATACTGAGTTTTGCATCTGAACTCTTCATATGTAGCCTGAACTAAATAAAATTAAATGATCTTGCATGGATGTGCTTTTTTTTGAGTTAGGACTACATATATTTATTAGATGGAAATACTGCACATATGTAATTGAACTGAATTCATCTAATGAGCCATTTTTTGAGTGTAGCATCAATATTATCGCATGTTTGTGGCCTACTTCTCCCGAAATGCTGAAACTTCATCAAACTGACATTTTTCATGTTGATTGTCACTCAAGATACGGACAGCTGACAAGTTTCATCATGATCAGTGTTTCTCGTGTATGTGAAATTGATTGAAAGGTTTAAAAAAAAAGTAGGCCTTGTCATTATAGATAAATAAATAAGCTGCCCCTGTGACCCTGAACTTAAACCAACAGATTAAGAAAAATGGGGCATAATGGGGCTGAAGCACGTGGCATAACAGGTCAACAAAGATTAGATAGATAGATAGATAGATAGATAGATAGATAGATAGATAGATAGATAGATAGATAGATAGATAGATAGATAGATAGATAGATAGATAGATAGATAGATAGATAGATAGATAGATAGATAGATAGATAGATAGATAGATAGATAGATAGATAGATAGATAGATAGATAGATAGATAGATAGATAGATAGATAGATAGATAGATAGATAGATAGATAGATAGATAGATAGATAGATAGATAGATAGATAGATAGATAGATAGATAGATAGATAGATAGATAGATAGATAGATAGATAGATAGATAGATAGATAGATAGATAGATAGATAGATAGATAGATAGATAGATAGATAGATAGATAGATAGATAGATAGATAGATAGATAGATAGATAGATAGATAGATAGATAGATAGATAGATAGATAGATAGATAGATAGATAGATAGATAGATAGATAGATAGTAAATTTTGCACAGTAAAAATATATTCTGCCAGGATAACATTTCGTCCCAGTCCAAAGAGAGTTAAATACACTCTATTATAAAGTGAAATCAGCTCTACTGTATTGTCAAATCAAGTTTTTCAACTCCAATACGGGTCATTCACAGCATGATAGAGTTGATTTTACACTGTGATAGAAATGATTTAGGACTGTGATAGAGTATATTTTATTCTGTTTGGACTGGGACCAAATGTTTATCCTGGCATAGTATATTTTACTCTGCAAAATTTACTGTGTAGACAGAACTTTACTGATCCCTTGGGAAGGCTCCCTCAGGGAAATTGAGGCTCAGCAGCATTGTATAGCAGCACACAGGGTAAGAAGCACACAGAGTATCAAAAGTGAAAGTAAAAAAAGAAAAAAAAAACAGTTTGCAAATATAAATATAAATACACAAATATAAATATCAGACATGCTGATCAATACTGGTTTACTGGCTACTACTGTTCCTCTCATTCCCCTTCTCTGTCTTCCTGTTACTCCTCCTCCCACTGAGTGAGGAGTTGTACAGTCTGATGGCCTGAGAGACAAAGGAGTTTTTCAGTCTGTTGGTCCTGCACTTGGGACGGAGCAGTCTGTGGCTGAAGAGGCTCCTCTGGTTGCTGATTATGGTGTGCAGAAGGTGACTGGCATCGTCCATAATGTCCAGCAGTTTGTGCAGTGTTCTCTTCTCTGCCACTGTCACCAGAGACTCCAGCTTGATGCCAACCATGGCACGAGCCTGCCTGATCACTTTATCCAGCCTGGATTTGTCCTTCTTGGATGTGCTGCCCCCCAGCACACCACGGTGTAAAAGAGGACACTGGCTACTACGGAATGGTAGAACATCCACAGGAGTTTCCTACAGGTGTTAAATGACCGCAGAACAAGGCCATAATAATACTGGTTCGCAAGTGACTATGTGCAATATGTCCAAAAAGTCCCACCTCACTGTGTAAAACAAAGTAAATAGATTATTTCTGTAAATAAGAGTGATCTATTTAGCTCGGCAAGCAAAACATAGTTTATAACACTCATTATTCATTCTTCATTCATTCATTTTCTATAACCGTTTACTCCAATTAAGGATCAGAGGGTAGATGGAGCCTATCCCAGCAGCAACACCCTGGACAGGATGCCGGTCTATGGCAGGCCATAAAACCCATTACAAAAATAAAAATAATAAAAAATAAGCCGACCTCCGTGTAGAACGGTCAGTGTAGACTAGTGCAGCAGATAACAGAATATTTGCAGAGGAATCCTTCAAATCCGGTTACAAGCACTAACGTTTGACTGTGTATACCTTTTGGTACATATTTTGCTGCAATTGCTAAATGCTAACTTTTAACATTGAAAATGCCATAGACATGCTAACGCGTTAGCATCACTCCCATTTTTAAGTTATAAAATACATCAACAGTTTCAGAAGACCATAACAGGTCGGTTTAACATAGAAAAGGTAAATAATACTCACAGACATATGCTCTTTAGGGTTTTAGCGGGGGAAAATTAAGCGAAAGAAAGAAAGAAATGAAGCAATCAACCGAAGCATTGCTTCAATCTGCGAACCACACTTCGATTGGTTCAAGGTTCAAAGCAAAGCCGCGCTGCAGAAAAGTTGATTAAGGACCCACTGCAGGGTCTGTAATCAATGTAGAGAAATGATCATTTTCCTGACAAACACCCGCCAAAACAACAGCCACTCTGAAGGACCGATAACAGAATCATTAAGCACAAAGCTTATTGATGTCGGTGGATCGAATCATTTCTTAACGATACCCGAAAGGAACCGGTTCTTGATACCCATCCCTAGTTATAGATAGTCCAAACTATACCTTTTTGGAATCATTATCATCAGACACATATTGTGGTATCACTTTCAATATGATTGGAACATTTTTTTTTTGACCCCTGTGCAATTCTTCAATTGATCCCTACTTGGCCCCCTATTGAAAATTCAAATGGCTAAAGTTATTTTTCTACAATATGTACCAAAAAGGTATACGAAGTCAAATGTTGGTGCTTGTAACCAGATTTGAACTATTCTTACAGTTATCCGCTGGACTAATTCTTCTAAGTTTAATGGAAATTAGCTGAAAACGTTTTCAGTAATCCTGCCAAGAAACAAACCACCAAACCAAGCAGCAGATGCGGGTGAAAACTTACCCTCCTTGGCGAAGGTAAAAACAAACCCTGTCATATTGTGGCCCCATCTCCTCCGATGCTTTCTTCTGTCTTGGTGTTTTGTTCGACAATGTTACTACAGAGAAACAAATTCCCCTCTATTCATGGATAAGCTGGCTCAGAGTCTTTTAGGTGTAATGGTGTGAGAGGATTGGATGAATGTGGCTATTTGTGTTGGAGACACTGAAATGCTTATTGCCGAGCCAAACCATCCATGTGGACAATATGCTCCACTAACCCTCGTCCACATCACAACTCCACCCAAAGCTCCCGTTCCGGACGGGCTCCGCTCTTCCAGCCTGTGCCGCACAGAACACAAGGTAAATGTTGACTGGCCGCAGATGCATCGCAACGTAACGCGCTCTAATAGCTCGCGCGTCGTCTGCCGCCGCAGTTCATCTCTTGCTAATTTAGTATTTATTCGCGCTTTCGGATTCGGTACCAGGTCAGCGGGCTGCGCTTTCCTTTGTGCTGCAGGTGGCGGCACGTTTTTCATGTCAGGTATATTAAATATAACTCTGGGACGCAGCGTACACTTCCACACCAAACCCAGTTGTCACTTTCACTCCACTCACTCCACATCCAGGGGAAACACAGCTGAGGGAATTTACAGGGCTTTTCAGCTAAATGGGCATAAATCACTGGTTTCATTCAAACTCAATAATCACAGGCCATAAAGAGCTACTTGTCTCTTACCATATATTACCACAAAGTTCCTGTGTGCAATAACGTGGCCATTCACAGCAAAGGAAAACACAGCAAGACAGTAGAAAGTGACATGTAATCCTGTTAGTCCACTGACATGTGGAGTGGCCATGACATTTTTATCATACATGTCCATTTCTATTTGGGAAATTAGCAGCGTAAAAATGATTACTGTGCTGCCCGCAGACGGAGGCGGCCCTGCAGGAGTCCACCAGGGTGCATTTGTGTCACTGCAGCAGCAGCCGGCCATTCATAACATACACGTAGCGAGTGCAAATAAAATACTGCAAATAAAAAATAATAATAATAATTAAAAAAGCACATAGCCTCCAGGAAAACAAAGGGTGTTATAGATAAAAATTTTAAAAAAAGTGCAATATATCTCTGTGTCGCTGTCTCTGCTCTGCACAATACGTTTTAGAATAGCTAAAGATCGTGGGTTCAGTGTCTAAACTCGGCATCATCACACAACTTGCACAAAATAGGCTTTGAGCAAGATAATATCTTTAATTTGCTGTGCGCTTGACAAATCTGTGGAGTAACTTGCAAAGCCACCGTCACATTCTAGCACTGCAATGCCCCGCGCCTTCTCCAATCTTTATCCACTTTTTGTCTGAAGATACGGGTATTAAAACAAGTTTGGGTGCCCGATTTAGCTCTAATCCACCTCTACAGTCAATGTGGGATTAATCTTGGGGGTACGTGAACGTCCGACTGTGGTGTCACCTTGGTAAAGCCTGCAAGTAATATCAACTTAATGAAAAAAAAAAGGTTTTAAAAGTGGTCTGGCTATTTCAAAAGGTTTGATTATGTTGGCTCATTCAAAAGGGTCATGTTGCAACAAAAAAGTTTTATTTGCAATTTATAGTTGCATATGCTTCTGTTTATATGTTGAACATCCTCCGAGTCTCAAATTCTGTGTCTGTGCATGCAAAAATTCTCATGCTATGCAGATCATTTAGGCATGAAACAGCATATTTTGGACTTTTGTGATGGATAAGATCATATTGGTAGTCTTGCTTTCTTTGTGAGACATGACCACCGAGCCACTACATTGCTCCTGCTCCCCCCAATTCTGCCAGATGAAAGGAAGACCTGAAAGTTCAGCTACAATTTGCCAGAAGGTACATCTGAAATGCAAGCCGAGATTTAATGTTTTGGTGAAATAAAATCCTCCTCTATACCACTTCATCATGAAGCTGTATAACTGGTGATACAAAATGCAAAACATGCACTGTGCACAATTTCACCAATCACAGCCACAAAAGGCCACCTGTCTTCTGGGTTGTCTGGGTGTCTCGGTGGCTTTCCTCTTTCTTGCACAGTCACTCACTTTTTGAGAACTGTCTACTCCACACCGATTTACCATAGAGTGCCATACTGTTTGCATTTCTTCATAATTGACATAAATAAAGTTCAAGACATATTCAGTGACTTGGAAATGTTCATGTATCCATCCCCTGACTTGTCTGAAGAAAACTGGCATAAACTGATTATTTACAGATATTATACCAAAAGGGCTGATTACTTATGCAACCTATCATCTTGGCTTTT
This sequence comes from Thalassophryne amazonica, assembly GCF_902500255.1. Lineage (NCBI taxonomy): Eukaryota > Metazoa > Chordata > Actinopteri > Batrachoidiformes > Batrachoididae > Thalassophryne > Thalassophryne amazonica. Next base: position 22,199,652 of record NC_047107.1, read on the forward strand.
ATATTTTTAATTAATTTATATCAAGTTGCAGAGATTTACTTTCAGTTTGAGTGTAAGGAAGATAATTTTAAAAATTTTTATATTGAAAAGCGTGATTTACTTTTTGTATTTGAAATGCCATAAACAAAATGCATGAAATACCAAGGGGCTGAATACTTTTGCAAGCCACTGTATATATATTATAAATAATTACCTTTGAGACAATTCCAAATGCATTCTCCACCACACAACGCACATGAGACAAGCTGCAGCGGTGGACAATTTCTCTGTTATTCTGGGAGTAACTTCCCATTTGGTCTACTCCCAGTTCGTCTACTCCCATTTGGTCTACTCCCAGTTCGTCTACTCCCATTTGGTCTACTCCCAGTTTGTCTAAACCCATTTCATCTTCTCTCAGAAATGTAGAGGAGTGCCATTTCGTCTACTATCGTACTTTCCTGATTTTTTCTTAATTATTTACAAGATTTGGAATTATAAGAGGTTGTAATGATTAGATAAACCAAAAATACCCCCAATTTTCAAAATATATTTTTGTCAGCATTTTTATTTAGGGTTAGGGTTAGCCTGGAGTTTCTTTTGTATTTGTATGTTGCTATATTTAAAGACAAAAATACATAATTAATATTACTCTTTTAGTTTATTTAGAAAGCTAGGTTTTAGGATATTGTAGAAGTTAATTTCTTTAATTTCAAGCAAAAAATAAAAATGATCAACTAAAAGTTGAATTCTAAGTTTGATTTGCATAAAAGTCCAAAACAAAATGGGAGTAGACCAAATGGGATTTATGTACATTCCTAAGAGAAGACCAAATGGGAGTAGACCAACCAGGAACCTAGCGATATACTGGGAATTTTAGAGTAGATGAAATGTGAGTAAACCAACTGAGAATAAACCATTCTGGGAGTGATGAAAGATGGTTTCATGAGAGCAAATTCATCATCGGCTACAAAATTATTATTTCATTTTATTTTTATATCATGTGGCGTAATGCAGGACAAAAGCATTGGCACGACAAATTGCATGGATCAAATTTGTGCAAGTGTCAAGGTGGCTTAAGTCCCTTCAACTGCTTCCTTGTTTGCACTCGGGGTCACCACCGCAAATCCAAGGTGGGTCTGCATCTTGAATTGGCACACATTTTACCCCAGATTCCTTCCCTTCCTGACACAACTCCACATTACAAGTAGAAATGTGGCAGGGGTGGGGTTTGAACCGGGGACCTTCCACACTGAACCCAAGTGCACTAACCACTTGGCCACCACCCCTGCAGGGCCAACATTAGCTTCCTAAAAGGTGTATAATATAGGCCTTTTAACAACCAGAACACATGTAATATATTTTAAAAATAGTAAAGAAAGGAAACAAATGTAATGACAATCATGAAACATGTCCTTAATCGGCCTCATTTGTCATGCAACAATACAAGTGGAGTACCTGCCTATGTGATTTTTCCTCCTCTGTGGAGGAGACAAAGGAGGCTCTGTGATTAATCCACTCCTATCAGTCTGGGGTGGGTCTTTTTTTCATTTTTTTACAGGTTCCTCGTCACTATCTGATCCACGGAAGTAACAAATTTGACAGATAAAGACAATGCAGCTCCTTCTCGCATACTCTGGCTGTTCTCTGTTTGGAATCATTTCCGGTTTGGGGCTGTTGTCTCGTACATCATTCCCTGCTTGAAGTCCTGACAGTGATCTGAGCACTGCCTCGGGCCGCTCTCCTTTCCTCCCACCTATTTCCCCCTGTGCCTTCTTTTATTCTGTGGGCTTAGCTGACCTTTGGCCCACTGCTTGTTTACTCTCATCACTGAAGTGTGAGCAGGAGAGCCATAAAGGCAGAGCCCTGCTGGGTTAATGTGGCCTGCTGAAGAGGAAAGGGCTGGCTCCAAGCCTCACCAGCTCATTCTACTGCACTCGCCTGTCAGATACAAGACAATGCATGAGGAGAGAGCTGCACCTTGTAGATAAAACAAAAATCTATTTATTTTTGTTTCATTTACACATGATTTTTTTTTTCCAAGGGACACAGATTTTGCCGTGTTCCCGTTAAATGAAGACTGGGGAATTCATTGTTGACCTCTTTGTGTTTGTGCTCCATAAGTTTGAGCCTTTGCAAAAGCTGTTGTCTTTGCTCTGTATATTCAAATGCAGCAGATGATTGACTTAACTGTGTATAAATGCTTGATTTTTCACAAAATTTATGTTGCGTTAAAATTTTGGTACAATGAAATAGTTTTATTTTGGACATATGCCACAAATTGTACGTAATTTCTGGATTTTAAGAAAGTTTTTTTTTATTATTATTTTGTTTGTTTCTTTTTGCTACTGTGGGAAGTCCTGATGCTTAAATTCCAAAACAATTTATATTTGAAAAAAAATTGCATGATAATCACATGAGATAAGACGTCTTCCTCTCTGACACTGACCACATTTAAGTAATCATGCTCTCAAACTTAAAGATGATACTTTGGAATGAAAAGAGGGAATATCATTTTTATATTCTTCAGCACAACACTTGTTTAGACTATGTGAGACAACAGCAGCAACATGGGCACGACGAATTGCACAGTTTGCACTCGGTGGGCACAGCTAACTGAAAAGTTAGCTTCGATAGCCGCTAATCCACTAACTGAAAAGTTAACTTTTATACTGCTGACTCGATAAACCGCTAACAAATTTAGCGGCAGTTACAGCTAACCGCTAACTTTTAGTATTGACTTGGGACACCGTCAGCTACGGATAAGCCAGTTTCAAGTTTAAGCACCGCAAGGGCTGCTGGGCAGTGGTGGGCACAGTTCGGCCAATCCGATAACAGATAATTATCGAAGCTAATGTTTTTTGCGGATTACTGGTCTGACTGTTGCAAAATACATAACAGGAACTAACATGTATGATTTTAGAGTTTACAAATGTTTTTGACTGTTAAGCTTTACTCACTATGCCAAAAAAAAAAAAAAATGTTAGGGGGCTTAAAGTTAGCAGAACTAAATTTAGCTAATTGATCCGCAGATGGTTTTCAAAGTTAGCTGAAAAGATAATCTGCGAATGAAAAAATTATATATATATATATATATAAATGCAACACTTTTTTGCTCCCATTTTCAAAGATCTAAAACATTTTCTACATACACAAAAAAACCTATTTCTCTCAAATATTGTTCACAAATCTGTGTTCGTGAGCGCTTCTCCTTTGACAAGATAATCCATCCCACCTCACAGGTGTGGCATATCAAGATACTGATTAGACAGCATGATTATTGCACAGGTGTGCCTTAGGCTGGTCACAATAGAGCAGGATTTCATCCAGGATGTCTCTGTGCATTGCTCCTGACAAGCCTCCCAGTTCCTGCTGCTGCAAAAATCCCCCTGCAGCATGATGCTGCCACCACCATGCTTCACTGTATGGATGCCTGGTTTCCTCCAGTCATGACGCCTGGCATTCACACCAAAGAGTTCAATCTTTGTCTCATCAGACCAGAGAATTTTGTTTCTTATGAACTGAGAGTTCTTCGGGTGCCTTTGGCACACTCCAAGCGGGCTGCCATGTGCCTTGTACTAAGGAGTGGCTTTTGTCTAGGTGGTCTACCATACAGGCCTGATTGGTGGATTGCTGCAGAGATGGTTGTCCTTCTGGAAGATTCTCCTCTTTCCACAGAGAAATGCTGGAGCATTGACAGAGTGACCATCGGGTTCTTGGTCATCTCCCTAAGGGCTCCTTCACACATAGTCTGGATTTGGTTGAGTTGTGCATAAAGTGTGCATGAAGCAGGAATGGTGTGCAAAACGTGTAAAATTGTAGCTGCCTCGTACACATGTTGCTACATCTATTTGCACACACCAGTGGCTGAAAAACAGAGTGTGCACTGAACGAACCCATTAATCCCTCTTACAGTAGGTGTCGGCCACATTCCGGGTGACACATACGAACATCTAACACCGCTCGTTTGGCCATTCGCACTACTAACACAACAACAGTCAGCAGACAATCATTGTGCTGTCAGTGAAATTTGTCTATGGTGCCCCATGAGCGTGGCTTTGGTGTGTGCGCTGAACTGACAGGAGGTGTGGTCGCCGACAGAAGTGGCTGTGGAGATTTGTCGATCTGGAAAACACATACTGTGTTTGGACAGACATTGAGTAACAACTGCCCACTGTGACGCGCATGTGTCTACTTGCTGTCATCACATGGACATTAATAAAAACATATATCGCTTGGTGACAGGCTGCAGTGAACAA